>NW_015168654.1:485899-512671 GCF_001447785.1 Gekko japonicus
TTCCTCACAGATTATGTAAAAGTATCAAGGCATTCATTTTTCAACAAAATGAGATACCTCCTGAAGAACTTTGTGAGTTGACAAGACAGCTGAAGATGCGTATTGGAGACTACATCAAGAAGAGAGAAGAGGAGATTATGAATTATAGTTCTAGTTATTTTCATGAAATAGTGAAAATAATAGATGAGGAAATACTTGCTTTTGAAGAAACTGTAACTCTGAAACTAACATCTTCATACCGAGTGGATGTATCACTCTATTTGTGCCAAATGGCAGCACAGAAGTTTGCAGAACTGTATGAAATCTTCCAGAAAGAAAGTGATCCTATTATCTATCTTAACAGCAAGAAAGAAGACTTCTTTAAATCATTTGCCATATCCTACCAAGGAGCAAAATCGGCAACAACATTTGCTGACTTTTTATGCACCAGCCTTAACTCAGCAATTTGTGATGCAATCTACGAAAAGACAGCGATTGACATAGTCAATGTGATGAAGACTGAAGACCCAGCTTTCAATGGTACTCGAGAGAAGTTGGAAATAAACTTGCTGATTCATCTTGCTAAAAAGGAAAATTTTCATAAATACATGGACTACATTTATAATCCAAGTTATTCAATGGCAGAATTTATCCAACAAAGAATTAATAACTACTGTTTGAATAAAAGGAATCCACAATTAAACAAGTTCTTACATTCTCATCTTAACACTTTCAAAGATCTTATTCTTTGTGCCATCAATGACTCAACCAGAGTTGTTGAAGATAAAGGAAGCAATGTATCCTTGTGGCTGGATGAATTCTGCAGCAGGATAGGAGACAATTTATATCTTCCAAGGCACACCTTGAGCAGCATTGAACACCAAGAAGTCATAGGCATAAAATTGATTAAAGAAGCTGTTAGTGACTCACTGGGCCATGTGCTAGATGATTTGGAAAGAACATTCTCCGAGACTGATTTGGACCCATTTTTTGCAAAGCCTCATGAGATTCTATTTGAGCAGGTTAGTGGATGCATGAAGCAGTGCCCATTTTGCAAAGCCGTGTGCACAAACACCATTCCAGATCATGATGGAGAACATGGCACTTATTTCCATCGGCCACTAGCTATAACAGGTGTCAAGTGGGAAGGAACAAATAATTTTGTTATTGATATTTGCTCCAGTATTGCAGCAAGTGATTCCACTTTCATCTCTGATGGGAAGAAAATTCCTTGCAAACAGTATCGAAAAGCAGGAGCTGATTACGCAAAGTGGAACATCCAACCAAGCACTTTTCCACAGTTTTATTGGAAATGGTTTGTCTGCCATTTTAGAAATGAACTAGAAACTGCCTACCAAGGAGTTTTTGAAGCAAAAGGAAAAATACCACATGACTGGGAAAACGTATCTAGAGATGAAATTCTTTTTCTAATGGAAATAGACCATATGTATAAGTTAAGAGATGAAATTCTAATGGAAATAGAGCCCATTTATAAGTTAGGAGGTTTCAGGCAAAAACTCCTGACGCTGTTTTCCCCACAGAGTTCTGCTTAGGATGGCACTGTTGTTTTAAAACAAAAGAGCCCAAGCATCCTGTTCATTCAGCCACAAAGGGCTGAACTAGATATGACATTTGGCATAAATTGGTTCCAAGGATCCCCCACCCCCACTTAGATGGAGTTACAGCCAAAAGTTACTGCCTTTAAAGGAAGATTGGAAGTGTGCCAGAGCCTGATTCATTAAGGACTATGGCCCTGGAGGAAAAGGCGGCGGTTACCTCATTAAGCTGTTATTCCATATGCGTTGATTCAGAGGACATTTAGACCCAACTTGTATGAAACATCTAGTTCAGACCTAATCAATATGAAGGTGTTATTATCGCTCTGATATAGGCCTGGCTGTGATAGATAAAACAATTTTACATGGCAGCAGCATAATGATGTGATCTCAGGAGCTTAGATATGTGGCAACACCATGTGAAGATGATAATTCAACAGTTTGCCGTGCTTATACCTATTTGTGGTGATGAAGATGGGACGGACAATTATAAAGTTCCTTCATGAGAATATGATGGATAAGAAAGTTTTCCTAGAAGAGACACCTCAGGTTGATCACCCAACATAAAATATTTGGGTAATAAATGTTGATAACTGAACAGTCAAGAAAATGTATAAATTCACTTAAGAATAGGAGGGGCTCCTGTTGATCAATGAAAAAGGGCAGTGGTGCGCTGGTAAATTTTTAACAAACAGCTCTCAGGGGGGAAACGTATGCATACCTATATGTACAAAACTTTATTATAAATTTTACTGATATAAAGGATGTGTAGCACACAATTTACAAATAATAATATACAGTACTCTTTATTGTAAAATCCATATAGCCAATTGATTCTCACAGAATGCTGTTGTTGATTTTTTGCCAAACTCTTGTATCCATAGCCAGTGGTGTGCTGGCTGTGTTGGGGGTGGTGGTGGAGGAGACTTTCTGTACGCATGCTGCAGAGAGCAACTGGGCAAGGAGAGAGCCAGGGGACCTATGAGGGGGTGGGGTGGGGAGTGTATCAGAGGGGCGGAGATTTACATGCTGAGAATCAGCCACCTCCTTCCCACGCCCAAGCCACCCTTTTCCACGGCTTGGTTACCTGAGGTGCCTGCATGTCACAGCCCTGGCCAGCGTCTTGCATTTACTCCAAATTTTTACCTTATTCTGCCTCTGAGAATGTGCGTGAAGGAAGGAGGAAGGCATCCTAGAGCTCCTGATGATTTTTCAACCAGCTGGCAAAATTCTTGAAAATTTAACAATCTAGTCTCGTGAACCAGTACAAACTGGCTCCAGCACATCGCTGAAAAGGGTATGAAAAACTACACGTCTCCCATTTGTCAAACTTTATCCCATCTTCAACCCACTTCTTTCCTTTGTTTCTTTTTTGCATTGTTTTGCTTCCTTCTGATTGTTGTCTTTTTCCTTTTCTCCTTGTTTTGGGTATTTTGGAGTATTCCATCTGGGAACTAATAAATGGTAGAAGAGAAGAAAAGTAGGTTTTTATACCCCACTTTTCTCTACCTTAAGGAGTCTCCAAGCAGCTAACAATCACAGTCTCTTCCTCTCTCCACAACAGGCACCTTGTGAGGCAGGTGGGCCCGAAAGAGTTCCGAGAGAACTGTGACTGGCCCAAGGGCACCCAACAGGCTTCATGTGGAGGAGTGGGGAACCAAACCCGGCTCTCCAGATTAGAGTCCACCACTCTTAACCACTGCACCACGCTGGCTATGCAAACTGCTATGTAGAAACACAGGGTGGGGTAGAGAGCTGGGTTTAGCTTTTAACTAGATGGGCTGGAGATGATCTGGAGATTAGGCTATTGCATATCTCATTGCTATGTAATCATTTATTTCATTTTATTCATTGATCTGTGACTTTTAGATGCTTTGCTGAAGTGCCTTATAAGTTCATTTTTTAACAGCCATGTTTTAGGGCTTGTTTTTTTGGTATCCAGTATTATATTTTCTTTGATTGAAGAGTTTATTGCTTTTGTGTTGCTTTATTTGCTGTTTTGTGCATTAATAAACCATTTCCAGTTATTTTAATCTAACCACTCAGCCTGTGTGTGGTCCTCACTAGTCTGTGTCTCCTACTATTTGTGGGAAATTAGTACATGGGTTTTCACAGGGTGGTGGTGGTGGAGGAAAGTGCTGCCAAGTCACAGCTGATTTATGGTGACCCTGTAGGGGTTTCAAGGCAAATGATGTTCAGAGGTGGTTTGCCAGTGCCTCCTTCTGCGTCATAACCTTGGTATTCCTTGGCGGTCTCCCATCCAAATACTAGCCAGGGCCGACCCTGCTTAGCTCATGAGATCTGATGAAATCAGACCAGCCTAGGCTAGCCAGGTCAGGACACGACTGGGCATATAAGACGACCCCCAACTTTTCCAGTTAAAATATAGAGTTTTCCAGTTAAAATATAGAGCTGTGCTGATGCTTCTGGCGTACCGGCGTATAAGACGACCCCCCACTTCTGAGAAGATTTCCCTGGGTTAAAAAGTAGTCTTATATGCAGGAAAATACAGTACTTTTTCTCCACTGTCATCCCTCATCAATCAGATTTTGCAGATTTGGGAGGCATTATGTATATTGGACCAGAGATTGCAGAGGGATCGTTGAAGGTGAAGGGCCATACTATGTTATTGTTGCTTGAATGTAGTGCATACTAGTATTTCAGAGGAAGAAGTAGAGCTGGCAAGCTAGAAAGGTCAGTTTCCTCTGTAACCTTCCTCTTGCCTACTCTGCTAGTCTTTCTCTGTTACTCAGAATGCTGCTCTTAGGGACTGTGCTGCCCCCAGCCAGCGTTAATGTACCTTTAAGAGTAGTTGCACTTGGGAATTGGAGTCCACAGTTAGGGGTCCCAGAAGCTTCCCTCTGACTGGCTCATTAAGAGTAATTTCCTGAGCTCAGAGGCGCAAAGATAGGAGTTTTATTGTTCTTTTCCGTTTCTTTGTCCATCAACCCTTACTGCAAGGAGAGGGGAAGCCCATCTCTTTTCTTACCATGTCCATAGGATTGACCTAGATCAGAAAGATGTAACGCTGTATCCCGCTATGCAGCTCTCACTAGACAGGACAGGGACTTCTGTCTTTCTGGATTGTAGTATAGTAGTATAGATGTTAGCAGACAAGACAAGACTACCATTCTTTTGCTACAGAAGAAGGTATAAGGTCCATGGTTTTTAATTGTTTAGGGTAAGGACTTTGCAGTATCTGAGTCAAGAAAGATTTTAGCTTCGTATCAGGAAAAAAACCCACCTTTGTTTGGATATGGAGAATCCTTGGCCAGCATCAGGGGTCATTTCGTAGAAAAAGAGCTGAATAAAAAGGGAATTTTATTTATTTCCTACAGCAGCCAGCTTTAATACTAAGCAAGGTTGTCAGCTCCTCAGGGGAGACAGGGAATCCTCTGCCCCCAGCTCCTGTTTCCTGCCACTGCTCAGAAGAAGAAGAAAAACAATCGGTTGACAGCACAACATCAATTCTGGGGAAAACCTGGATGTGATACCACAGCTCTTTAGGAATCCTTAGGTTTTACCATAGAGTTTCCAGCATTTCCTAGCAAGGGGTGACATCACTGATGACTGCCCCCACATGCCCCCGCTCCCCCGGCCTTCTGCCTGGCAACCTTATGGCAGCTTCCCCCTTCCCTTGTACAATCCTAACTGTGTAACAGCTCTCTCCAACTCTGCCAAACAAGTACATGTGTGCACACTTTTGGATGTGGGAGCCTGGGTCACTCCACCTTCAGCTCGCTGAATTTTCTCCCTTATTCTCTGTTACCCTGATTTTGCAACCAAGAGAACAGAAGCTCCATTTGTAGGGTTGCCAGCCTCCAAGGGGGCCCTGAAGATCTCCAAAAATTACAGCTGATCTCCAGGTGGCAGAGGTTAGTTCCCCTGCAGAAAATGACTATGACATTACACCATACGGAGGTCCCAAACAATGCCCTCTCCAGGTTCCACCCCCCAAATCTCTAGGCATTTCCCAACCTGGAACTGGCAACACCCCAAAACTACAGCAGCCTTTTTCTCCTTGCAGCCTTGGCATCCTGGGAGACGGAAGCTGTGGTTGGATGGTTGAAGCAGAGCCAGCCGAAACAAAGCCGTCAAAGACAGATAGGGGGGGGGGGGGGGGGGGGATCCAGGGCTGAGGTGCCAACTACCAGTGGTGGTGCACCTTTAACCACTGTGCCAACTGTCAAGAGTCTGGGTGTGTTTCGGGATGCCTCCTTATCGATGGAGGCCCAGATCAGAAATGTTACCAGACTGTCATTTATCCAACTACGCCAGATCAGGCAACTAGTCCCCTTCCTGTCTTGCCCTGACTTAGCCACAATAATCCATACAATGGTCACATCCAGGTTAGACTACTGTAACTCGTTCTACACAGGGTTACTCTTGAGACTGACCCAGAAACTACAACTGGTCCAGAATGCAGCGGCGAGGGTCCTTACTGGGACCCCATTGACAGCACACATACAACCAGTGCTCCGTCAGCTGCACTGGCTCCAGGTTGAATACCGGATCAGATTCAAGGTTTTGGTATCAACCTTCAAGACCAACATACCTGTGGGACCGCCTCTCCTGGTACACCCTCAGAAGGGCATTACGCTCTGGAAGAAAGAACCTCCTAGTGATCCCTGGCCTGAAAGAAATCTGGTTGTCCTTGACCAGATCAGGGATAGGGAGATGATGGCTACATGACAGAGGAGCTGACTGGGGGATAGGGTTGCCAGCTCTGGGTTGGGAAATACCGGAGATTTTGGGGGTGAAGCCTGAGGAGGGTGGAGCTTGGAGAGGGACTTCAATGGGGTATAATGCCATAGAGTCCACCTTCCAAAGCAGCCATTTTCTCCAGGTGATCTTTGGATTGGGGGAGGGGGGGTGCTGTGTATTGCCCCAGGTGACTCCATCTTTGCTGATGCTGGTGCTTAGTTGCCCTAAGTCCTGAGAGAGGACAGGACAGCATGAGCTGCTCTCAGGGGAACATTTGCACTCATGCTAGTTAGCAGAGCCTATCTTCTAGACCTGGGTTGGCTAAGCTCCTCTGCGTGTGTGTGCACACCTCTTGAGGCTGGCTGATTGGAGCTCCGCCCTTAATCTGCTTTGATAACTTTGATGGGTTATTAAAGCTCTTCTCATAAGTAAACCCAGGTCTCTCATGCCAGTTCTTTGGGAACTTCTGCAAACATAAGAGCTCCTGGCCTGGGCTCACAACACGATGTCACCAAAGCAGGCAGAAGTTTTAAAAGGTAGCATCTTCCTTTGTTTGTTCAAATACTTTGACCTGTGGGGACCCAAATTCCTCTGAAAAGGGGTAGTGGGGGGTTTGGGGATGTATTTTCTCCATCCACAGTAACTGTCCTGCATTGTAACTTCGCTATAGTTATGTTTTTCTTTCCTTAGATCTGTATCTGCTAAGCTGGACAGCTTTTCCCATGTATGTGCTATAGTTAAATCTTTAGTAATAAAGTTTCTTATGTATTTAAGAAAGCAGACTGTGTTTCAGATCCTACTGACACATCGTAGACCGGTCTTAACACGGTAAAGACATGCAAGCATAGGGAGACCTAAAGTAATTGGAAGCGCTGCTCTTTGTACTTGCTCAGAGGCAGCATTACCAGTGTTTCCCAAGGCACTGGTTACGTGATTGGCTAGGTTTTATGTCTTGGGGTGGTGGCACAGAAAAGGAGCACGCTTTCACCTGCAAGCAAACATACAACATTTATGTGAGAACACACATGGCCACGGTGGGATTGTTACAGTGACTATCACATACAAAGCCCCGCGTAGCCTTGCTCTTTCATAGCTGCATGACTGCTTCTCCTCCTATGTTCTCCCATGACTGTTTCACTGGTCTGCTCAGGGCTTTCTGCAGGTCCCACCCTGCAAACAGACAAGATCAATAACCATGCATGTGTTTTCTCTGTTGTAGTCTCCTCCCCGTGAAATGGCTCCCGTCAGATCAGGAGAGCTCCCGTGCTTCTGCCATTCTGCAAACTATGTAAAATGGAGTTGTTCAGGAGGGCTTTTCTGTAAAGACAATAGGACTATAACAGGTCTCTGCAGTCCTAGCCCTAGTCCATCGCTAATTAGATGCCTCTTCATATTGACTGTATCAACAGACACTGTTAATCCACGTTGAGTCTTAGTGAGACAGGCAGTCTATGCATACAGTAAATGAATAATAAATATTCCCCTCTTGTACTACAACTTTAAGCATGTGTACTCCGAAGTAAATAATTGAATTCAGTCCCTGGTGTGTTTAGGAAGCATCCTTGGTTTCTCAACATTTATTTCCCCCTCAAACAACTTCCCACCTGTGCTGCTTTTATTGCTCCACTTCCTCCTTCTGATGATACCTGGATTGCTGCTGTTCTGGAAAGACCTCATCTAAGATCTCCACAGCTCAGATGTTCAAGCACCAGTAAGGCCTGATTTGAAGAGAACGCTGGGAAAGCAAAAGCTGCCACCTGTGCCCCTTTGTACTCACACAGCCTTTCAATGGAACTGGCCTGCCGCCCCCTGAGAAGCAGGTACATGTGCACAGCATCACAGCACCTCCTGAGCCACTGTAGACCTCTGGCGTGCTAACTAAACAATGTTATCGAGTATGGTTCTCAGGCTGCCATCTGCTGGCTGTTCCCCCACTTCAGGTAGCTTGCCTGGCATCAGTCAGGCTGGTTACTTTTCTGTTACAGCACCCACTGCAGAGTGGGCTGCCTGAGGAAGTGAGGTGGATGGCATCTCTAGAAATCTTCACATGGCACTGCAAAATAATAATAATAATATAATTCTTCAGACTGCAGGTATTTTATAGGAGGGAAGGGGGTTATTTGAGGTTTTATTTTGTATGTTTTGAATTGTAATCTGTAAGCTACATGGCATAGCAGGATATAAATACTGTCATAAAATACTTTGGATAGGCACAGCAAGATCTGAGTCCAGTATCACCTTAGAGGGTACAAGCTCCCTTTGTCAGAGTGTTAACTCTCAAAAGCTTATACCCCCGAACTTTTGTGGGTCTCTAAGGTGCTACAGAGCCTGAGGAGCTGCGGTGGCTCAAGTGGTTAAGACGCTGAACTGCAGGCTGTGGAAGGTCAGTAGTTCAGCAGTTCGAGACCTGAGTGTGCCGCATGACGGAGTGAGCGGGTTTGATTCAGTGTCAAATTGCAACTGCATGCATATATTTTTTAAAATCATCAAATGGGGGAAAGGGGGTGGGGGAGAAGGGTCTTCCATGGGGAACCGTCGTTCCCAATCGTCTTTCTGTCTCTCTCTTTCTTTTTTTGGCCTTTTCTGGTGCAAAATTGCTCTTGCTGTGGGCCCCTTTGCAGTTCCAAGGAAGTTTGTAAAAAAAGGGGGGGTGGGGGAATAGAAAGATGGGAAACTGGACTTTATTTTCTTTCCTGCACAGGTTTCCACCCCCACCCCCCCAAACAAACCTGTTGTGTGTGAATTTGTATGGGGTTCCAGGTTTTTTTTTTATTTCCCCCCTTTCAACTCAAGCTGCAATTTTGTTCTCCCTCTCTTGGTTTTCAGGAACAGACGCCAGGAGCTGTCAAACATGTAGGGAGGGGAGGGGGGGAAGTCAGAGCAACGCCAGTAGAGGACTGCAAGACACCTTTTAAAAACTTGGATCCAGTTGCATATGTCTGCGTTTTTTGGGAGAGGAGAGGGGGGAAAAGATTTGGGGGGGGGAACTGGCCCTCTGTTGAAAACCCTGAATCCAGGCGACTGGTTGCATTGGAAGAAAAAAGGGAGAGAACGGGCTTTAGGACCCCTCAGACGGAGTCCCAGCTGCCTCCGGCCATCCCTCTTGTCATTCTGTGGATGGCTGCATATGCGCATGTTCAAACTGAGGGTTTTTTAAAAAAAACAATGCTGATGCGGCATACAGCGATGGGCTTCGCTGTGAGGGAGGTAAGTGTGATCGCGTTTTAACCGGCATAAACTGCACCGGTTCCAACCGTTACAGTTTATGCCGGCTGAAATGCCCCGTCTGAACGCACCCAGTGAGTTGTTCCCGTCTCTAATTCCAGCTCCTGCCAACCTAGCAGTTCGAAAGCAAGAAATTGCAAGTAGATAAATAGGTACCACTTTGGTGGGAAGGTAACAGCGTTCCGTGCACCTTGGTGTTTAGTCATGCCAGCCACATGACCCAGCTCTTCGGCTTTGAAACGGAGATGAGCACCGCAGCCCTAGAGTCGGACTCGATTAGCTTTTGAGCAAGGGAACCTTTACCTTTTTAAGGTGCTACTGGACTCAGATCTTGCTTTTCTACAGTGCAGACCAACAGTTTAAACAGATCATGATGGGTAGCCATGTCAGTCTGTCTGTAGTAGCAGAAAAGAGTAACAGTCCAGTAGCACCTAAATCTCTAATTTAGTCATATTTAAGGTGCTATTGGACTCTTACCCTTTTCTGCTGCAACAGTTTAAACAGCATACTATGTGAATGTGAACTCCTGCAGACAAGAGTTTTGCCTCTGACACCTCATGTTCTACTCAGGCTTACTGTTTCCAGGAAGTCCAGATACTGAAGCTGAAGCTCAAATACTTTGGCCAACAAATGAGAAGGGAGCACTCATTGGAGAAGACCCTGATGCTGGGAAAGATTGAAGGTCAAAGAAAGAGGGGGATGGCAAAGGATGAGATGGTGGGGAATTTCGCATTACCCTTTTAAAACTGTTATTGTACCGTCTTGGAATAAACCGGTACAGGGATGGCCATTTCACACAGCCTTTCCCCTACCGGTAAGGAGCTGTCTCTGAAGCAGTTTGTCATTTCAGACAGTCACTATTGCGCTGCTTTGGGGTTATATTACAGTGCACCATAGCGCTCTTAAAATAAACATTTTTTTGTTTTTTAAAGAAGGAGATAGCCCGCATGGGTGAAAAAGGGTGCAAAAACCTCATCACTGGAGGAAGCACTACGGGGCATTTTACATGACACCCCGTAGCGCTTCAGGAATAGTAGAAGACCTCTTGGAAGCAGTTTGAGGTAAAAAGGGCTCAGGAACACTTCCCTAACAGGACAGAACCGTTTCTGTCTGAAAGGGGAAATATATTCCACTAGGGAACCGTTACTAAAACAGTTCTGTCTGAAATGACAGATAGAAACCGTTAGTGAACAGTTCGTGAAATGGAACATATCAGCTGTCTGAAATTCCCTGTTTAGACAGTGTTATCGATGCAATGAACATGAAATTAAGCAAACTTCAAAGCATGGCAGAAGACAGGAGGGTCTAGCGTGATGTCCATGGGGTCGCAAAGAGTCGGACTCGACTGTGTGACCAAATGACAACTACTCCCGCAGCATGGAGTGGCTCACATTTTGACAAATACAACAAAACCACAAGCTCATCATTACAACAGTTAAAACCTTGGCATTCTCCCGGTACCTAGAAAATGTTCAAAAGAGAAAATGTCTAGCAAACCAATAACAGCTGAAAACAGGATTCACCAAAAGCCTACTGGAACAATTCCATCTTGCACATGTTTCCTCTGATAAAGCACTCCACCAGGACAGGGCTATGATGGAAAAAGGCCTCATTCTGGTGGAAGCAAGAGAGACTACCCGAGGACCAAGCACTATCAAAATATTGCACAATGATGAGCACAAGCAGGTGGGAGATAATATTGGGATTAGTGTGTGGACTCTAATCTGGGAGAACCGGGTTTGATTCCCCACTCCTCCACTTGCAGCTGCTGGATGACCTTGGGCAAGCCATAATTCTGTCAGAGCTGTTCTCTCAAGGACAGTTCTGGAAAGAGTTCTCTCAGCCCCACTTACCTCACAGGGTGTCTGTTGTGGGGAGGGGAAGGGAAAGGAGTCTGTAAGCCACTCTGAGACTCCAAGTGAAGGGTGGGGTATAAATCCAATCTCTTCTTCTTGGGATGGGCAGTCCTCCAGGTATGCTGTTCCCAGACTGTTTAGGGCTTTAAAGGTTATAACCGGAACCCTGAACCTAATCTGGAAACAAATTGGCAACCAGTGCAGCTGCCCCAAGATTGGCTGTATATGAGTCGACCAAAATGAGCTGGTCAACAGCCTGGTAGCTGCATTCTAGATCACATGAAGTTTCCAAAGTATCCCCAACAGCAGCTCTGCATGCAGCACACTGCAGTTGTCCAGTTTGGATGTGATAATGGCATGGATCACTGTGGTAAGATCAGACTGGGGTAAATAGGGGCCATTTGGCAGGTTTGGTGTAGAAACAAAAGCACTGACCTCACCATTGTGGACACCTGTTTGTCCAACAGAAGCAAGGAATCAAGCCACACCCCCAGACTCTTTACTGAGGCCACTGAATTTAAGGGGACTCCATCAAGAGCTGCTAACTGCAGTTCTGCCAGAGACTTGACCTTTCCTAGCCACATGATCTCCATCTTTGGATTCAGCTTCAGCCAGCTCTCCCTCAGCCAGCCCACCACTGTGTCCAGACACTGACTCAAGGCAAAGAGTGCCACATTTGGCTGCTTACCCAACGGGAGAGTTGAGTGCCAGCTGCATATTGATAGCACCCAGCCCCAGACTCCTGACAAGTTCCACTAGAGGGCGTGTATGTGTGTGTGCATTTTAAACAACAATCAGGGACAGGGCAGAACCCTGTGGGATACCAAGAGGAGATCTGGTCCCTGATAGCTGCTCTCTGAGAGTGTCCTTGGTCAGATGAGGCCAGGCAGTTGACCAGGACCAAATAGTCAACTGTATCAAATGCTACTGACAGATCTAATAACATCACCAATGCCAAACTGCCTAATATGCCTAAAACTCTCATGTTTATCCCAATTCTTCTCTGCTGCATTTGCAGTGCAATCCCAGTTTGGTGTAGTGGTTAAGTGTGCAGACTCTAATCTGAGAACAGGGTTTGATTCCCCACGCCTCCACTTGCAGCTGCTGGATGACCTTGGGCAAGCCATCATTCTGTCAGAACTGTCCTTGACAGAGCAGTTCTTGAAAGAGCTCTCTCAGCCTACCTCACAGGGTGTCTGTTGTGGGGAAGGGAAGGGAGTTTGTAAACTGCTCTGAGACTCCAAGTGAAGGGCAGGGTATAAATCCAATCTCTTCTTATTCTTCTAAATACTGTCCTGGGAGTAAGCACCATTGAATAGATCTAAGTAGGATTATGAGAAGAACTGTTTAGAATAAAACTATCAGGTAATCTGTGCTCAATCACAACATTCCTAGAGGATGAGAAGTGTAACTTTATTTTGTGGGGTCAGGGGGAGACAGAGGGTCTGCAGGTGCCAGTTGCAGCCCTTCCTTGCCAGTCAACTGTGGGAAGGGGCTATATGCACAAACTCCAGATGGGTAGCTATGTTAGTTGGTGGCAGCAAAAAAGAGTCCATTGCTTAAAGACGAACATTTATTCCAGCATATTTTTTCTCAGGAGAAAGCTGTTACAAAGAAGAGGCCAGTTTAAAACAAGAGCAAATTCAAAGTGTAATCCAATCAGAGTGGGAAAGGATCACTCCCAGCTGTGGATAACTATTGGTAAACAGGATTAATATTCAGAAACCATTGGGGAAACACTTTAATCTTCAAGGGCATTTTATTACTTGCAGGTCTCAAAGTCACTATTCTTCTACAAAAAAAATCTTCCAACCCTAAACTGATGAATTAGTATTAATAAAATATCATCCTTCCCCACCATAAAGACAGAACAAGGACTTAGGATTTCTCATTCACTCACTATCAGTGCTAATATCTTAACATTCAATTCACTGCCATGGGAAGTGGTGGCGGCTACAAGCATGGACGCTTTCAAAAGGGAATTAGATAAGCAGAGGTCCATCAGTGGCTATTAGCCACAAGGTATAGATAGGGACTCTGGGGCAAGTGATGCTCTGTCTTCTTGGTGCTTAGGGGGGGTCAACAGTGGGAGGGCTTCTAATGTCCTGGCCCCACTGGTGGACCTCCTGTTGGCACCTGGTATTTTTGGCCACTGTGTGACAGAGTGTTGGACTGGATGGGCCTTTGGCATCTCTTATGTTCCTACGTAACATTGGCGTCTCTTGTGTTCTTACGTAACATAACCCACACATCCTTTACAGAGATTAATTAGAACAAATTTTGAGTCCAGTGGCACCTTTAAAACCAACACAAGTTTATTCAAGGTATGAGCTTTTGTGTGCACACAAACTTTTTCAGATACATATGCCTCTACATAGGTGAACAGCAAATTAGCATACCACTTAATAAAGATGTTTTGACTTATGCAAAGACTAAATAGCAATAACAAGCTAAGTTTATAGGTAACAATATGTTTGGATCTAATTACAGGGAAAAACAGTAGAGCAATAAATATGTCAAAGTAGAAGACTAATGTGTAAAACTATCCTTCCTAATTGTTAAGAGTAATTGAGACTCTGCCGTTACGTTCCATTCCTCTCCTCTCAAGCGTGGAGTAAGCTGACAGCAGCCTTTGAGATGGGATGCTGTGTTATGTCAGAAAAACCCTTTGTAATATTTATTGCATCACATTACATTCACTATTCCAAAAAAGAAATACATTAAGGTACAGATATTAATTAGTTCAGCCAAAGTGTTATGTAGCCTCTATCCTATATGCCTATCTAGTTTTATCCCTTCTGATTTTACCGTAGGCAACGTTGCCCTATAGAACAAAATATGGGAGTGGTCCTCATCGATTACTCTTTTGATTGGATATCGTTTTAAACCAGCCTCTCTGTGTGACATCTTCCCACTCACCCTTTCCCGTTGTTTACAGCCTTCAATATAAATTCATCATTATGGACGTACACGCTGACTCACGTTGGAATAAATTCAATTACCTTTACCGTGTTGCTGGGCTCCTGTAACAGTCCAGCTTTATTTTTGCTGAAAATAGCTTTCTAAGACAGTTTGTGAATCAAAGGGTGGGAAAGCCGGAAAGAGAAGGCGAGATATTATTGGATCCCATAGTTTGACTGACAACAGGAAGGCCGAGTCAGGGAGGAAATAAACCGCAGGCGGCGCTAAGGAGGCGGGTGATTATCGGGTGACTACAGATGGGAGTGTTGCCTCTTTCAAGATGGCGGCGGGATGACGCTCAAGTGGCGTCACGCATGGGCTGATCTCGGACGGCGAGCGGGAAGAGAGGGGCGGGCGATGACGAACCGGGGAGGCGGAGGGGTGCTGAAGTACGGAAGCCGAGCAGAGGGCTGCGCTCTCCAATCACTCACGAAGCCGGGTGGTTCTTCTGCGCATGTGGGGCCGCCGCTGCTGCTGCTGTTTTCTGTCTGAAGGTGGGGAAGGCGAGGCGGGAGGACGGAGCGACCCACCAACCTCGCGCTGTCCCTCTCCCTGCGTCCTAGCCATGGCCGGCTACGAGTACGTGAGCGCCGAGCAGTTGGCCGGCTTCGACAAGTATAAGGTGTGCAATGGGGGAGGCATTTCCGAGAGGGGTGGGTGTTCTCCTCGGGGGTCCCTGCGGGGAGGAGCCTCCGGCAATGAGGGGGAAAACCAAGAGGTGAGGGGGCGATAGGCGGCAGCTGGCAGAGAAGGGAGGAAGGATGCTGAATGGCGCCTCCCGGGAATTTGCGGAGGGCAGCGTGCATTGCTCGGTGCTAGTACCACATGGATTGCATGCAGAAGGTCCCGAGTGATCTTGGGTAGAGAATGTGTTAAAAACCTTTCTCGGCCAAAGATCGCTGCTGGGCGAGACAGCGGGGGGCTGGGGCTGGGCTCTGGCTCAGTCCCACGCGCGGTATGTTGATGAAGGTCTCTGGGGAGCGGGCCGTCCGTCCTTCGGTGCTTGGTATTGTACGGTATGCATGCTGAAGGTTCCTGGCTCAGTCCCTTGCTATCCCCCGATTAAAAGGTTTATGTAGCAATTCTGGGAGAGCTCTTTCTCTGCTTGCCAGTGCTGGGGTGTAGTCTGATTTGTTATAAGGTGTCTCTATAGATTAAGTTGCATGCACACTGTGCTGGAGAAGGGCTCTGGCTTGGGAAACTGTGGAGGGGATCATGGGTGCATGTTAACGCATGGCTTCCAGTTAGAAGGTTAAATCTCTGGTGCTTGGAAAAGACCTCTTTGGGTTTTCTTTTTACCTGAGTCTATTGGCAACTATTGCAGCGGCTTAGGCAGGCCATTGATCCGTTTTTGCATGAGGTATCTTCACGTGTGAAATTATTGTGCAACGCACACTCTTTATGCACAGCTCTTTTCTACTGATTGTCTTTCAAACAGGAGGCTATACACCACCCCTGCTCCTTTACTTTCTCCTCCTTGCCTGTCCCCACCCCCTTCTTACTTTTGGGTTAATATAAATGCCAGTGTCTGGATTGGGAATGTGGCCTGGGTATCATTCTCCTCTCCAAAAAAATAAAATAAAAATTAGGGCAGAGCACTAGAAGTTCACTTTCCTCTCTAGGTTCCCATTTCCCTGTTACAATATTCAGGAGAGTGTGTCTGTAAGGAAGCTCATTTTCCACCTATCTGTTCTGTAAGGCATTACCCCTTTTTGTATGTATCTGACTGGAAGCATCAGGAGACTCTGCATTGGCAAGAAAGAGAGAAGAGGTGGCAGTGGCGGCAGTGCAGAGATATCTTCCAGTCCACTGAGGTGTCTCTGTGCCTTTCTACTGTTTGCAAGAGTACAGCTGTGTAAAAGCCATTTCCATTTCATTTATTAGCTTCATTGACCTGAGGTCTTAAGCCAAACATGCAAACAACAAATATAAAATGCATTACATAAAATAGTGTAAAAGCTAAGATGTGCACAGCAGATGGTGTGCTGAGTCTTCCTAGCTTCTCTTCTCAGTGTCCTGTGTATTGTTGATGATAGCTGGATGATGTCAAAGATACATACCCTGTGTAAAACCCACTTGGTTTCCTGTGTGAATTCCTGCCTTCTTTCAGTCATGGAATTCCTGCCTATGGTACATGTGGGAAGAATGTAGAAGACACGGGGGAAAGGGGTGGAGGAGCAACCACACTTGCCTCTGGGATGTGTTTTCCTCCTACGCCCTTACAAACAGTGCCAACATTGGGATGTGTGCAAGTAGTACGGTCCCTGCCCAGTGAGCTTCCAATAACTGTTGGGTTTGTCTTCTTCCTGGTCCTGTCACAGTGGGCTTTGTGAGGGATCTTGCTATGATTAAGGGACCAGCGTGACAACCACTAGTTTATCTTGTTGGCTGAAGAGGTGAATGTATGCTTGGGAGTATATCTAATGAAAGTCCTTTTGCATTTGCAATAGCAAACAGGTGAAATTGCATGATTTCTCTGGCCTACTTGAAGAGATGCAGCCCTTTTATCCTTCCAAAAGACTTCTTCAGAGCACTGCTTGCCTGTCTTTGGGTTGTTAAGGCTTTCTAGATGCTGATGTAGATCGAGATGGGTATGTTAGTCTGTAGTAGTTGAAAAGAACAAGAGTCCAGTAGCCCTTTGAAGACTACCAAAATTAATGGCAGGGTATGAGCTGTTGTAAGTCACTGCTCACTTCTTCAGACTTGAAGAAGTGAGCAGTGACTCACAACAGCTCATACCCTGCCACAAATTTTGTTAGTTTTTAAGGTGCTGCTAGACCCTTGTTCTTTTCTAGATGCTGATATATGTTTGCTACTTACTACTACTTTGGTCACGTTATGAGAAAACAAGACTCACTGGAAAAAAGCAATTATGCTAGGAAAGTTGGAAGTAGTAGGAAAAGAAGACCCAGCATTAGATGGATTGACTCAATAAAGGAAGTCACAACCTTCAGTCTGCAAGACCTGAGCAAAGCTGTTAATGACAGAACATTTTGGAGGCTATTAATTCGTAGTCACCATAAATTGGATACAACTTGACAACGCATAACACACACACTTAATGCTGTAGTATGTGGAACTAGGTGATGTGCTACATTCTATTGCACCTTTTAAGTGCTTTCATTTTAGCTGTTCGATTTAACAAGTAAATCAGGTTTAGTAGTGATCTTACCAAATAAACATTTGATATTCCTTACCGTATAAACATTTGATATTTCTTACCATATAAACATTTGATACTTTTGCAGTTAACAATGGAATGCTTCAGCTTTAACTGAACTAAGGAGCTGCGGCAGTTGTTGATGCTTGGGTTCTGTAGCTGGTAGCACATGCTTCCCTTCAGGAGTCTGGTTTTCTCTACACAATTGCTTCTCTCTGGAAGACCTGTTCAAGATGGTTGCATAAGTAACTTTAATTTGCAGATTGCCATGGCAATCTGAATCTTCATGCAAAAGATTCTTATGTTGTCTTTTCCTAACAGGAGCTAGCCCAATAAGAGACAGCATTTTTTCTCCATTCAGTTTTGCTCCCTGGAACTAAAAAAAAAACGGTGCCTCTGTAGCAAGCGCACATGCTTCTCTGTCTATGATGCAATTTTGCCAGTAGCTGTGGATTTGTAGTGGCCTGTACATGTTACTGGCTTTTCTTGGTGTTTGACTCACCTGAGAATCTTCAGTTGCATATGGGATCACCCAAGAGAATGGGTTTTTTTTGTTTTGTTTTTTGAGGCAACCAACAGGTGCGGTTCGTGGTTGCAAAACTGGTGATGGTAAGTTACTCACTCATAGCTCTGGGAAACCCTGGCAGTTGGAACTAGTTCAATTAGACAGGCAATGCATCTAATTGTTCTTGATGAAGATCACAGTTTTGATTTTTCGGGAAGTAGGACTGGAAAAATTCCAGGTGTCTATCTGCTAAAGAACTTCTCAATTTCCCCCCTCCCCAGTGTACAGTAGAGCCTACACATTTCATATTGCCATGGGTCAGAATTGAATTTTCTTCCATTGAAGCCATGAAGAGCAGGCTGTGGATGTTAAGAAAGCACTGATAATATAAAGCTAATTTTGACTGAAAATGGAAGAAGAGCGTGGCTTTCCAGGATAAATCTTGGATATCAGGCAATGCTCCTTCTAAGCTGTGGAGTCGTGTGAGCAAACATTCTATGTTGTGAGCTACTGGCATTAAAGTTGTGAGCGAGCGATTTGGCTGCTGCATAAAATAGCTTGCTCTGGAGCCATCTTTCCTGAGCTAAGACAAAAATGTCTGAGCCGGAAGCTAGAAAACTGTGAGCTAGCCCACACTAACGCAGCTTTGAAGGAAGAGTGCCAGGCACCATCCCGACCCCCTTCCTAACATTATTTTTAGGCAGCCTCTTTGCCTATAATTTTAAAAGGTTTAATGCTTCTCTTTACCCCCAAACCTATTGGTGCCACTGCAATAAAGTGCTCATTAATTCTGTGTATATATATATTAAATGGAGCAGTTTATTCTGTTTCCAAAGGTAGATTTCAGAAATCTGGATAATTGGAGTGAATTCAGAAGTGAGGTTATGGCCTTGGTGTGCTGTTATTCTTTCTGTTTTGACCTTTAATGAGAAGTGTTTCCTTGAGTTGAATGGGAACACACATGGGTAGTGTGCTCTGCTATGTCTCACTGTGTGTTCCTCGTGTATTATCAAGGGTGTGGTGACTTGACAAGAATGAATGGGCCTTCATAAGGCTGAGTTTTTGGGGCAAGTAATTTCTACGTTGCAGGGCTAAATTTTGGCAGCTTGTTGGCTGGTTTCTCTGTTAAACTGAATTCAAAGGTATCTGGGCCATATTAGTGTTTCTGTTGTGTAACTTGTACACATTTAGCTGATTGCTTTCCCTTTTTTGCCTGTTAAACTAGGCTTTCAGTAAAGGTAGTCTCCACACATCAACAATTCTTCCATGTCCCAATGGTTCATGGTACAAGCAAAATCACAAGCTTCCTCACTGACACAATCTCCATTTAGTGAAAGAGCCTTCTGGTATTTATTTGCTTCATTTATATTCTCCACAATGAGGAACCAAATTGGCTTACATTTTTCTCCTCCATTTTCTCCTCACAACAACTTGTGCGGTAGGCTTGGCTTAGAGTGTGGGACTGGCCTGGGGTCACCCAGTGAACTTCCACAGGAAATGGCGATTCAAACTTGGGTGTCTTGGATCCTAATGTGAGACCCCAGCCACTACACCACACTTGCTCTGTATCTATTTGCCACAGAGATCTCTTAGGCCCCTGCCACACGGCAGGGGAAATGCCTCTTAAGGCGCGGCTTTTAAAAGCCGCGCCAATGTTGAGACGCCGCGGCGGGATCCCACGGATCCCCTGGCTGCGGCGCCTTTTCTCCCCGGCGCGATCAAACGCCGGGGAGAAAATACGGCCCTAACCGGGAGCCGGACGAACTGCGCATGTCGGAGCATGCGCAGTTCGGCTCCGGGCCGGGGTTGTGCCGGCGCAAGGACGCGCCGGTGATCAAACGCCCGGTTTGCCCCGCAGCTACAGGATGAACCACCAAAGCAGGTGGTTCAGTTTGCGGCGGCTTTTCCCGGGAAAGGGCCAGTTCGGGTACGGAAGGAGGACGCCTCACAGGTGTTGTGGTGTGATCGCGCCGGTTTGATCCGGCCCCGAACTGGCCCACTCCCGGACCAAATTGCCGTGTGTGAACGGGACCTTAGTTATGCAAATCCAAGTTTGTTAAGAACTTAAGTAGGCAGTTCCTTTGGAGCTAGTAATCATGAGGTGATCACCTGGTTCTCTTGCCCCTTCTGTCGTAAAAATGAGCATGCCATGCTTTTGGCACCAACTGAACTTTTTAAACCATCAGAAAGGGAGGGCCAACACGTGCAGTACAATAGCTTAGCCTTGCATTTACCAGTGTGAATTTACTAGGCCTGAACTGGAGGTGTATAATTGCAGCCTTTTAACCCAGAAATTGGAGAACAGCTGTCATGAATGTTGTGGCACCTTGACATTCTACGAATAATGGCACAGCTTTCTGAAATCCTGGAGACTTGCCTAAACTTTTCTTCAGAAATTTTGTTCTGATGTCTCCAGTAGCTTGCTTGTGCTGATGGAAAAAAAGAAAACAAATAAAGACAGTTGCTTTCCTCTGTTCACCCTTGACACTGCTTATATGAGTGCACTGCTCACAGAAATTGTATTCAGTTGGAAGATACTACCAGTAATAACAAATGAGGCCTAAGGGAAAGTCCTGCTAAAGGGTAAGGTTATAAGGGTGAACTAGTCTCCAGTTAAGGGAATTGCTGCACTCTTTAGAATGCCTTAATGGAACAGTGTTTCCCAGCTGAAACGCTTGTCTTCATAAGAGGCGGCATCCTTTTTCCGACTTCCTTTTTTTGACCAAGCTCAACTTCTCTTGCTTTTCCCAAATATCCTGCTTTTCTTAAATCCAGTATGTATTTTTTCACTGGGTATTCTTGTGCCTGCTAGATTAATGTTTCAGTGGCTAGGCTTGAAGCATAGGACACTTTCTGGGGGTAGCATAAGATGAATCTGATTGTTTTTATCACTTCCCCATAAGCAAAACTTAAGAACATAGTGCTCCGTCCCCAGAACAGCACTGTTCTTTGTTAAGAGCAGCTGGAAGCCAGGCAGAATTGACAATCCAGAGGCTGGGTCACGGGGAACTGCTGCCCGCTTTCCTTCATTGAATAGGGGCACAGCTTCTTAAAGGTCAGACTCTACATTGTAGCTCTGCACATCTCTTGCTGCTGTCCTGTGACTGTGGTACTTTGGATCAGGCTATTTTTTTAGTAAAGAATGTGAAATCCCCTGAGGTTTCATTCTTTGAATCAGTCCCTCTGGCAGAAGCGCTTATGGAGTGATCATCTATCCCTGCTCATTCAAGTGCTGGAACAAACACTTGCTTAAATGTGTGGGAGGTTCAGGGAAGCAGATGTCACAGATCTCTCTTGCTAGCTGGATACCTAGTTGCTTCATTGCACAGTGCAATTCCCCATCTTCTGTTTGTAACTGGAAGGCAGTTGCTGATATCCCAAAGGCTGAGGCAAGAATGTGAAACAGTCGCATAGGTAAAACCTGGCTGGATGACAGTAGTGAACCAACTCTGACCCAGCTGGGTTTGCGATCCTTTCCCAGTCTCAGGGGGATGTTGAGTAGTGGAGTTGCAGTAATTGTCCCAAGTTCTTCTACTTTCACAATTACCCGATGCAGGTAGTGGATGTCTTTCACTGTATATTTCTTGTGTTGATCTGGGGACCTTCTGTCTAGCTCTTCAATGAGTTCCCTTGTGAAAATGCTGTTTGTCACAGAAGCCCTATATGAAATGCTGGGATTTCAGCATCCATGCCAAGTTAATCCTGTTAAGCTTTGGTAAAGACTTAATGGCCTACATAACAGCTATGGTACTCTCCGAGGTTGTTTAGGGCCTGACGTAAGTGTGTATGTTGGATCTTCTGCACCAAGCAGGTTCCTAGTGGTCTGGTTATGGGGCTTGAATGGAGACCACTTTCATAGTCAGATCATTATCTTCTAAAAGTTCAGTTGGTGTTAGCTGTCCCCCACCCCTGCATGGTGATGGACCCATTATCTGTCAAAAGACTGATGGATCTTTTTGGCTTCCAGAATGCTCTGGAAGATGGTGGGAGTCTCAGCAAAGACAGCTGAGCACCTGGCGGCACCCTAGAATTCCATATTGTCTGGGTCTATAGGCAGGATCACTGAAGGCCTGCCATGCTGTGTCTTTTAGGCAAGGAGATTTCCCAGATGGTGACAGAACAACTCCAGGCTCACCTGAATGAGCATATTTGCTTAGACCCTTTTAAATCTGTTTTCAGGCCAGTCATGAGGTTGCGTTCACTGCCACAAGAGGTGGTGGCAGCTACAAGCATGGACGGCTTCAAGAGGGAATTAGATAAACATATGGACCATTGGTGCTATTAGCTACAAGGTATAGATAGGAACTCTCAGTCTGGGGCAGTGATGCTCTGTATTCTTGGTGCTTGGGGGGCAACAGTGGGAGGGCTTCTAGTGTCCTGGCCCCACTGCTGGACCTCCTGATGGCACCTGGTATTTTTGGCCACTGTGTGACACAATGTTGGACTGGATGGGCCATTGGCCTGATCCAACATTGGCTTCTCTTATGTTCTTATGTATTGATGGTAGATGATCTCTAGATGTAAAATGGAGAAGGGAATGAATTCTGTTGGAGCTGTCTGCAGTATTTTTTAAAGCTTATTTTCTAGGGGGTGTACTGTTCTGTTGATCCATCTTGGTCAAAGTTTTGGAGTTAAGACTGAAACAAGTGCATCAATGGCACAGTTTCCTTCAGAGAACTTAATTGAGCATCCATTTGGAAATTTTGCAGTAGAATGTCATCTATACAGTTCTTTATCATCACCTCTAGATCTGTTTCTACCCTGAATCAGTGCTTGGAGGCCATAGTCAAATGGAAGAGGACAGACAAACTGAAATCGAATCTAGACAAAGTAGACATGTTGGTTGGGTAGGCAGATTTTCTTGAGGGGACTGATCTATCTTGGTTGGATGGATTCAAGTTGTGTCTGTGCATATTAATAGTCTGGCTATGCTTCAGGACCTAGACTTTTCTTTTGAGAAAAAGTTTGGTGCTGCCAGGAGTGCTTTCTGTAACTTCTGTCTGGTTAGAAAGCTAGCTCCCTTTTTTGACTCTGCCAACCTAGCTATGTTGATTTGTAGAGCAAGAGTCCAGTAGCATTTTAATGAGAAAATTTGTAGCAGGGTATGAGCTTTCATGAGTCACTGCTCACTTCTTCAGATACAGCTAGAAAGTGAGTCCACCTGTCCTATATTTGGAGAATGGAGTGATTTCAGATGCTAAATGATAATAGCAGGTGTGATATGCAGAGAGGTAGTAGATGTGGAGAAATTAGCATTGGTAATGAGACAGGAAACCTAGGTCTTGATTCAGTCCAGGAGGATGCATTGTCTTGAGCTTCATTATCAGTTGCAATTCAGCAGTCTATTTTTCTAATCTCCCTTTGAAATTACTTTGTAAGAGAACTGCTACTCTTAGTTCAGCAACTGAATATCCTGTAACTTCCAGATTGGACTGTTGTGTGCTTTACATGAGGCTCCCTTTGAAGGTAACTCAGAAGCTTGTGCAAAATTTGACAGGCCACCTTTTGACATTAATAGCATGCTGTACAATGGCACCAGTCTTCTAGTGGCTACATGGACTGCCTTTGTTTCTTGGTGCCATCCAAGGTGCTGATTTTAATGTTTAAAGCCCCTCACAGCCTGGGACCCACATACCTGAAGGACTGCCTCTGCCTTTTCAGACAGACCTACCCACCAATTGAGCCAGCCCAGCATCTTTTTCAGAGGGAGGTATATTGGTATACCATAATATCAAGACTGCTGTGTAGACTGGCTTACCCAAAGAGATGTATAGAGTGCCTTTTCTGGCAAGGGTCTTCGTAAGGCTATTTATTGCAGTGTGAACCTTTGGATATTAGCAGTTATTGATGAGCTCAGTTGGAGACAAGGTTGCACGGTTCTGGAGTGAAGGCATATGGCTGTTCAATTTTATTTGCTAGTTTAATGATATGGTTGATGGGCATGAAATATGGTTTGGAGTTCTGGATTTAGGCTGTATTTTTTAATCTTTCCTGACTGTTAGCTGTATTAATGCTATTATTATTATTATTATTATTATTATTATTATTATTATTATTAGCTGCAACCAGGACACTGGTGTTTTTTGTTTTTTTAATTGGAAGCTGTTGTATATTATTCGTTGATGCCTCTGTACTACATTTAGCCTGTGCCTAAAAATCCACATACAAGATGACTGAGTTTCTTAGCTCTGAGCTTTTTACGACATTTGAAAAATGTAGTCATAAAGAAAAAGAGCAGCCAGCTTCCAGGTGGCCGACTTCAAATTTGCTCTACTGAAGCTTGGATCCACTGGGCTCTTTTCTCCTTTTAGCTTTTGCTCACCCTGCAAATGGAGCCAGGGAGAATATAAATCCTGAAAATTTCCCCTTAGCAGGGGAAATGACATAGTTGCTAAGGGATTCTAGGAATTGCATGACTTGCATTCCACATTTTGTTTAGCCCTGGTGCCTTGTGAAAGAGTTGGGATTGTGCAGCAAAGTGGGAGAGGGAGAGGAAGAATAAGTCACAGTGATGTCAAGGTTGGGAATTAAGCAGCCATAGCCCATGATGTCAGACTTTTCTCTGCAACTTTGGGTGTAGAAACTTAATCTGTCCAGAGTTCTCGGTGGCTCCAGCCGTTTATCCAGTCCTCTCTTCTGTAGGTGTGGAAAAAGGAGCCTTTCCAGACCTAAAGGCCCATTCCATCCTACCTCCTAAAGGTGGCCAACAGACATGCCTGTGGAAAACATGCAAATGGGGCTTGAAGGCAACATCCTGAATGCTCAGCTTTTAACATATCAAGCCTTTTATATATGGGAACAAAGGGACAGTTGAGCAGTCAAGAGTCTACCCAGCTGATCAATAAGTCAACCTGTGCCCCTTTAATTAGTACAGAAGTGGTAGAATGATTGACAAGCCAGAGAGGCAATGATATCCTTTATTTCCTTTCATTGTGAGTACTAGCAATGAAGAAGTAGGATTATTCATGTTTTCCACCACCCATAGGTCTATTACACCTTGAGAATAAACCGGTAGTCTTGTTAAAATTAGCCATTAAGGTTATGTAATAACCTGAATTGAACATTCCTTTTTTTTAATTCCCCTCATGTGTTCAAATCCCCCTCTCCAGTCTGGGGAGGGGAGTGGCTTAAACATACTCCATGTGTTACAGTTTACCGGTGCAGTTTATTCCCTTGGGATTTTCACGGCTAAAAATAATTTTTTCCCCTTAGTGGATAACTTTGACGTGTGGCAAACAAATTAACATGGTGACTGCTGTAAGAAAACAAGATTTGAAAGCAATAATCTGATCTGCCCTTTTTTCTGAATGTGGGAAGGTGTTAAGGCTTGTTAGGCTGGCTACTAGAGTTTGTCTTTGTTTGCAATTCATGCATGTCAGTACTGCTTTAAAAAATCCCTACTTTGTTTTTAATTTGGGGCTTTAATGACTTGCCTGCCATTCCTGGCCTTTGATGGGGCGCCGCTGGTGCCAGCGTCGGAGGTGAGGAGTCTGGGAGTGCTCCTGGATCCCTCCTTGACAATGGAGGCCCAGGTAGCAACCACTGCAAAATCGGCCTTTTATCATCTTCAGTTGATTCGGCAGTTGGTCCCGTTCCTCAACCGTGGTGACCTATGATCCATGCGACGGTCACCTCGAGATTAGACTACTGTAATGCTCTACATGGGGCTGCCCTTGTTGCAAATCCAGAAGCTGCAGCTAGTGCAGAATGCCGCAGCCAGGCTGTTGATGGGCCTCCCACGTTGGGAGCACATCTGGCCTGTGCTCAGGTCACTGCACTGGCTGCCAATAGCATACCGAATACGCTTCAAGGTGCTGGTACTTACCTTTAAAGCCCTATATGGCCAGGGTCTGGCATACCTGAGGGACTGCCCTTCCCCATATATACCCCAGAGAGCACTATGGTCTGGGTCACAATATCGGTTAATTACCCCGGGCCCCAAGGACGCCAGGCTCGCCGATACTAGGGCCAGGGCCTTTTTGGTGGTGGCTCCTTACTGGTGGAATGAGCTCCTGGAAGAGATCAGGGCCCTGCGGGACCTTTTGCAGGTCCGCAGGGCCTGCAAGACGGAGCTCTTCCACCAGGCTTTCAATCAGGAGCTGCCAGCATGACCACCAACTATACTACTAGAACATCTGTAGTACAGGACTGGCCCTAACACGGAGTTAGACCTATATCTACTCGGGAGACCGGGAGACCACTGGATTGAAAACTCAGATGATATATCTTAGAGCACGCCATTTAATTTAAGGAATTATTAATACTGCAAGCACTTTAAATGTTTAAATGCTATGAATGTTTTAAGCTGTTTTAAAATGTTTTATGCTGATTAGGTACATTGTACCGACTTCTGTAAGCGGCCCTGAGCCAGTTTGCTGGGAGGGTGGGGTATAAATACAAATAATAAATACCTATCTAAAATGTGCAACAAATTTAGAGTCCAGTGGCACCTTTAAGATCTATCTGGATCTATCTAAAATGTGAATACACTTTGTATTTGTTTAGATGGAAAGTTGTAGTAGAACAAGAGACCATAAGAAGAGCCCTCCTGTATCAGATCACTGGTCTAGTCTAGGATCCTTTCTCACGTAGTAGCCAGCCACTTTCTCAGGACAGCCAACAACAGGGCATCGGGCCGAGGCCTTCTACTGATGTTGCCTCCTGACACTGGTATTCAAAGTTTTACTGGCTCTGAACATGGAGGTTTCCTTCGGTCACCATGGCTAGTAGCCACTGATAGATCTATCCTCCATGAATCTGTCTAACTCAGAGGTCACTTCGGGGGGGATCGCGGGGGATCACAGTTCCCCCGGGTGAGGTACGGGG
>NW_015168654.1:512987-542453 GCF_001447785.1 Gekko japonicus
CTGGTAGCGAATAGAGATGTAAAATTTCTGGAAACTTTGAAGCTCGGAATAAAACCCAAGTTTTTTCCAGTTTTTTTTTCCGGGGGGGAAATGGAAATTTTCGGAAAAATTGAAAAAAATACTACATTAGCATTTCTTTTGTCTTTTCTAGATTAGAAGTCATTTTGTTACTTTAGGAACATAAAATATGACTATGGACATTTTAACTTGGCATGAAATTATCACAACTAGCATATTAAAAATATAGTGTATCCAAACAATTATTACAAACAGAATATCCTCCCACATGCAAAAACAAAACTGAAACCTTTTTATTTTCTTCTGACAATAGCACCTCCTAAAGGAAGAAATGCATTTTGTTCTTGCATTGGATAGTTCAGTTTGTAACCTAAGACTTGCTTGTCCTCAGTGCACAGAAATTAGATCAATCTGATACCACATATATATATATATTAGAAATTATTTGGAAAATATTTGAACACCTTGTCTTAAAATATTTTATTCATCTTGTTAAAATAAAACGTTCCATAATAAAAATTTTCCTTTCCTTTTCTTTTTTCAATTTTTTCAATTTTTCAGAAAAAAATAAAAAAGCTTCAGGAAAAAAAACTGGTTTTTCCCTAATTTTTCCGGGGTTTTTTCCGGGCCTTCACATCTCTAGTAGCGAATTCCACATTTTCATCACTCTGTGTAAAGAAGTATTTCTTTTTGCCTGTCCTGAAACTACTGCCCATCAGCTTTGTTGGATGCCCTTGAGTTCAGGTATTTTGGGAGAGGGAGAAAAAGTTAGCTTTGTCAACTCTCTCCACCCCATGTATAAATTTATAAATGTCTATCATGTCTTCCCTTAGTCATCTCCTTTTTAAATCGAAAAGAGAGACAGGAGAGCCCTTGTAGCCTTTTCTCAGCATTCCGCTTCTTCACCCAAAAGCCTGATTAATCTCTGGGGAAAGCAGACATGTCTTTCCAAAGGACAGCTGAGCATAACTGTCATGAGTCACCATCTGGTCTCGATGACTTTCCATTTTAATCCAGCTTCAAAATCAGACAATCCCTTTGGGTAGCCTCTGTGCTAAGAGCAGGAACAGAAGAGCAGGTTCTGTTCTACAAGGGAACGACTGGTAGGCATGGCATCATCTAGACCAGGAAAGGAGCAGCTATCCATGGCGGGGGGTGTGTGTGACTATTGCAAAAGCTGAAGAAGGGGAGAGTTAGTTGCTTTTCCCAGGAGCAAGCAGAGGAGGAGGAGTCCCTTGAAGAATAGGTCTGTGTCAGGCTGACATGGCTCTAGATCTATGGAAAACTGTAAACAAGCTAGGGAACCAGTTTATTCAGGTTGTGTTGGCTTGCTATGATTTCTCTTTTGCGTTTCCCCATGTGCGAGAAATCCTTCCGTTTTCTTTATTTCTACCTTGCAAGTGTTTGCGTCCGCCTTCCTTTCTTACTCAGTTTTCCACAAATAAAGTTGTTGTTTAAGGTAGCTTATGTGATCCCCAGGTATGCTCTGGTATGAAATACTATGTTACCTGTAGGCCACCTCTGAAGTGCACTATGCTGCTGCTGCTGTTGACAAAGATACAGGAGTGGGCCTGTCAGACTCTGCCTCATATCTCTGAGTGTCAGGTGGTGTCAGCTACCTAGTGAATTGGGGGGGGGGCTGTTGTTTCAGGGGCAAGAAGTAGCCAGATGGGCTCCAGGAAGGCTGGTGAAGTAGCGCCATCCCTTAGCCTGCCCAGCAGGGAGGGCGGGATATAAATTTAATAAATAAATCTCTGGTTTCCCCCCTAACTGTCCTGGAGTACCAGGGACGACAGCAAGTCACAGATTATGACAAGTGGTTTAATAAGACAGGGTTGGCCAAACCATGTCCCACAAGCCAATAGAAATGGGCTTAAAAGATGGTCCTTATGCTAGGCCTATGGCTTTCTCCCTGGCCTAAGGAGGAAAGCACAGGGGCTCTGGCAGGGAGCCAGGATCAGGCCAAGCAGGAGCTGGACAGCAGGAGCCCTGCTGCCCGTGAGATGTCCAAAACTTAGCATGAGCTAGGTCACCTCTTCCCTTTTGAAGACTCCCTTTTAGGTGAACTCTTCCTCTTCCAGTGGTCCAGGGTAAACTCATTGGGACTGCAGATAGAAGTGGAGTGAAACTGGAGTGCAGAGATGAGAGCTGTATGTTGCCAGTGTGCTGTGCACGCAAAGGAGAATTAATTTATACCCTGTCCTTCACTACCCAAAGGCGTCTGAGTGGCTTCCAATCCCTTTCCCTTCCCCTCCCCACAACAGACACCCTGTGTGGTAGGTGGGGCTGAGAGAGCTCTTTCAAGGACTGCTCTGGAGAGAACAGCTTTGGAAGAACTTATGACTGACCAAGGTCACACCAGCAGCTGCATGTGAAGGAGTGAGGAGTCAAACCTGGTTCTCCCAGATTAGAGTCTGTGCTCTCAACCACTATACCAAACTGGCTTTCTGAAGAAGAAGACGAAACAGAAAGATAATGTATTCGTATGCTGCAGGTAGCTCTTTAAAGGCCCAAAAGGAGGAAATTGTGTCACTTTGCCAGCAGCTTTGTCCCCTAGTAAGCAAACAGCTAAGAGCTTTGGCCTTCTGTGGGATTAGCTTTTGCTAGCATGTGGTTTTTCTAGGTCACAATTCTGGTTTTTCCCCTAACACTTCAGCTGCCCTATATATAAAATGTATGCCACACCATGATTTGTAGGCTTTTTCCTGGTTCTTTGAGGCAATTAAAGAACAGGGTTGGGGATTTTGTAACAGTATTATTACGAACAGCCTGTTGGCCTTCCTCTTAACTGGATGTTTTGTGTGTTTTCTCTCTTGGCTTTGTGAACATCTGTGATCTGTCCTCTGAGTGCTCTGTTTGTACTTATACTTGATGTTGACTTCTCTGAACTCAGCATGTTCTGTGGAACATAGTTTCAGTGGATAGTCATGTTGGTCTGCGGTAGAACAGTTAGATTTTTAGGGACCAACAAGAGTTTCAGAGTATATGCTCCCTCCCTACTTGTGTCTGTTGAAGGGAGTTTTGACTCCTGAAAGCTTATTCCCTGAAACTCTTATTGGTCTCTTTAAGTGCTACGGGACTCAAATCTAACTGTGTCTCCCCACTGAATCCTCCAGTGAGTAGCCAAATGGGAACATGTCTCACTGAGAATGAAAAGAGAGAAGGACTTAGAACATCCATCCCTTGGTTTCCAGAATTTATCCAGTAACACAGCCTATTACTGAATGAGTTGAATTGGCTTGGCACAGTTCTTTCCTTTTTGGGCACAGTTCTTTCCTTTTTGTGTTTCTGGAATGCACTTGTATGGCTTGTGATGCAGGAAGTATTCTGAGTTGAGCATGCTGTCAGGAGTAACCTGTAGCAAACTGCCTAATTTTTTTTTTTTTTAAAGAGTGGTGGAACTTCTCCGAGACCTTCCAAGAAACATCAGATCGGGTGAAGTTACAACCAGCCCCCTTCCCATTCTTTTCTGCTTCTGGGGACCCTGCTTTTTGCGTGTTGTGACGTAACTGTTGGAACAGAGCTGAGTGTCGTGTCTGGAATATCACATGCTACTAATGTTTATTTTCCTTGTGAAAATTAACATCCCCAATATAGAACAGAAGACAAATGGGGTGGGGGGAACAGTACTTTTGGTGGGGATGTTCCTATTTTTTTCTTCCTCATGGGCTCTTGCATCTCTGTTGTAGATAAGCTTGCAAATATTTAGGTTGTGGGTTGGATCCAGACTAAATTTTCCAGTGACAGGCCATTGATCTCCACAAATGCTGCTCCTGAGGACTGGGGACTCTTCTTCATGACACAAAGTGGATCTGAACATAAGAACATAAGAACATAAGAGACGCCAATGTTGGATCAGGCCAAAGGCCCATCCAGTCCAACACTCTGTGTCACACAGTGGCCAGAAATACCAGTGCCATCAGGAGGTCCACCAGTGGGGCCAGGACATTAGAAGCCCTCCCACTGTTGACCCCCCCAAGCACCAAGATGTATTGTGAGAAAGGGAGAAAAGTACCTCTTTCTTTACCTGCTCTTTCCCATGCATAATCTTATAAACCTCGATCATGTCACCCCTCAGTCGTCTTTTCTCCAAGCTAAAGAGCCCTAAGCGCTTTAACCTTTCCTCATAGGGAAAGTGTTCCAACCCTTTTATCATTCGAGTTGCCCTTTTCTGCACTTTTTCCAAAGCTATAATATCCTTTTTAAGGTGTGGTGCCCAGAACTGCACACAGTATTCCAAATGAGGTCTCACCATTGATTTATATAGGGGCATTATTATATTGGCTGATCTGTTTTCAATACCCTTCCTAATAATCCCCAGCATAGCATTGGCCTTCTTTATTGCAGTCACACACTGTCTCGACATTTTCAGTGAGTTATCCACTACAACTCCAAGATCTCTCTCTTGCTCAGTCTCTGCCAGTTCAGACCCCATCAATGTGTATTTATATTTAGGATTTTTGGCTCCAATGTGCATCACCTTGCACTTGGCCACATTGAACCCCATTTGCCATGTTGACGCCCACTCGCCCATCCTTGACAGATCCCCTTGGAGTGCCTCACAATCCTCACTGGTTTTCACCACCCTGAACAACTTTGTATCATCCGCAAATTTAGCCACTTCACTGCTTACTCCCATCTCCAAATCATTAATGAACAAGTTAAAAAGCAGTGGACCAAGTACTGATCCCTGCGGTACCCCACTGCTTACCACCCTCCACTGAGAAAATTGCCCACCTACACTCACTCTCTGTTTTCTATGAACTAGCCAGTTTTTGATCCATAAAAGGACTTGTCCTTCTATCCCATGATTTTTGAGCTTACTTAGGAGCCTTTGATGAGGAACTTTATCAAAAGCTTTCTGGAAGTCAAGGTAAATAATATCTATTGGATCCCCCTTGTCCACATGTTTGTTCACCCCCTCAAAGAACACTAACAGGTTAGTGAGACAAGATCTTCCCTTACAGAAACCGTGCTGAGTCTGCCTCAATAGGTTTTGTTCATCTATGTGCCTACTAATTCTTTCCTTAATAATGGTTTCCACCAATTTACCCGGTATCGACGTCAGACTGACTGGCCTGTAATTTCCCGGATCTCCTCTGGAACCCTTTTTAAAGATGGGAGTGACATTAGCTACCTTCCAATCCTCAGGAATGGAGGCAGATTTTAAGGAAAGATTACATATCTTTGTCAGGAGATCTACAAGTTCACATTTGAGTTCTTTCAGAACTCTCGGATGTATGCCATCTGGGCCTGGTGATTTTTCAGTTTTTAAGTTGTCTATCAGTTTTAGGACCTCCTCTCTCGTCACCTCAATCTGACTCAGGTCTTTCAACACCCCTCCTGAAATCAGTGGTTCTGGAGTGGGCAAGCACTTCTCATCTTCCACAGTGAAGACGGAGGCAAAAAATGCATTTAGCTTCTCAGCCATTTCCCTATCATCCTTCAATACTCCTTTTACCCCTTGGTCGTCCAAGGGCCCCACTGCCTCCCTGGCTGGTTTCCTGTTTCTAATGTATTTGAAGAAAGTTTTATTGTTGGTTTTTACGTTTTTTGCTATATGCTCCTCATATTCCCTTTTTGCCTGCCTGACCTCAGACTTGCATTTTATTTGCCATAGCCTGTGTTCCGTTTTATCAGCCTCACTGTGACTAGCTTTCCACTGCTTAAAGGAATTCTTTTTACTTTTTACAGCCTCCATTACTCTGTTTGTTAACCATGCAGGCTTTTTCCTATACCTTTTTGTGCCTTTCCTAACCTGCGGAATATATATTTTTTGAGCTTCTAGGATCGTAGTTTTAAATAGATCCCAAGCTTCCCCAATTTTTTTGACCCTTTCTACTTTTCCTTTCAGTTTCCTCCCCACGTGTCCCCTCATATCAGAGAAATTACCCCTTTTAAAGTTAAAAATGGTTGTGTGAGTCTTTTTGGCCAATTCTCTATTTGTACAAATGATGAACTCAACAACATTATGATCACTGTTTCCAAGCGGTGCAATCACTTTTACATCTCTCACCAGGTCTTGAGTGTTACTTAGGACCAAATGCAAGAGGAATAGAGAAATGGTTGAAATTGCCAACTTAATCTGGAGCCAGCCTTATGTCTGCCGTAGCCACAGGAACCAGATGTAGACTTCCAAGTGACTTTCTGCCTCCACTGTACACCCTTCTGGCTCCATATCCATGCACACCTCTCCAGCAACAGAATGGATTTCCTTTAATGAGTTGCTTCTCTATTAAGGCGGTGAAAGGAGGACAGCATGTGTAGCTGTCATAGCACCATGCAAGTTTCTAGTCCTGTCCTTAAAGTGATGGGGAGGTAATTTTGGTATAGAAAGTAGCCGCCTTGTCGTGCTCCAGACCACCATGTTATTCATAAAAAGTTTCCATGTGACTCACAAAAAAATAAACTGCTTTTGAAAATCCTAGCTGTGTCGGACAAGGATCTCCTTTGAAGCAGGAAGGATTCGGTGGTGTTGGAAAGAACTTCTCGATGAATTATAATAAGATATAAGGGGGTGGCCCAGAGGTTAAGACACTGAGCTGCAGACCAGAAGGTCTGTAGTTCAGCGGTTCGAGACTCTAGTGCAGTGTGACGGAGTGAGCTCCTGTTTCTGGTCCCGGCTCCTGCTAACCTAGCAGTTCAAAAGCAAGAAATTGAAAGTAGATAAACAGGTAACACTTCAGTGGGAAGGCAACAGCATTCTGTGTGCCTCTGTGCTGGCTCTTCGGCTTGGAAACACCGCTCCCTAGATTCGAATTCGACTAGCTTTCAAGCAAGGGAAACCTTTACCTTTTTAAATAGCCACTTTAACCCTTTGATGACAGCTGCTTGACTTTCCAGCAGCCTTCCGGCATTCTCCTTTCCTGGACAGCAGTGTATCTTTTGGATCGCTTGTGTTTGTTGGGTGTGGTGGACATGCATCTAAATGGGGGTGGGCATGGTCATCTCCAGCTCCTTTGCCTGCCTAAATAGCCCTCTCCCCTTGCCAGGTAGAACAGGAGTATGGAGGACTAGTCAGGGATGGGCTAAGTTGGTGGGGGCTGCATCGCCTGAAGAAATCTTGAAGAAGGCATCCAGTTGCTCTGCCACTCATTTGCTTACCCTCATGAGTTGCTGCCCAGAGTCATATATTGTCAGTATTCTTCATGGCCTGATTGAAGTAGCTTGAGGAAACGCGAGTCCTGCCTGGATTCCCCCAGTCTCCACCTTCTGTTTGGTGACACCAGGAAACTGTTTGTTATATGTATCCTCTTGCTCTTCCTGCAGTGTCTTCGACATTTTGTAATTCATTCTCTGCATTGTTTGATGTGTCGTTATCATACATGCTTTGCATTTTATAATCCCGAGTCCTATTGTGTTGTTGGATGCTTTATGTTGCTTGATTGCGTTTTCTGATCTTGTAATCTGCCTTGAGTATCAGTGAGAGAGTGGCAGACCACAAATAAAAGGGCATAATAAGCTGTTTCCATTAATGCACTGAGGACCGTGCCAAAGGGCATAAAATACCTGGGCTGATACCTTTGGGTTAGGGTCTTAAACGCAAATGCTTTTCCCTCCTTCCTGTGACTTGTATGACACTTCTGAACATGCATCTCCATGCTGACCTCTGATGCTTATTGCAACTGGAAAGGTGGGAGCCTTTTATAATGCTAAGTGCATGCAACATTGTCCTGCCTCCTGCAGATTTCTGGTGGGACGCAGGCAAGCTACAGTTAAATACAGATCACCTTCCTCAAATACACTCATGGCCAGAATGGTACATTCAAGTATTTGTATGTTTGTGTTAGAATCTGAGCCCTGAAAGGTGGAATATGTGGTGTAGTTCCAAATGCAGTGTCCTTTTAGTGTCTGTGAAGCTGCATGTCTAAGACCATGTTCATATGCCCTGACACCTGTGTTTGTCCACGATGGGTACAAATGCAGCTTGCTGAGTGCTTCTTCATTTGCAAAGCGTGGCTATAGTGAATGTAGTTGCCCGGGCTGACTCGAGTTTGCTTCTGCCCCACAACTTGGGTTTCTAAACAGGAATTAAACCCAGCGGTAGTTTCCTCCTTGCAAAGTGGGATTCTAGCTCTGATTTGTGCAGTTTGCTTTTGAATGTTTACAGCACATCAGAACACAATTCAAGGCTTCCAAAAGTAGGCATTCCTAAGTGGTAACATCAAATTTTTTGTGTTCAGGTATTTGGAGAATGTTTAGCTTTGCTTGCTTAAAGGCGCGGGGTGGGGGTGGGGAAAGCAGCTGTTACTCAGGCTCGGCGGGATTTTAGGGGGAGAAATGTGCCTGCCGGCCACACTTACATACAGAAATAAGCCATAAAGCGCAAATCTGTTCTTTCTTTGTTAGCATAAATGCTTTCCTTAAGCTAATAGCCTTTGTCTTCTGTTGCGCTTTCCCCTCACCCTGCCTCTGACCAGCTACTTGATTCCATGGCAATGCAGTGAAATAGGTTAGGTCACGAGATTATTATTTCTTTATATAAAACCATGAATGTGCATCGTGTATTTGCAGCATTTCAGTTGTAAGCTCCTTGGAAAAGGGGCCTGTCTTGTCCTCATTGACCTTCCCCAAGGCCAGTTTCTTAACTGAGAGGGGAGAAGATTCACAGAGCTCTCCCATGAAACCCGACACTCAGTGCTCTTCTCATCCATATATCCCACTTCCTGTTAGGTTGGGGTACGGTATGGTGTTATCAAAAAAAGTTCCTTAATTGGATATTATTGAGAATGGTCTGTAACTGAAGACTTTTGTTAGGGGAGGGGGGAGGGAGTCCAGAGAATTGCCAAGCCTAAGTATCACATGTGCAAAAACCTGTTTGTGTGTATTACTAGTGAGACTCTTATCAGCAACATGTGCATACCCATGCCTGGGCTTGCTTGCTGCTTTTGTTGCCACCAAAACCTTCTTGGTCTTCTTCCACACTGATTAGGAAGGTATTTAGAGTATAGCTTGTGATGCATGGTGCCTTGCATCGTTGAACAGGTTAGACTTCTCATGTATGCATGTAACATGTGAGGTGAGTTACTTCACCTGTGCGATAGGGAAATGCGGTTGCAGAGCAGTGCTGTAAACAGCTTGAACCTGTGCTTCCCGACCTCTTATGTCTTTGAGGTACGTGCTCTTGCTGGCATATGTGGCTGCTGTAGTATCTCATTCTGTCTTTTCCCTGAGAATTTGTGCTACAGAAGGGGGAAAAATCCCTTGTACTGTGACCTTCACCCAGAGAGCAAAAGCAGAACCAGGTTAATAAGTTCCAGGATTAAACTTGTTTGTTTGTCATTGGGCAGTTTGTTTAATCTGGTGTATCTGTGCTATAAAGTGGGTTTGAGGGGTTGTCCTCGGTTACTATCTATGCTGCTTCCTTTGGACTTGATCTGGCTTTACATAACTGAGGCTTTTATGGCTTTCATCTGGTTTAGGGCAGACGTAGTTGCATGATAGGAAAACAATGTTCTCCAGAGATTATCTTTAAGCATCAGATGTGGAGAGGAGCTGTCTTGGGAAATTTGGAGGTGCAATAGTAAGTGATGGAATCAGTTAGAAAGGCCCCAAAAGCCATTTTAGTCCACCTTTCCCATTGAAAAGAATGGTGCATTCTGTCAACTTCATAAATGATGGTTCTGCTGGGACTGTTCCAGTCTATGAAGTGCTTAGAACTTGCAAGTCTCACACCAAACAAAGATGACATTCTAGGAATTCCAAGTATGGAACTTCCAGGGCTTTTTGCTTTGAATAAGTGATAGAACCTAGATTCCACCGTGGTACGGAGGTGTGGTAGATTGTTTAAGCCTTTTCCCCCTACATCATTTACCCTACCCCAATTTGCTAGAGCAGTAGAAAAGAGCAAGAATCCAGTAGCAGCTTTAAAGACTAACAATTTGTGGCAGTGTATGAACTTTTGTAAGTCATTGCTCATTTCTTCATTCATGGAAGTTCATACCCTGCCACAAATTTTGTCAGTCTTTAAGGTGCTACTGGATTGTTGCTCTTTTCTGCTGCTACAGACAGACTAACACAGCTACCCATCTTGACCCCATTGCTGTGGTTTGCCTTGCTGGACAAACATACATATCATAGAGGTCAGTTGTGGCTCCCATGTAGTGCAGTACTGTATAGTTGTGGAATGCCTCCTACAGGAAGTCACAGGAACTTTCAAAAGCAGTTTGCTGTTCAGAGAAACTAATTTCCACTGGACAGGCTCCTTGGATGCTGGCTACGGACACATTTATAAAGATTTTTTTCTTTCCTGAATCACAAGTGCACTTAAAACTGGGACATTATGAGGGACCAAAACAGGTTTATTTTGCTGTTTTAAAAAGTATGTTGGTGAGTTTCCTCTTCTTTAGTGTGAAAGTGCAACATTATGCCTTGAAGGACTGAGAGAGGACATGACTCTTTGCAGAGCACAGAAGTCATATGGGGGGCGGGGCATAGCTGAAGAGCTAGGATGGCCTATTGAAGTACTAATTTCCACAACACAGAAGCCTGTCCTATGAAATCCTAAGGACACTGCCCACTTGGGTTCAGGTGAAAACTGCCTCAGCGGTTCCTAGCACGTCTTTGGGCATAGCACAAAAATAAGAAAACAAACGTACAAAGGACAGAGCAAAACCTGTGTGTGGCTTATTGTATTTTTGTAAGCCTTAGAATAAACTCCGTAAAGAAGTAGTTGTGAATTTTTTTTTTGAAATAAATCCTTTGAGGAGTAGGAGGAAGAAACATGCTACTCTCTTAAGTTGCTCATGAGCTTCCCGACTCAAGTGAGGAATGCTCATGTGACTGCTGGCAGCGAGGGGGGAAATGCTTCCAACAGTGGCTTGAATTGTCAGGGGGCTGGTGGGCAAAGTCAGTGGGCGAATACTCCAGAGCGAAGTAGCAGCTAAATACATTTTTCTCCCCAAAAAACTGAACTGGTTTCAGAATTCTTCTGTCGTGACGTGACTTTTGATGCTTGTTAAGACCCCCTTCTTGGGAAAGTAAGAGATGCAAAACTACAAGACTCTATAGGCCATTTCACGCAACTATCCCATACATGTTAGTAACTATACTGTATGAGCCAGTCTCATGAAAGGTAAACCAGACACAAGTCTGACAGCTCTTCTGTATTGTGGTTTATCCCAGTTTGTGGATACAAAGTTTAAAACTTAGGTGTGGTGGAAAAGCAGCAGCCCATCATATGGAAGTCCATTTTGAGTCCATTTTGAACGCGAGTGAATCGATGCCCAAGGATTCCTAGGTCATGCGAAGGCTGAACCACGTTAATCCTCTGCACAAGACTGCTCCGTCTTCCAGCTGGGATGCACCAGACTGTGGTGAGGTTGGAGGAACTTAGTGGTTCAAACCTTCCTGAGCTCAACTGACTATAAACCAGGAGCATAAATCAATAAATGCACTTGAGCTTGCTTGTTACTATATTTACCAGAAGGCAGGCAGCCAAATTAGGGGTGAATGCTCTGTAGCTACACAAATTGTCTGCTTTTATCCCCAGGGCTCTTGATGCAATCCAATGGGCTAATCATGCGTTTTGTTTCCCTTGCACGCTAAATATATAACTTCAGAATGGCCCCAATTGAGGTAGGCTAGGTTGGGACCAGTTCACATGTCTCCTTTAGAATTTGTAATGTATATCATGGTGTAAAGTGCTTGAGCATGACTGCAGCACGCACATTTGTCATACAGGGATGGTATGACTTCTCAGGGACTGCCAGTTGGATAAGGCTCCCTGCATAGCACTCTACAAGGGGAGGAGTCAGTGGCTCAGTAGTAGAGCACCAGCTTGGGGAGCAGAGGGTCCTAGGTTCAGTCCCCTGGGATCTCCGGTTAAAAGGATCAGGTAGGAGGTGATGTGAAAGACCTCAACCGAACGCCTTGGAGAGTGCTGCCAATCTGTGTAGGCAATCCTTACCTGGAAGGACCAATGGTCTGATTCAGTATAAGGCAGTTTCATGTGGTCAAACCCGGGCTTAACTGTGTAATGTGTGAAACAGCCTAGGGGGGTTAGGAGAGACTTGGAGATTCAAATGCGAGTTTCCGTAATTTGAACTAGACAAAAACAAGTCAAGTATCACCAGATTGGGAGGAGCGGCAAACACACCAGAAGATAGAGATAGAATTCAGCGAGATCGGAACACGCTGGAAAAGTGGGCGGATGTGAACAAGATGCAGTTTAACGAGGATAAGTTCTACATCTGGGTAACAAGTTCTACATCTGGGTAACATCTGCCAAGTTCTACATCTGGGTAACAAAACTGAGGAATATGCATACTGGATGGGGGATAACAGTTCTGGGTAGCAGTGTGTGTGAACAAGATCATAGGGTACAGGTGGTCCATAAGTTAAATATGAGCAGCCAGTGTGATGTGGCGACAAAAAAGGCGAATGCGATCTTTGGGTGTATCAACAGAGGCATAACATCCAAATCGCAAGAAGTCATAGTTCTGCTGTACATTGCGTTGGTCAGGCCGCACCTGGAATATTGTGTGCAGCTTTGGAGGCCTCACTCCAAAAAGGATGTGGACAGAACGGAGCGCATGCAGAGAAGAGCGATGGGGATGATTGGGGCCTGGAGACCAAGCCGTAGGAGGAAAGGCTGAGGGACTTGGGAATGTCCAGTCTGGAGAAGAGGAGGTTGAGGGGGGGACACACATGATTGCTCTCTTTAATTATTTGAAGAGCTGTTACTTAGAGGAGGGCAGGGAGCTGTTCCTGTTGGCAGCAGAGGAGAGGACTCCCAATAATGTGTTTAAATTATGTCTGGGAAGGTACCGGCTGGATCTTAGGAAAATGTTTTTTACAGTAAGAGTTCGTTCAACAGTTGGAATCAACTGCCTAGGGAGGTGGTGAGCTCCCCCTCACTGGCAGTCTTCAAGCAGCATCTGGACAAACATTTGTCAGGGATGCTCTTGGCTGATCCTGCATTGAGCAGGGGGTTGGACTAGATGGCTTGGATGGGCCCTTCCAACTCCACAGGCTAGGAGTAAGCCAATTCCATGTGTGTATCCTTGCCTGTCTGTCAATCAAAGTTGGACTGGCAACAATAGTCATAATTGAATCAGTGCCCCGTATAGGGTTTGGAAAGGCATAGTTCTAGGCTGGGGGAAAAGTTGGCTCAGTATAGCAGCCGTATGTGGAATCTGAATCGATTTTGTTCAGCTAAAATGCGTCCTCTGCTTGTCCTCCGAGATCCTTGTGGCATGGTATAAGTTACTGCACATAAGGTCTCTGCTCTGCTTTCTAATGCACACAATTGACTCTCTCTAGAGCTTGTACCTTGGCAGCAACAACCTCATTTTGCTGACATGTTAATAGGCCAGCATGATGTACTGCAGTTCATCTGCAGGGTTTGGCGTGATTTCTCTGTTTGCATATGGGTCTTCCCCACCAGTCTCACTCTACAGTAAGGCAAATTCAGCCGTTCTCCCTGTAGCAAATAGGGGGGAGTCTTACCTTGATCTTGGTGCTAGTTACAGGGCATCAAGCTTGGTATGGGGATAGTTTTCCTTTCCTGGTGGACTCTTAGGAAAAGATTCCATCAGATAAATTCTGTTTACAGAGAAGCTCGATTCGCTGAGGTTCCAGGCATGTGGCATTCCAGGTATTGTTTCCTGTACTTGCTTGACATGGTGAAATGCACATCACTCATCTATAGGTGCAGATAAGGTCCAGATATGGAGCCATTCTGGCTTTCGGGGGGGAAGACAGAGTAAGTGTGAGCTTGCTTATGCTGGTTTTGGAGGACAGAGGGCCTGACCTGGATATGAGATGCCAGAGGAGTGCACAGCATAGACAGTATGCTTGCAAGTTACTTTTCTTTTGTAGTATGTCTGACATTACTAATGTTCTGGCAAGCAAGGAGAGTTGTATCACGTTTTCTCCCTTCCTGGTTATTGCAGGAACATGACCCTGATGAAGGTAGTACATGGTGCAGTCCAAGCTGGGAGGCGAACGTAAAGGTTCAGTTCCGATGTAAGGCCAAACTCTTATTTGCGCTGTGCTTAGTTTAGAACCCAAGCCTTTGCTTGAGCCTATCAGACATTCATCAGGCAGACACATGGATTACAACGGCTTGCCCTTCTTGTTTTTAGTTGTTGTTTTGTCAGTTTGGGCATTATGCCATATCATTGTCGAGTTTCCCAGGTTTGGCAGTGTGGCATGTGAACTGAGCCAGCAGCAGATTTAGTTTTTCTGTGTGTTGATTCACAAAAACTGCTTGTTGGTCATTAGATTCCCAGTCAGTGTGGTCATTATAGGGATCCATTATTTTTAACTGTGCAACTGAGGTAAGAGTGAAATTGAGTATTCTTTTTCTGTGCCCCAGTAGCTGTAATTAAAAGCCAACCGAGTTCAGTCCAGAGTTCACTTTTTTATTTAGCTACATGACATCACCTGCCTCCATCCCCCACAAGGTCTTTGAGTACAACATGTTGCTTAATCCTGTGACGCAAGAAGAAAATGTAGTGGAGATTTTATTAATTCTGTAGAAATGTTATAAAACGGTAGCCCAGATCTCTTACTGGGGACAGAAGTTTGATTTTAGCATTTTGTGGCAAGTGTCTTGACTAATCGAACCTGCTGGAAAATGGGACTAATTAGGAGGTGCATGAATTGTGGAAGAGGCGTTCGCATAAGACAGCTGCCTTTCACTTGTGCTCTGGCTCCCTGCTACGGAGGCTGAAATTTATGTGTATGCTGAGCAGAGATTGTGGTCAACAGGGAGCATCCAAAGGGTATTTCCATTTCCACAATCTGTGGCGTCCATATAAGCCATGCCGTGTTCGCTGTGAAATATATGTAGTTCTTCTGTGCTGACCGTATGCAAATTTAGCTTGATTCAGGCTTGGCTTTTTGTTGTTGTTTTGGGGACTGCATGATTGAATTATGTTTAGACACCATGATCTGCGATTCTCTAATAGTTCTCTGGGGTTTGGAAATCATAGGGAAACCTCCCAGAAGTTCGTAGCTGCCTCTTACCTTGTTTTTCTTTGGATCTGATCTCTTGTGCTCTGCCTTTTAGCAAGAAGATTTGGGTCTAGGAGGTCCACCAGTGGGGTCAGGACACTGGAAGCCCTCCCACTGTTGCCCCCACCAAGCACCAAGAATACAGAGCATCACTTGCCTCAGACTGAGAGTTCCTATTTATACCTTGTGGCTAATAGCCACTGATGGACCTCAGCAAACATCTAGATCAGGTACCAGAGAATGGATGCCTATGGCTAGGTTACCTTTATCCAAGAGTGGTCTCAACTGAAGCAGGGTAGGTTTTTATTCCCCTACATTTCTCTACACCTTATGTAGTCTCAAAGCAGTTTACAATCACCTTTCCCTTCTCCCCACAACAGACACTTTGTGATATAGGTGGGAGATGAGAGAGCGAATTCTGAGATAACTGTGACTGGCCCAAGGTCACCCAGCAGGCTTAATGTGGAGGAGTGAGGAATCAAACCCAGTTCTCCAGATGAGAGTCCATCACTCTTAACCACTAACGCCATGCTGGCTTTGCCTTTATCAGCCTCAGCTGATAGAAAGATAACAGAGATTCCCCCAGAGTGTTGTTTTTGACAGCATACTATACTGAACATTCAAACTTGGACTCTAAGGAGGAAGATGACACTCGCCGCCCCCTCCCCCGATCTTTTAAGTGTTGATAAAGTTACCCGCCCCCCGCATTCCATTTTAAGGCTTGACAGCATTGGACAGAAAGAGATGCAACCATGCAGTTTCAAGTGAGATTGAGCATTTTTGTGAAGCTGTCTCCAAAGACTGAATTTGCAAGCATTTGTGCTGTAGAATTCTGAAATAAGAGCCGGTAATTTCAGTAATGGAACTGGAACTAAGCAGTATGAACTCTGGAGTTTACACAAGTAATTACTATCCTGCCAGGTGAACTTTAGACCTGGGAAATCTCATCTCTCCCCCTTGTCCTTCTGGAATTCATTGTCGAAAAATAAACCTGAACACAGAGTCAGTTTCTGTGCATGGTTTCAGCAGTGCCATGCATTAAAACTACTTTTTCCACCGAAGAAAAACAGAAAGGGGTGGCTTGTTAAAAACTGCAACTGTTGTCTTGAAAGTTGAAGCACAGGCCTAAGCCTAATGAAAGGTGTTCCTTCAGAGGTGAGGTGGTTTATTGCAACATCATCTTTTATAGGCAAGAGCTTCCATGTCCAAATTCCTTTTTTTGGTATTTTTTCATATGTGCGTCTGTGTGTGTATGTGACCTCTGGTGACTGACCTCTACTGGGGGCCTGGAGGATATTCAGAGAGGTGGCTGAATAAAGCCTGCCCCTGTCCTCCCGACTGCTGGTATTCCAAGGAGGTCTCCCACCCAAGTACTTGCCAGAGTTGATTCTGCTTAGCTTCTGAGATCGGGCTTGCCTGGGCTATCCAGGTCAGGGCCCATGTCCAAATTCCTGAAACAAAACAAAGTGGTGGACATGGAGAAAGGATCCAAAAACTGCCTGTTTCGGCCACCGTTGTCAAAAAGTATGGTTGTTCTTCACACAATTCAGAGGAATGGGTGGTATCTCGTCTCGGATGTGATACTGATCCTTAGTGTAGCACAGAGCTGAGTGACAGTTCCTGTGTGCCCGTCCTGGTTTCCTGCTCAGGAAGATGGTGGTGACTTATCATACTCATCCAGCAGAAGAGAAGTACATTTGCAGCAGTAAGCAAATATGTGGCCCTCGGTGCACAGATAGAAAATGAGCAAAGTGCCATCTAAAAAGAATACATAGCATGACATATGGTAGCTGAGGTATTAAAAAGAAAAACTGCATAATCTGCGTGTTGGGGAGCGAGGCAGGCTTTGAAGTATGAAGAACTCTTCTTCCTTTCATTAGCCCATAACCCTGACACTAACCTGAGGGACCTAGGTCTACCATGCTGTACTTCTCTATCTTTTCTGCCCTGGAATCTTTCCATGTATGAGTAGAAGAAGAGGAGATTGGATTTATACCCCACCCTTCACTCAGAATCTCAGAGCAGCTTACAAATTCCTTTCCCTTCCCCTCCCCTCCCCACAACAGACACCCTGTGAGGTAGGTGGGGCTGAGAGAGCTCTTTCAAGAACTGCTCTTTCAAGAACAGCTCTGACAGAACTATGGATTGCCCAAGGCCAAAATGCAAGTGGAGGAGTGGGGAATCGAACCTTGTTCTCCCAGATTAGAGTCCATGCACTTAACCACTACACCAAACTGATGTTTTACATGAGACTGCATTTCCTTCATGGTTTTGTCTATGTAGGAAAATAGTTTAAATAGTGGTTGGTGATATATGTGAACATGTTGCATGTTCACAGGGGTGATATCCATGTGGGAAATCCTATGGTGTAAAGGGCCTGCTGCTACCATAAGATCACAAATGGAATATCCAGGTTGGCTGCCATATCCTCCCAGACTGCTTTCATTATGTTCCTGTCTTTATATGCTAAATATTATGGACTGTATTGTTTATGGAGTCTGTGGACTCTGTGATCTGCTTCACATAAACTTGCAGTAGTCCTTTAAAGCAGCTCAGTAAATTAGATGGTTCTTATCCTTTATTGCTGGTTGGGGCTGTGGGGTGATGACTGATCTTAAGAATGAGGGAGATGCCTGATGAGTTCGAGGCAGAGGTGAGATTGAATTGTGGGCATTCGATTTTTGCCCCTAGCCTGTATACTAAACAGGCATTATTTTTATTTTTACAGCATAGGCAAACATTAGTAAGTAAACTCAAGAGCTACTAAACAAACATCTGCTCCCACACATTTCAGTGACTTGGCAAGGGTTTTACTACTATGAGATTTACTATTAACCTTCATGATTTAGAGGCTGGTTAACTGTATTGGGTGCATCTTATGAACCACGAGTACAAGACCCTCATGGAGGTGGGTTGTTCCTTATCTTTCTCTTAAAGCCCCCAAAACCTAGTGCTGGAGGTCAGGGGAGCGTTGTGGACAAAATACCTTGACGTGTAGGGGGCCACAATGAGAGGGGTGTATGTAGCAAATCACCTTTTGCATTGACATATGAAGCAAAACAAAGTTTTTGCACTGGTACAAATGGGAAGAGAGGCATTTTGTCTGACTTGCCACTCCAATGCAACTTTGCCCCCAATGCTATTTTGTCCAATGGCCTTTCTTGTCACTATTGCTTTTTTGGGGGTGGTTTTGGTTGTGTTATGGGCCCCTGGGGAAGACAGGAAGATCTCCCAATATCAGTCTTTCAGCATGTTACATTTTCTGCAGTGATAATGTAGTAGATACTTGATTAAAATATGCTGTCTGTGTTAGAAGGTCCTATGCAGCTTATAGATGGACTCTGCTCTCAAGTAAAAACATTTCCCCCCCTCCCAGAACAATCTCAGTTATACTGATTCTCTCTATGGCTGCCGAGTAGAAACGTTTCTGCGCTTACCCTCTTTTTGCCATCAAGTTGGCGACCCTGTTGCACTTTCAAGGCAAGAGATGTTCTGGCGTTACCTGCCTCTGCATTGTGACCCTGGTATTCCTTGGTTGGTCTCCTGTCCAAATACTAACCAGGACTGACCCTGCTTATCTTCCGAGAGCTGATTATTCCATTCCAACTATGCAACAATGGTTGCACAAAGTCTGGGATTTTTTCCTACAAGAGAAAATCTCATCCTGGACAAATACTGCACATGTTGAGTATCACCAGCTTAGCCCCATGGATAAATGGTACCCTGTATTAGAGAAAATGAACATAGACAAATTCGACTGGGAACAAATAAGAAAACCAAAATATGAAGGGCTACTGTTTGGTTGATGGTGCAATATATTGACAACAGGGGGTGATAAGTGGCTGCATCCACTGAACCAATTAAGAGTATTTCCACATCAATTGAGGCTGTCTCATTTGCTTCAAGGCTGAACGCTCCTGCTCATCCACAAGTTCATTACTTGTATTGAGGAAACTCCCCAGATATCGTGAATGTGTCCCCCTTCCCGATTTTATTTTTTGCTGCTGTTTCGACTTATAGCTACTGACTGTATTTTAAATTTTAAATTTTATTTAAAAAAAATATTCCGAGAGCTGATGAGATGGGGCTAGCCTGGTCTATCAAGATCAGGGCTTAACTAGCCCTTGTCAAGAATATCCAATACTATATTACAGATATGGTTCATATAGGAAAATGTGCTTACATAGATTGTTTTGATCGTTTTGCTGTTTCACCTATTAACGTTTTATGCAATGCATTTGTTGTATTAAAATGCTCTTCCCATCTCATTAGCCCAAAGTGGCTTCCTAAAAATGTCAGAGGACAAAAAAAACTCAACCTACCTCACAGGACAGTGGTGGTTATGAGGATAAAATGGAGACTAGAGTGAGACTAGAGTGATGCCTCTCAGTTTGTGTGGGTGGGTGTTCAAGCCTGGTCAGCACTGATTTTTATAACTGGGTGGTCCCAATGCACTTATAGTGCTTTTTTTCTTAGAACAAGGGTGAATCTTATTTATTCAGCCATTTAAAACAATTAAGTCAGATTGGATAAACAAATACTGCATTCCTCGTACACTGTGTCAGCTCTCTCTCTGACTGCCTGATGGTAGCTGGTCATGGAAACCTTCCATAGCATTTCTTCCTTCTCATCCTGGTGCTGGCATAAGCAGTGATCCTTCTGGTCCAGTTCCACTTTGTATGGGGCTACAAGTCTTCTCCGTGGATCAGCATTTTTGTTGCCCCTCCTTGTCTACGCTGGTTCTGAGTAGCTCTTGTTTTATCTGAAGAATTTGCCAGGGTAGACACTGCTGCAGGGCATCCCTGTTTAAAGGCAATCGACTCACTGTACATCTCCCATCAATATGTCGAGCTTTCCTGCGTGTTTGACTAAATAGAGACTAACAGTGTAGGAGAGCGGAATGATGTAAGGTGCTTTGCAAGCTGTGGAGAAAGGCAGGGTATAAATTAAGTAAATAAAAAAGACTAACGAACTCAACACATCTATGCCTATGACATAAAAATAATAAAACTGCTACCCTCTTTTCTCCTTGTGTGCTTTATTTCTCACTCATGTTATCTGTGGCTTAGTGGTAGAGCATCTACTTGGCATGTAGAAGGCACGAAGTCCAATCCTTGGCATCTCTAGTTAAAGGATCACTTAGCAGTTGATGTGAAAGAACTCTGCCTGAGACCTTGGAGAAGAGCTGCCAGTCTGAGTAGACAATACTGACTTTGATGGACCAGTGATCTTACCTGAATGCATGAAGCTGCCCTATACTGAGTATGTATCGCCTCTAGAGAGCCAGTATGGTGTAGTGGTTAAGAGCGGCAGGATTCTAATCTGGAGAACCAGGTTTGATTCCCCACTCCTCCACATGAAGCCAGCTGGGTGACCTTGGGTCAGTCACAGTTCTCTCAGAGCTCTCTCAGCCCCACCCACCTCACAGGTTGTCTGTTGTGGGGAGAGGAAGGGAACGTGATTGTAAGCCGCTCCAAGACTCCTTTCTGTAGTGAAGGGCAGGGTATAAAACCAACTCTTCTTCTTCTAACTCCTTTCAGCTGTCATTTCTCAACGGACATTTCTCTTCTCTGTTTTTGGCTTTACCATTTTATAATCCTTCTGTAACTCAAGACTAAATTCTGTCCACTGAAACCAGGAGTGACTATATGTTCCTTCTTGCTTTGGGTGTTTACACAAGCTCACAAAAGAACGGTTTGTGTAAAGATGCACAAATATATTTGTTTGAAGTTCTGAAGAACAACTTCAAAGGTAAATAAACCCAGTGCATTTTCAGCCACAGGTGGAACTCTTTAGCAAACCGATCGTCAAATTGAACACATTAGATCACTGTGTGTCACATATTATATAGTCTGAATATGCATTAACTCTTTACAATAGAGATTATGTTGCTCAATAAAAGCAATGAAATTAAATGTTATAAAGCAGTATAAAATTATAAGAGTCTTTAGTGGAAGACAATGGTTGCATTTGTTGCTCTCTTTGTGAAAAAATGTTCTTAAAGGATTGGTCTTAAAGGATTCTCAAAAGTGACCCATGGAAATACTGGTTCATCTTGAAGGGCTGGTTGCTCATGTTCTGTGTCTTGGAGGGTCACCTGTATCCCAGAGGAAGATTTGAAGGCCTGGAAGATGGGGAAGGGGGTTGGTTTTGGCTTCATCAGGATTTGTGTGGATGCAGTTTTTCCACTCCACTGCCCCAGCAAGTCCACAGTTGACTTTGCCAACATACATTTGAGAGTCATTTGAAGTCCCATGAATTCCGTTTCCTCTGGAGGTAGGCAAAGAACTGGCATAAAACTATAGCAGGGTGGCCAAACTGTGGGTCAGGATGGAACCATGTGTGGCTCTTTGATAGGTAAAGTGTGGCTTGTAGGCCAGCCCAATTTGTAGCTCCCACAGCATTCATATTCTTTCCCCCACATCGCTCATTGCACGGCCACCTCTTTATCAACGGATCTCTTTGCTTGCTTTCTCCTTCTATACTTGGGAGCCTGTGGAAAGGAGGGTGGAGTGAAAAGAGTGGAGAAATCAGATTAGCCATGGTGCTAGTTTCTGCTCTCTGCCTCTTCATTTGTCTTGTGTGGGCACTGCATTACCCACTGGCAGTTACAGCTGTCACTAGAAGTTGTCGGACTTCTTCTTGCCTAGCTTGTGGCTTCCAGCAATTTTTGCTTTGCCAAACTGGCTTTTTCTGGAAGGAAGTGGGGAGCTAACCCCATCCTCCCTGTCCCCTCTCCAAATGAGGGATTCTTAAGTCCTCCTCCTGATGAAAGATGAAGAACAAGTCTACAAAGAAAGAGAGAGTGCACCATCACGGTCTGACCCCCTTCCTTAGTTAAGATGTGCTTTCAGGAGAGGAAGAAAGAGGAATCACAGCACACTTCGCCTCTTCACTCTAGCCCCCTGACCTACGTGGCTGTTTCTCTGTGTGCAGTCCTGCAGTCCCAGGAATTCTTGGGGAAGCAAAGTATTCCATGCATGGTGTAGGAGGATGCTTTCAGTTGTTTTATGGGATAGTATTTGATAGCTGGTTTACTTACAGAATTTCTATGACACTTTTCTGCATGGTCAGGGCCACCAAGGAAACTAGCAGCTAAGAAGAGCCCTGTTGGATCAGACCAGTGGTCCATAGTCCATCATCCTGTCTCAAACAATGGCCAGCCAGTTACTATGTAGGACCAGAAACGGTATTGGGGCATAGGCCTTCCCTGATGTTGCCTCCTGGCACTGGGATTTAGAGTTCCCTTTAGTCACCATGGCTTTTAGCCACTGATAAATCTATCCGCCATGGATCTGTCTAATCCCCTTTTACAGCCATTGATACCTGTGGCCACCATTGCATTCTCTGGCAGCAAATTCCATATACTGATCACTCATTAAGTAAAAATTATTTATTTTGGTCCATCCTGAATCTGCTGCCCCTTAACTTCATTGGGTGCCCCTGGATTTAGTATTAAAGGGAGGAAAAGTTAACTGGCCACTTTTTCTACCCTATGCATAATTTTATAAATTTCTGTCATGCTTCCCTCCCGTCATCTCATATCTCCTCTAAACTGAAAAGTCCCAGACGCTTCGGCCTTTCCTTATAGGAAAGGTGCTCCAACCCCTTAATGTTAAAACAAACTGTTATAAAAACATATCATAAAAATTCATTAAAATCAAAACTAAATTGCGTATTAGCACATAAAACAGTAAATAGGGCAGTAAGGAAGATCACCGAGGGAATGCCGAATGAAACAAAAAAAGTCTTCATCTGCTCGTGGAAGATGGCAGTAGGAAGGGGACAGAGAGATATCCTTGTGGCGAGAGTTCCAGAGTTTTGGTGCTGTGGCTGAGAAAAGCCCCTCTCTCAGGTTGCCACCCACCTAATCTCACAAGGTGGGGGCACCCAGAGCAGGACCTTGTAAGGTAACCATAGTGGCTGGGTAGGTTTGTGTGGGAGCAGGCAGTCCTTAATTGGAAACGATTCAAACAAGTGGAGTTCTGGCCAAAAATAAGAAGCAGCAAAAAGCATATGCACATATTACAGCTCTCAAATTCTAGAAGATTATTATGCATTGCTTGGAAGGTCAGTAAGGTTGGCTACCCTTGCGCTATAGGATTTTAGAATGTGCTTTTGGAACTGCTTGGTATCTTCCTCAAGCCCAAGAATCAAAGGAAATGGCATTTGGGTAGTGATGGCTGCATCTCTTGGAGGACAAAGAGAAGAACTTGCCAAGACCTGGTTCAATGAAACCAGCTATGGCTCAAGTTACAAGACTTCCTTGGGGTAATATATTGCTTAGCAAGCATAACAGAGTCGTCAGGAGAGATTTTTGTTTTCAGTCTCCAATTGCGTAAAAACTCCTGTAAGAAAATACCCGAGTGGCTGTATTGTTTGGTTGTGTTGATAAAGGCTGTGGGGTTCTTACCTGGATTCCTCTGAACTGGATCGCTTTAAAACTGGGTTTTGTGTACCTTGTGTGAAGATTACATTGCTTTTTGTGGACAGATTTGCTTCTCTCTCTGTTCTTCCAGGCTTGGCTGACACGCCCCACATCTGTTTGTTTGGTTGAAACTTCCCAGTAGTAATCTTACCCTCTCTAGTAGTGCTTAAAGGCTTGAAAAGGGAACGGCCTGGAGGCCTGACTGTGGCTGCCAGAATTGTCAGGGGCACCAAACTGGCCACTTCATCAAAAGGGATGATTCAATTCAATTCAAAACCTTTATTGGCATGGATCAGAGTCATAAACAGTCACCCTTCAGTTCATGGATTTAACACATAGCTTCCTCGTTATAAGGCAGTTACAGAAATTAGCCACCGCTTCAATAACCACTGTATTTTGTGAAGCCAATAAATGGTATAACATTCTGTCATCTGATTGTTTGACATCTTTCTTAAGTATGGCCTCTAGATAGACTGCCCGAATGTCATCATACAAACTACAGTGGAGGAATACGTGTTCGATTGTTTCAATCTCCTCTGAATCACAATCACAAAACCTAACAGAGTAGGGGATTTTCTTAAATCTTCCTGCTAAAACCGCAGAGGGGAGCACGTTAAAGCGGGCCAGCATAAATGCTCTACGCAACTGTGGAGAAGTCAAATCCAATAAGTATTGTGCAGGGGTGTTGATCGGAAAACGTGCCCATCTTAAAGGGGAGCATCTACCAGAAGCCAAGGCTCTAAGCTCTTGCATCTCAATATCAATTAATCTCTGTTTGAGCAGGGCAAAGATGTGTGCTTCAGATAAGGACATCATATCATTCACGCATAACCCTATTGAGACGATTTTCCTTTCTATAGCAGCAAACCACTCAGAGCAATGAGACTCTTCCAACAGATATGTAATAAGGCTATTGGGACAGTTCCTAAAGTGCAAACGTAGCCAAAATCTGAAGGTAATTATCCAAGCCCTTGTTTCCAAGCGTATCATATTGACTTCCAAACAAATAGCGGCGTAGGAAACACACAGGGGCAACCCTAATATTTTCCTCACAAAATTGGATTGGAGTTGTTCTACCATTTTGTTAAAAGCTGTGATCCAAATGGGCACCCCATAAAGAAGCTTCGCTCCAATTTTGTGCTGAAACACTTTTAGGGCCGCAGGAACATACTGGTTACCCTTGGTAAAAAAGAAACGGGTTATTGCTAGCACACAGCTGTTCGCAGATTTAATTACTTCTGATCTGTGGGCTACCCACCTTGCACTATGATGAAAGTTAATTCCCAAATATTTAAAACACTTCACCTGTTCAATGGTGTTACCCTTAACACGCCAGTTGATGGGTTTCCAGGAATCTCCGAACACCATTATTTTAGTTTTGTCAAAATTCACAGATAATCCGTTCAGCTCACAATATTCTATAAAATGTGCCAACAGTCTCTTTATCCCTACTTCAGACCTAGAAAGAACTACAGCATCGTCTGCAAACAATAGCAGGGGCACCGGTCGCGAGCTCATAATTGGGCTGTGACCATCAATCCTCTCTAACCCCGTGGCCAAATCATTTAAGAAAAGATTAAAAAGGAGGGGAGCCAATACACAGCCCTGCTTAACCCCTATTTTGATGGAAATTTTCGGGGTTAAATCACCATCCCTAGAGCCTCTTACTTGGCAAGTGGTATCTGTATATAATTTCTTAATCAACAGGAGCAATCTCATTTCAATTCCCAACAGCCTTAACTTCTTCCATAGAAGCTCCCTTGAGACAGTATCAAAAGCACTCTTCAGATCCAGGAAGGCAGCATACAACTTGGACCCTTTCCCTTTTTTGTATTTATTCACTAAGTGACTTAGCACAATACAGTGATCCAGAGTTGACTTCCCCTGACAAAATCCTGCTTGTTCTATACCTAGGATTTTTTGTTCAGCCATCCAGGCCTTAAGTTTAGACGCCAAGTGGCTTGCATAGAGTTTCCCTAGTATGGAAATCAGGCTAATGGGCCTATAATTACTAGGTGATCTACAGTCACCTTTTTTAAAAATTGGAACGATAATAGCATTGGTCCATGCTTCAGGTATTATTCCTGTCCTGTCTATAGCAGTAAATAGAACTGCTAAGAAGGACGCCCACCATTCCGGAATCACTTTAATGGCCTCCGGGGGAATTGCATCTGGTCCCGGCGCCTTCCCAGCCTTAATTTGAGCAATTAGCGTGGCAATCTCCACATCCTGCACCGGCGGCCACTCGGGACAATCCCCTAGACTGATTTCGAGATCCTCAATTTCACTCCTTCCATCTACCGAAAAGATCTTCAGGAAATGTTCGTACCAGGCCTTGGCGGTAATTGGGGAATTCGTAGTTCTGTTCCTGCCTAGAGCCTCGGAAATCACCGCCCAAAATTTCCTAGCATCATTGCTAATTGTGGCTTGGAGAAGAGGCTCCCAGTTTTTCTGGAGGGCGGCTTTTTTTTTCTCTCTGAACAATTTACTTAAGGATGCTTTGGCTTCAAAATATACTGTTGGGAAATACTCACAACAAGAACTCCTATAAATCTGATACAAAGATCGTACATGGGCCTTCGCTTCAAGGCACTCCCTATCAAACCAAGTGGCTTTCTGCTGCCTCTTTCCATTTTTTGCCTGGTCCTGGCCTAATATCATCACATCTACAAGCTGTTTGATGACTCCTTCATAAGCCTGAATCAGGTCTGGAGTCCCATTCATAGCCTTAGACTGAGCTATAAGCTCATTCAGTCTCTGTAGGGTCAAAACACCACTGATTTTTTGGGCCACTCTATCCGACCATCTACACCTGGGTAAACTTTTGCACCCTTCCCCTGCCCTCAAACCCTGGAGGTCCTGTTCCCTAGAGGTGGAAATAAAGTTGAGAACCAAAGCCAAAGGGAAATGATCACTCTCGGGACGTCCTAAAATTGAAAAACTGCTCACCTCGTCCTGGAGTGTCGGAGATAACAGCATGTAATCTATCACACTGCAACCTCGTGCAGAGGCATAGGTATACTCGCCAGGTGAATCAAAAGGAGGTAGACCATTTAAAATGATTAAATTAAACCTCAGAGCAAGATGGGCCAGCTGAATTCCCGCATCATTAATGTGTTGATCTTTAGAGAGTCTTGAATTAAAAAAACAATCAGGCGATAGAAACTCTGGATCAATGCCTATTTTGTCCGCTAATACCAGACCATTCTGCCCTATTCTTGCATTAAAGTCACCAACCAGGACTACTTCCTTGGATGGTTCCTTCTTTTCTAGAGCTTCTAATAATTCATGGAGACTTTCCCATTGCTGTACCAGCGCCGCTTTACCCGCAACAGGTGGCATATATACATTAATTAAAACTAATGTTCTCCCTGGACATTTAACAAGAAAGGCCTGGGCTAACTGTTTACAATCCAGAAGGGGAGAAACCTCAATATTAGCTTTGCTTGACCATGCCATCGCAAGCCCTGCCTGATATCTTCCAAATCTCTCGGATTTAAAAGCAGGTACCATACACACATTAAAACCTTCTAAAAAAAACTCCTCGTGGATCCAAGTTTCCTGTAGTAAAAGTATGTCAAACCCACTAAGGAATTCCCTAAAATTGGAATCCCCTAACTTATTTTTCCAGCCGGCAATATTCCAGGCAAGGATCTTAAGTTTGTCGGCTGTTGACCCATTTCTTAGTCAATCAAATTCAGAAATCTGATTAAGTAACCTATCCTTATCAAAAAAAACACTTCCATTCATTGGCTTCTGTGGGGAATCTGCTATGACAGGAGGAATTTCTGTCCCCTCCAGTTCTGTAGCCCTTTCAACATCTATTGAAGGAAGCGGCTGTGGAGCCAGCAACATCTGCATAGAGGGATAAGAGTTGGATTCAGCCGCAACGTCACATCGAATCGCCTGCTGTCCTGACAGTTCAGGCATCTTCCGGGCCAACAGACGATTTTTTGTGTGCTCCAGCCGTTCAGTTACAGCATGTTGTTCCTGCGGTGTAAGATCTTCAAACATGGTAAAAAGCGCGTCCTCGATAGAGTTATCCAACATTCCTCTTTGATGAAGTGGCACTAACGGGACACCCTCGTCATCTTGTTGCACCAGTGTGTCTGGACCTCCCTTATTTATACTATGCGGCAACTGCTCTCCATTTGTTGAGGAAGTAGGTAGGATCAAATTTCCTTCCATTTCCTTGGGCATTCCATCCATAAGTATCGACTGGATCTGTTGAACCCTAACTTGCTCAACTGTCAGTGAAATTAAAATTGATTTGTCTTGGCAAGGGATTGTGTGCCAAGTGGTACATGTAACACTGTGCTCAGGGCTCTTTTTGTAGAAAAAGCCCAGCAGGAACTCATTAACATAATAGGCCACGCCTGACAGCAGAAACTCGTTAGCATATTAGGCCACACCCCTGACAGCGCAGCTCATTGGCATATTAGGCCACACCCCCATGACTTCCCTTGGGGAGCCTGGGCAAGCCTCCCCTTGAAGGGAAGGCAGTTTAAACTGCCTTCCCTTGGCTTGCTCGGGCATCCTGCGGCTGCGGGGAGCCCAGGCAAGCCGGCCCTTAGACAGGCCGGGGAAGGCATGTGGAGGCATTTAAATGCCTCCTCGATCCTTCCAGCCCCCCCCCCCGGCCTACCTGGCTCGGAGTCGCCGAGATGTGTGTGTTACTCTCCAGGCCTTCCCTCTGTAGCCACGCACTCAGAGGTTTTGGCTGTAGTGGGCAAAGGCCAACTCTGAAGCCAGCTGGAACTCCGTTCCTGTGTGTTCCTGCCCAAGAATAGCCCTGACTATGCTACACAGGGGTGTATTTAACCAAAATTCTTAACTAAGGAAAGCTGGATTCTGGGCCCTGTATTTGTTATGCTAATTAAGCATATTAAGGTAACTGTGTGCACATGAAAGCTCATACCCAGAATAGAACTTTGTTGGTGTTGTAAGTCAGTCTGTACTCAGTGACAGCACAAATTCTGCAGATGAAGAGCTACTTGCAGCTGGCCCTCAGCCAGTAATTGAACAACCGGCTGCAACTGGCTCTGAGCCAGGAGAAGAGCAACAAGAGGTCAAGTTACTGGCTAAGCAGACGTCACAGCCTACAGCTGAAACTGAACCAATATAGCTCTGAAGCAGTAAACAAGTCTTCAGAAGCCACTTCCAGCCCACCTAGCTCACCTACACCCCTGCAGCGCCAAGCTGTCAGAGGCAAGCTGAGTTGTAGGAAAGGAAGAGTGTGAGACTCGTGGCCTGTTGTCAGCTGTCAACTGATGAGATAGATGAGTAGTTTCAGGATGACTGCCAAGGAATTGGCTGGGAGTGTAGCTTGTTAAGACTTGGCTATGAAGTCAGGAGCAACAGCAGTTTGTGGATGGAACGAGTATACTTTGCTACTGAGCCACCAACTTTTCTGTCACCAGACCTCTGCAACTTTGAACTGGATTTGACAACCGGCTTTTCTGGAAACCCTGACCCTGGAATGCACTTGGACTCACTACCTGGAACTCCTTGACCCTAGAATGGGCTTTGTTAAACCTGCTCTCTAGAAGCTCTGACTTTGGACTGGACTCTAATTACTGTCTTTCTCTCCCCCCCCCCCCCCCTAACCCTTCTATACCTGCTCCCTGGGAGGGCTGGGCCAGTACAGTTGGCTTTAAAGGTGCCACTGGACTCAAACTTTCTTTGATTAGAAATGCTCAGTTCACACTCTGCTTGCTTGTCCATACTTTGTTTAGCCTGAGCTGCCTGAAAGTCTCCTAGCTGATCTCCCTTTCTTCTAATTTTGCCCTGAAAGTGTTCCTCTGCCTTGGGTCACCTACTGGGTGCCATGACTCTGCCTTTAAACACTTCCTCAAAAGCCACCTTCTCCTGGAACCCCTTGGCTTAATCCCCTGGTCCCCTACTGCAGCAGAGCTTGAGAATGTTTTAACTAGCCATGCTAGTCCACTTCCTGGTGGGTAGCCATGTTTGACTGAAGCCACAGAACAACGTTTGAGTCCAGTGGCACCTTTAAGACCAATAAAGTTTAATTCTGGGTATAAGTTTTTGTGTGCATGCAG
>NW_015168654.1:542484-564563 GCF_001447785.1 Gekko japonicus
AGTATATGGGGGGGGGGGGTAGTTGCAAGGAAGGGCTAATTGGAGTCAAGATGCATAAGTAACTGAGTGATAAGTATAGCTAAGACTAGCTTAAAGCTGTTGGTAAAACCAGTGAATAGCAGCAAATTAGCATACAGGTAATAAAGGAGTTAACAAACAGATGCGAGAACTGAATGACTTAGTATATGTAGTGAGATAAGAACCCAATATCTCTGTTAAACCCTGGGGGTTCCATTGTTCTTAGTGTTGTAATAACTGTAATCAAGCAGTTTTTCATTCTAGTCCATTTTTGAAAATCCTTTGCAATAAAGCAGCTACTTTGAGGACCCTCACTGAGTGTCCTAGGAGGTTCCTGTTCACTTCCTGTTACTTTTGACCCGCCATCTTTGGTGCCCCCCCCTTTTAGCATACCCAAATGCTCTAAAATGTAATCTGGAAGATCCAAGTACACAGATGGCATTTTACAAATAGGGATATCACAGCTTCGGTGAAGTCCCACGTTTTTTGAAAAATGAAGCTGAAAAATGTAATGAAATCAAAAGCTTCATTATCTACAGGTGCTGAAATATAAGCAGCCAGACCTAGGGGTTGCAGATGTAGGTTAAGCCCCTTGGAAATCTTCTTTTGGAGTGCATTCTCTGACTGCTTAGAGCCAAAAAGGGCATATTCCATCTCACTATGGTGTCTGCTATACGCCAAGGTAGGATGCCGGCTATGGTGGATTTCACCTTTCCTCTAAAGATCTCTTACTTATTGCGCTTGTTCCTTGTTTGTGCCATTCTAGATTGCAGTGGGGGGGGGGGTTAGAAGATGAAAGGCCTTGTCTTCTGGCTAAATTTTGGATCAGATGGCCCTCCAGTCCACTTCTGTTTCTAAGGTTTTCATACAGTGCAAGCAAACATCTAGCTTGAGAGATCTTTTCTCACTGACTCCAAGTGACCAGACCAGTCTTTTTCTAATTCTGCAAGAAGGATAGAGATAATGGGATGTAAACAATCTGCCAAGTATCCCCCTCCATTAACTGAAATCTCATTACCTCCTAAATCACTTTGAAGTTGTGTGTCCGGAAATGATCTTGAGCAGGTTCTAAAAATGTCAGGGGGGCTCTTGGGTGCACAGCCTGCCTTGCCTGTCTGAAAGCGGTTGCTGCTAGCACACCACAAGAATTGGCATTCCAGTTGACTTGTTGGTTTTGATGTTAAGGTATAGTGCAACAAAGGTTAAGAGGGGATCAAGCTGGAAACTTCATCAGAGGTGGGAGTGTGTCCTTGGATGGGCATGAAATTCTTAGGAATGTTCAGATATATGCTGTATATGGCACATGGTCAGACCTGCACAACAGTATCTTCTGCTATGCAGCAAGGGATCCTTGAGTCGCACCTCTTAAATTTGAATGGCATGCAGCTTCACTCGTGTTCCTGAATGTATATTGATGCCTCCCAAGAAGATTGCATTGGTTCCTCGTATAGCCAGGCCAGCTCAACTGGACAGTGGCAGTTTCCAGATAATGTTGGATGCTGTAAGGCAGGGAACACTGAAGGTTTGGAGTGAGTGCGGTGTAGTGTGGTTAAGAGCGGTGGACTCTAATCTGATAGAACTGGGTTTGTTTCCCTACTCCTCCGCCTGAAGGCTGCTGGGTGACCTTGGGCCAGTCACAGTTCTCTCTGAACTCTCTCAGCCCCTCCTACCTCACGAGGTGCCTGTTGTGGGGAGAGGGTGGGAATGTGATTGTAAACCGCTTTGAGACTCCTTAGGGTAGAGAAAAGCAGGGTATAAAAACCAACTCTTTTTCTTCAAAAGATCCAGTTCTTTCTCTCCTGTAATTCTCACTTGATAGCACTTAACACACACATACACACAATTCACAACTGGCCACAGGCGAGTGGTTCTTTACAAACTACATAACAAAGGGGTGTGAGTTGAAAGTGTTGGTTAGCCCTTGACAAATTTACAAGGCTTCTTTGCCTCTCTATATTGCAAGAAACGCGATCATGTGCACATAATAGGGCATATGGATTGACCCAGGGGAGCACATGAACACATGAAGCTGCCTTATACTTAATCACAGACCCTTGGTCCATCTAAGTCAGTACCAGCAGCAGCTTTCCAGGGGCTCAGGCTGAGGTCTTCCACATCGCTTCCTACCTGGTCCTTTTAACTGGAGATCCTGGGGATTGAACCTGGGACTTTCTGCATGCCAAGCAGATGGTCTGTCGGTGAGCCACATCCCCTGATCTGTGTTATCCCTGATCTGTGAAGACTTCCCTAGGCCAGTAATACTTAAATTGTGTGATAAGTAGGTTGCCCTGTGAGCTCTTATATGCACATGAGAAAGACCTCTGCCCGAAACCCTGGAGAGCTGCTGCCAGTCTGACTAGTCAATACTGGCCAGGATGGACTAATGGTCTGATTCAGCATAAGGCAGCTTCATATGTGATTTTCATGGTGGTCTCTCTAGTTGCTGTTTTTCTGTACTTGTGTAATGTTGTTGACCCTTGGTCTGTTTGGAGTGCCACAGGTTATTCTCCAGTGTGAGGCTTGGAGCTAAGACTAGAGAGGGGATGAGCCTTTTGAGAATAGACTTGGGCGCTAGAAGCCACATGCAGACCCCTCAAGAGCTGCACCTGAAGTTGGAGTTGTGGTCTATATAAGATCTTGCTGTGTTGGTACCACAGAGTAAGAGAAGCAAAATTACCCACTCTGAGACCAGAATTTGCTGGTGAAAGGTGTGCAGAAGCTTCCAAGTAGCTGAACGTTGCTTGGTAACATGTTTGGCAGTGGTGAAGCAGATGCATCTTTCTTTGCATTCAAGTGGGCTTCCTAAAAGACTGGCCGAGGCCTTCAGCCTAACCTGTCTCCCTGCTTTGTTTCCTTCACAGTACAGTGCCGTGGACAACAACCCCCTCTCCCTGTACGTCATGCACCCATTTTGGAATACGGTGGTTAAGGTGAGCTGTTTTCTTTTGTTTTGATTTCTGCTCTTCTGAGTGTGTCTGTGCTTGAAGTGAATCTGCTAACATCCCTGTAAGTAGAGAAATCTCCTGAGCGGCCTGGTGCTTCTTGGTTGACACAGCCCCTGTCTCTCTGTCTGTGACTAATGCAAAAAAGCTTGGCCTCTTGAAGGGGATGTTAAGTGTTCAGAGACACAGTCACATTACAGCCTGAAGGTTCTTATGCTACCCACACAGGGATAGATGTTGAAGGTTAGCCTTGTCTGGCACTAACAGTCACATTCTGGTCTCTTAAAATGCCACAGGGAGGCCTTTCTGTACATGCTAATTAATGTGGGTTTTTTTGCATGTGTTCTTACTGCTTTCCCGTAGATTTTCCCTACGTGGCTGGCCCCAAATTTGATAACGTTTTCTGGCTTCCTGCTGCTTGTCTTCAACTTCTTCCTCATGGCATATTTTGATCCTGACTTTTATGCATCTGGTAAGGCTGCCTTTTTTTTTTTTAAAGAAATGTGTATACGTTTATGGACACCAGAATGATAGCCTTGGGAGGTGCATGGTGGCACTGTGTCTGCACAATGAAAGATTCTCATTGACTTGATTATTCACTGTGGTTTGACTGCAGCAATGTGAGGTCCCCATTAGTATGCCCCTGCACGTTCTAGGAGCTGGACAACTTGGATTTTCCTTGTAGGGCTGCTTTTGAGGAAGGTGTGAGTGAAGGTGGCCCCAATCTCTTGCCCAGCTCGGGAAGGTGGGAGAGTAATAGCCTGTAAGAATAGAAGAGGTGGGCGGGCAAGATAGGAGCTCTACCATTGTTCACTACTTAGAGATTCCCCTGGGCTATCTTCATGTGTGGGAGGAAGAGGGGATGTGTCTGTGTTCTTTGCCATGGATTGATCACTAGGAACCATTCTGTTTCCATTTGCAGACCCCATACACATACCGGGGTCCCTAACCTTTTTGAACCTGTGGGCAGCTTTGGAATTCTGACACAGGGTGGTGGGCCCAACCACAGAATGGCTGCCACTGAAGGCAGAGCCAACCACAAACTCTTCAGGGAGTGAGGTCATGCTTATTGAAGAATAATAATAATTATTATTTATTATTATTTATTTAATTTGTACCCCGCCCTTCCCGCGAGCAGGCTCAGGACGGAATAACTCTTCCAAGGTTTCAGGCAGGAGCTCTGTTTAACAGAATGCCTTTTTAAAATGAAAACACTGTATAAAAACATTTCCTTGCATACACACACAGCTTACCTTCAGTCACACAGTGGAGATCTTTGTGCAATTGTGGCAGCTGCCGCCAAAGTGGTTCTTTAAAAAATCTGCGGCACCATTCAGAAGCCCTGGCTGGGCAAAAGCCCTGCCTGACCCTTCCTGCTTCCTAAAAACTCTTGGTGGGCTCCAGGGAATTTGTCCGCGGGTGCTCTGGCGCCCATAGGTGCCGTGTCGGGGACCACTGGCTTAAGATGTTGTCTTCCTTAACTCTTGACAGTGTCATTGTGTTGGGAATGTAGTGACAGTGTGTTCCTTTCCTAAAGGATAAACTCCAAAAATATGCTTTGGGCTGAGATACGTAAGGAGTTGTCAGTTTGCCAAGATGGCATTTTATGAATAGGTGACAATATCACGTTATCTGCTGACCTTGAACAATCTGGAATGTGGTCATAAGCCAGCATCAAGGGCAGTGCTGCTGTACCTCCCCCTCCTTTAAGCCACAGCACTGCAGTCCCTTTTCCTCCTTGCATTCTCTGTCATCGTTAGAGAGGCATCTCTCCCCTGCCCCTTGTTGTTCCCTGCTGTATGTTGCTTTTTCTGACGCTATCCTCATCCTCCGTGAACCTAGCCTTGGACAGTCACATTATCGCTTGGCTTTGTCCTGTTTTCAGTTAATCTATCCCAGGGTGGTATTATACTCCCAAAACCACTGAGAGAGACTACAGGAAGGTTCTGCTGGAGAATCTAAGATGGTGGCCAAGATAATGCAGGTTTATTTTCTGAGAATGTCTAAGGGTCAGGAATTATTTAGAGAAGGTGTTGGAGTCAACTAGACTGGTGCATCACCTGAAACTGGCAACAGGTACTCCCCTGGCCACTGCTGCAAAGGACCCATGAGCACCCCCTGGCTGCATACCTGATCCCCTGGGGAGATTGCAGCCCCCATCCAAAGCAGACTGCAACCTGGTCCCTGGATCTGCTGAAGCAACAACCAAGAGACCCTTAGGTGGATTAAGTTTTTGTTGCATCACAACCAGTCCCTTACGGCTTTCAGGCACAAGCTCCCTAGAATTTGTTGGGCAAGAGAGATAGAGCCGAGCGTCCCCTACTCAAATGACCTCCCTTGATTCCTTCACACAGAAGTGAAACAGCAAAGGAATAAGTAACTTTCAAAAACTGTCAACAATGAATCCCCTGATGGTGGCACTTGCATGGGGCCGGGAGGGAAAAATAATCTCAGTTTTTTAGGTATCAGCATCCAATATATTTAGATGCCTGGAGCTTTCCCTCCAGCCCTGGTCCCGTAGCTCAAGGGAAGCAGATTTCCAGGGAAGACATGGGGTGGGTCCATTTCCTCCTTCCTTGAATGCATACCCCGGTAAAGATGAAGGCTTGGGTCCTAAGATGAGTTGTGCTTATGGGAGAGGCTGTGTCTCAGTGGCGGAGCATCTGCTTGGCATTCAGAAGGTCCTAGGTTCAATCTCTAAGCTAAAAGAATTAGGTGGTAGGTGATGTGAAAGACTTCAGCCTGAGACCCTGGAGAGCTGCTGCCAGTCTGAGTAGACAATACTGACCATGGTGGACCACTGGTCTGATTCAGGATACGTTAGCTTCATGTGTGTGTGATGGAAGGTAATTTACCTTCCTTCTCCTTCTCACTGCAGCCTTTTTGGACCCCCCCCCCCCATCATGCTCTTTGGGTTTCTAGGCCTGAAAGGGGGGGTGTGGAAGTCTGCAGCAGGAGGGGTATTGGCAAAAAATGTCCTTTCTTTCTCCACAAATGGACAAGCTGTTCCATCAGAGCACCTGCTGCACCACCAAGGGAGCACCATCCAAGCCAATGTTCTCATCACTGGGCAGTGCTTGCAACCTGTGAAACATGTATGCAATGCTGCAGGATCACTCGAAAAACATTGCTTCTGCGATTTTTTTTTGTATTCCAGACTTTATATAAATGTAAATGTTTCTAAGGAAAAGCTAATACAGGCAAGTAAAACTTATCTGTAGAAGTGAGCAGTGACTCATGAAAGCTCATACCCTGCCACTAATTTTGTTTGTCCTGAAGAAGAAGAAGAAGAGATTGGATTTATACCCCGCCCTTCACTACCCAAAGGTGTCTCAGAGCGGCTTACAAACTCCTTTCCCCTCTCCTCCCCACAACAGACACCCTGTGAGGTAGGTGGGGCTGATAGAGCTCTTGACAGAAACTGCTCTTTTTCAAGAACAGCTCTTATCAGAACTACGGCTTGCCCAAGGTCATCCAGCCAGGTGCATGTGAAGGAGTGGGGAATCAAACCCGGTTCTCCCAGATTAGAGTCCGCACACTTAACCACTACACCAAACTGGCTCTTAAGGTGCTACTGGGCTCTTACTCTTTTCTAGGCAAGTAAAAGTTCAGGGGAAAATTCTTTTTGCCATTGAAGAGGTATAATGTAAAATTCCTGATGCCTTTTGAGAGTCTTCCTCAGGAACTTTTTAAAGTGGACACAACTTCTTATGGTGAACTAGGGTGATTGTTTCCTCACCCGGGATCAATACATGAGAACAGTCATGTCAGCAGGTGGCTCCTGTGTTTCACCAGAAGAATTTATACATTGAGAGCCGCCATGTCTTAGTGGTAGAAAAGGGCAAGAGTCCAGTAGCACCTTAAAGACTAACAAAATACATGGCACGGTAGGAGCTTTCATGAGTCACTGCTCACATCTTCAGATGTGTCTGAAGAAGTGAGCAGTGACTCACAAAAGCTCCTACCCTGCCACATATTTTATTAGTCTTTAAGGTGCTACTGGACTCTTGCTCTTTTCTGCTGCTGCGGACAGACTAACATGGCTACCCATCTTGATTTGTCCCCATGTCTTAGTGGCTAGAGTATCGGACTGGGGTCTGGGCGGTTGAAATCCTTACTCTGATGTGGAAGCTTAACAGGTGACCTTGAGCCAGTCACATACTCTTTGCCTAACCTACCTCACAGGATTACTGCTCAGGTAGAATGGGGGAAGGGAGAACAATACCGTAACATTTAAATAAAAAATTCCCTCAATGGAAAAATCTCGCAACAAAAGAGCACCTTCTTGCCATTGTTTACAGGCCAAAAGAGTCACATATGTCACTTGAGTGTATAAATTCAATTAACGTAGTTCTGGATTAGTTACGTTATGTGCTGACAGTCACTCCCCCAGGTTAGATTCCCAGCCTTCAGTCCTAAACACGCCTAGAACCAGGGAAATATGCTTTTCTGCCTGCTGTAACTTCTGACATGTTACGGTAACTAGATGGGGTTGATGAGGCTGTAATATATGTTTAGTAATTGTGTGTGTATCCCTGACTAGGATAGCCCAGGATAGCCTGATCTCATCAGATCTGAGAAGCTAAGCAGGGCTGGATTTGGATGGGGGGCCTCCAAGGAATATCAAGGTTGTGATGCGGAAGCAGGCCATGGCATACCACCTCTGAACACCTCTTGCCTTGAAAACCCCACAGGGTCACCATAAGTCAGCTGTGACTCGATGGCACTTTCTGCCATCAATCATGCGCACGACCACAGAGAGACTTTCAAGCAGTGTTCCCTCTAAGCTGAGTTAGTGTGAGCTAGCTCACAGGTTTTTAGCCTCCAGCTCACAGATTTTTTCTCTTAGCTCAGGGAGGATGACTCCAGAGGAAGCTAATTTATGCAGTGTAGCCAAATCGCTCACTCACAACTTTAATGCCAGTAGCTCACAAAGTAGAATTTTTGCTCACAGGACTCCACAGCTTAGATGGAGCATTGCTTTCAAGGATTGTGATATCTGCACTTGGCCTTCTGGACCTTCATTTTCCTGTCTTTAGCATCCCTTAAATTCTGACCGTAAGTCGAATACAGGTGTTGTCTGTATTTGCTGGATGCCCTTTGGAAATGTGGGGTGCCCTGAGAAGACAGGAGCTTGGAGGCATTACTTCGGCAATCCAAGATGTTACCAAGAAGTTAAAACAGGCTAACACATTTGGCACCAGTCCAGTTTCCTTTGGGTGCCCTTGTCTTAGAGCACTCAGATGGAAGTGGAATAAGCAGTTGTTGGGTTGGATCCCACAGAAGGGCGCCACGTGCCCAACAGTCCTTGCTTAAGTGGAAGCGCTGAAATTACTCCTGGCTAAATGAAAGTGATTGTATCCCCATTGTCTTTTCTGTTGGCACGCCCAAGGCTTAGCACAAGAGACAATTTTAAAAGGCAATTGAATGAAATTGTGCAAAACATCTATTATGTATTCTGTTGCTCCATATGCTCATTGCTGTTGTTGCATTAAAAATTACATTGAAATACTCCCGCTTGCACAAACTGTGCTGAAGTGTGCTAATCCGTTCACTGGAGCCAACCTGTTGGAAGTTAAGTTCTTGCCAAAGGCTACAAGGTAGGTCGGTTGAAGGCGGCTGAATGAGCTGAGTGTCAAGAGGAGAAGTGGCCCCTGGTCTCAGCTGTTCCATGCACATTTCTCCCTGGCAGCATTAGTTGTGCTGTCCTGCGTACTTGACTCTCAATGTTTTCTTTCTGCAGCACCTGATCATGTCCATGTTCCCAACAAACTGTGGGTCATAGTGGGCCTTCTCAATTTCATCGCTTACACGCTAGGTAAGAGTTTACAACTTCCTGCACGTTGCATCTACGTAATAGACAATATGGGCAAACTCCCTGACCTTGAGTACCATATACTTTTCATGCCCCTAATTCCAAAGGGTACACTCAAGATAGGCTTTCCTCCTTTTTCCTTGGCGCGTGGACTCTGCAGCAGCTGCCTCCAGCAACCAACTTGTGCTGTGATAGGTAAGGAAGTTTCTCTCTGAGGCTGAGGAGGGATAGTTCTGAAGCCAGCAAGCTCTGGTATGGCTATCCCTACAGCAGGGGATCCATCATCACCAAGGAAGAGTTCTCTGAGCTGAGTGTTGTCCCTCCATCTCAGACTGATTGCAGGCAGGAGGGGCCAGACTCTGGAAGACACCCGGCATCTTGGTTTGAAGTCATCCTTGGCTGTGAAAGCCCTTTAGGCTGTTAGTGATTTCTCGGTCTCTATTATGAGTTGAGTTAGAGTCAAGATGGATGACAGCAAGAGGACATTTGAAGCGGAATGTTTTTAAACAAGCCTATATGTTAGCTTTGGATTTTTCCTAGTAGTTTTCTTCTTCCAATGTCAGTTGCATCTAGCCTCTTGGTCCGCAAGCAGTTGAATCTTAAACATGCCTCCTCTTATGCTCTTTGTACCCCCTTTCCAGATGGCGTGGACGGGAAGCAGGCTCGCCGGACCAAATCCAGCACCCCGCTTGGCGAGCTCTTTGACCATGGCCTGGACAGCTGGGCTTGTATGTTCTTCGTGGTGACGGTGTATTCCACCTTTGGCCGGGGATCCAATGGTGTCAGTGTCTTTGTCCTCTACCTCCTCCTGTGGGTGGTTTTGTTCTCCTTTATCCTCTCCCACTGGGAGAAATATAACACAGGGATTCTCTTCCTGCCATGGGGATACGACATAAGCCAGGTGGTAAGTGTTGACTATTTTGCCCTGTGAATTTCCAAAGGAAAGCCTAGAATCTGTGGGAGGAACTATAATCCAGCATGCATGTGTGTTCAAGAAGTGTGTAGTTATGCTTGGCAATGGAGCAAGGCTATCTGTCACTTAATGTGTGTCTTCTGAAATAAGTTAAGGGCTGCCCTGTGTACATAGGTAAGTGCCATCAAGTCGCAACTGACTTACGGCAACCCCAGCCAGGGGCTTTCAAGGCAACTGAGAAGCAGAAGGTGATTTGCCATAGTCCTCCCTTCCAAATACTTACCCTGTTTAGCTTACATGATACGATGAGATTGGGGTATACCATGCCACCTTCCCTTTAAGGGCTGCCCAGCACCTCGGTAATAACTGGACTGCCATGCTGCGTCCTACAAATGCCTGTTTAAGCCAGCCCATTTTAAATATGTAGACCCATCCTGCCAGATAGCTGGAAAATGCGCAAGCAGGGCAAGATGTTGATAGCTACCCGGTTTTGTTCGCAACTTCGGGTGATGAGGAACAGGCTTCCTTTGGATATGGAGGCTGCATTTCTAATTTTTATGGCTGCCTCCATTTCAGCCTGTCATCTGTTATAACAGTCATAGTGACATCTTTTTTTTGGGGGGGGGGAGAAGAAGCACCTAACTGCTGTTACAATATCTTATAGTCCCAACCTCTTTCACAGAAGGCATGACCCTTAGGGAATGGTTCAGGTTTGTCCAGAAATTACTGCTAGCTGTCCTGCATTGCACGACACTCCAGAACATGTGAGGAGCATAACAGCATCGGGGTGGTCACTCTGGGAAGCAAAAGGGAACTTAGAGATGTTATGCAGAGAAGAAGAGGAGGAGGAGTTGTTGTTGTTGTTGTCATTACTCCACCCTTCACTCAGAGTGGCTTACAAACTCCTTTACCTTCCCCTCCCCACAACAGACACCCTGTGAGGTAGGTGGGGCTGAGAGAGCTCTTTTTTAAAACTAGTTTATTTATGCATTTTCCATACATAAAAAAACAAATCAAACAAAACATCCACTTTTTAACATAGTATTTGTTGGAGTATAAGTTATCCAAATATTAAATGGAGTATAAGTTATCCAATTATCCCATCCAATTATTAACTTTGTTCCACCTTTTCATAAACACATTGTCATCTCTCCCTGCAAACATCAAATTTAATTTCGGCTAATTCAAAGATTTTTTCAATTCTTCCCTTTTAGGTATTATATCCGTTTCCCACTTTTTTGCTAAAAAAAAAAAAAAGAGCTGAGAGAGCTCTGACGGAAACTGTCCTTTTTCAAGTACAGCTCTGACAGAACTATGGCTTGCCCAAGGTCATCCAGTAGTTGCAAGTGGAGGAGTGGGGAATCAAACCCGGTTCTCCCAGATTAGAGGCCATGCACTTAACCACGACACCAGACTGGCAGCCCAAAGGTGTTTCCTGACCTGTTCAGAGAAGAGGTTTTTTTTAAAAAATTGTGTTGTGATCTTCCTTAACTCTGTTTGGAGAAGCTCCAAGGTCGGGGAGTTGCTTTTCTGTTAGCTGGGGATTCTATGTACATTATGCTTTGCTGTGTGGGTTAGAGTGGTGAAAGTGGTGTGTGGGATTTGGAAGCTCCAGCTGCTGTTCCCTGCTTACAAGTTGGTGGCCTCGGGCAGATCAGACACTCGGATCTTCTTTGCAGAGTTTAGATTGGTAAAGGACTTCAGACTCTGAGAAGTGCTATGGGAATAAAAGGTAAATGGGGATCCAACTGCCATCTCTTGACAGGGCACTGTTAATGCCAGCGCCAACTGTCAAGAATTTGAGTGTGACATTGGACGCCTCATTATCTATCGAGGCCCAAGTCACAAATGTTGCCAGATCAGCATTTTTCATCAGTCAACTGGCTCCCTATCTGTCTCCCCCCGACCTAGCCACCATGGCCCATGCATTGGTCACCTCCGGGCTGGACTACTGCCACGCTCTATGCAGGGCTACCCTTGAGCCTGATCTGGAAACTCCAGCTGGTCCAGAATGCAATGGCATGTGTTCGGACAGGGACACCATTAAGAGCAGTCGAATACTTGCAGATTAATACTGAGTCAAGGTCAAGGTTTTGTTTTTACCTTTAATGCCCTAGGTGGTCTGGGACCAACATATCTTCAGGACCGTCTCTCCCAGTATGTCCCCAGAAGAGCACTGCGCTCGATGGATCAAAACCTACTGGTTGTCCCCGGCCCAAAGATATTCGCCCAGCCGCAGCCAGAGCCTTCTTAGCGGGACTTAATGCAGTTCTGCAGTCCTTGTAACCACCAGGCCTGTGGTTGAGGCGGCAACGATCTATCTATTTATTCTGGCCTCCCGCTTCCTGTCCTGCACTGTTTTGCATTGCTTGTTATGTGCAGTTTATATTGTCTGTCGTCTGCCCCATCCACCTGCACACATGCGGGGAACCTACAGGGGAGCAGATGGAGTTGGAGTGATCAGATGATGATATCAGATGCTATTGATGTTATTTATTGATGTTATTTATTGATGTTATTTATTGATGTTATTTTATTGTTGTTTATTGGTTAACCCTGAGTTTTTAGAAGTTGGATTGTATTTATTGCTTGTTGTAACCTGCCCAGAGCCTGCTTGCGGGGGAGGACAGGCTAGAAGCCAATTTGGTGTAGTGGAAGAGAGCCAGTTTGGTGTAGTGGTTAAATGTGCGGACTCTAATATGGGAGAACCGGGTTTGATTCCCCACTCCTCCACTTGCACCTGCTGATGTGACCTTGGGTCAGTCACAAGCTCTGGCACAGCTGTCCTTGAAAAAGAGCAGTGTGTGTCAGAGCTCTCTCAGCCCCACCCACCTCACAGGGTGTCTGTTGTGGGGAGGGGAAGGGAAAGGAGTTTGTAAGCCGCTCTGAGACACCTTCGGGTAGGGAAGGGCGGGGTATAAATCCAATCTCTTCTCTTCTTCTTCTTCAATAAATAAATACATTTTGATACATTCCTCTGCATTGACGTTCAGATGTGTTGCAATTGCTTATGCAAGCAAACAAAAACTGAGGTTGCAGTCAGTCGTTCGATGGATCGTGTTTTTTTAAAATATGCCAGCAATTGATTGGACAGCCCATTCTGTTAAATACCTGTTTTTCAGTACGAGTACTTGCAAAGGACATCAGTCAAAGGGTTCCCCCTTCACAGCAGGGACTGTCTGTTCCCAGGTGGTGTTTGCTGGGCCCCACATGTGCATCTTTTAAAACCCAAGTGTTCTTTTCTCCCCCTCTTCAGAGCTATTTACTATACTGATTTAATACTCTAATCAGCTGATCAAAAATTTAAAAAAATTATCTGGTGAGGATCTTAATGTAATTAGACACTGTTAAACTGTTGAGAGTCAGCCCATGGATGTTTTGTATCACTGTATGCGGACAGTTGCATTCTGTTTTTGAGTTCTTGCTAAATTAAATTACCAGTGTAGTGCCATGTGGACAGTGGAACTGGTTATTATTTGTACACCACATTGTGTAATTTTTTTCTATGTTTTCTCAGCCCTTTTGATTTACTCTACCCGAGAGCCAGCGTGGTGTAGTGGTTAAGAGCGGCGGACTCTAATCTGGAGAACCGGGTTTGATTCCCCCACTCCTCCACATGAAGCCTGCTGGGTGACCTTGGGGCAGTCACCGTTCTCTCTCTCAGTGCTCTCTCAGCCCTGCCCTACCTCACAGGGTGCCTGTTGTGGGGAGAGGAAAAGAAGGCGAATGTAAGCCGCTCTGAGACTGCTTAGGATAGAGAAAAGCGGGGCATGAAAAACAGCTCTTCTTTCTGGGTTGGATGTTTTCCCCGTTTCTTCTGCTGTCATCACATGGAATAGCCTCTGACACCAATACTTGACAGATGTGATTGCCCTGGAGTGCAAGGGCATTGGGAGGAGATTGTTTTCTAGATTTTGGGCATTATTGGTTTCGTCAGCTGTGGTCCTTTTCTTCCCTTCTCTTGTTTGCATAGCAGCATTTTGCTGTAAGGAGAGCTATCTTCTGGGCTTTTGGGGGGCACTGTGGAGCATTTTCTGACTAGTAACTATGCTGGAGCTTTTTGAAAGCCCTTTGCACTCTTGCATTTGTAGCCTCACCCAGCTGGTGGGATTTTGTTGGCTGGGAACTTAATGGTTTAATGGCTGATAAGGGAACTGAACCTTGGTTTCTTGTACCTGGGCCCAACTCCTTGTCTCCCTCTGCAGAACTCTGGCTTATAAACTGCAGGTTAACAACATTTTGGGTGTGAAGGGATTTGCTCCAAAGAGTACTAATAAATGCAAGAAGGTTCTTGGAACAAACGTCTGTTGCTTCACAGACCAAAACAACAGCAAATGCCGAACTCTCTAGCAGTGTAGCATAAATTTCTGCCAGTCTTGTTTTTCTTTACAAGCTCCAGCTAAAATCCTTCTGCTTCTCAATACTGATTATTAGGCTTTGGATTATGTGATTTGCCTGCAGCATTCATTGCCACAGTGTTGGATGTGGCCAAGGAGAAAAAAGGGTTTGGGCAAGTATAGAAAGAGCTCAGGGGTTCACTGTCAAAGCTGCAGATGAATACTTTAGTTGTTACAGGCTGTTATCGATTTGGAAAAAGGTGTTCGCAGCTTCTGGGTCAACTGTTGCTTGGTACATTTGCTTCCTGCAAGGAGCTTTGGACAATGTCAGTCAGTTACCCCATTTATTCTCCCAGCAACCCTATGAGAGTGATTGCTAGTCCAAGGTCACCCAGTTGCTTTGCGGTCTGGTAAGGATTTGAATCCCAACCTTTCCCAGTTTAAGAACATAAGAAGAGCCCTGCTGGATCAGACGAGTGGTCCATCTAGTCCAGCATCCTGCCCCATGCAGTGGCCAACCAGTTCCTCTAGAGCAGTGGTGGCGAACCTATGGCACGGGTGCCAGAGGTGGCACTCACAGCCCTCTCTGTGGGCACGCATGCCATCGCCCCACCCAGGCCCAGACCATCATTAAAGTGTCGAATGCTCTGCCAAATCATTTTAAGTAAATGAAAGCATTTGGGATTGCTTTCCTTACTTTGTTTGGATCATCTTAAGTTAATGTATGAGTTGTTTTTTCTAAAGTAAAACCGCAGTATTCAGGTTAAATTGCCATGTTGGCACTTTGCAATAAATAAGTGGGTCGCAGTTTGGGCACTCGGTCTCTAACAGGTTCCCCATCACTGCTCTAGAGGGACAACTGCAGGGCATAGAGACCGAGACCTTCCCCTGCTGTTGCCTCCTGACTGTGGGATTTAGTGGCTTAGTGCCTCTGAACATGGATAGTCAGTCCCCATGGCTAGTAGCTGCTGATAGACCCATCCTCCACGAATCTATCTAATCCCCTTTTAAAGCTGTTTATTCCTGTGACCATCACTACAATCTGTGGCAAACAAATTTCAATCACTCTCTGTGCTTACTGATACTGCACTTGCTATTCAGTGATGGTGAGGCAGGATGAATTGTTCAGAAAAGCAAAATTGGCATCCAGCAATACCACAGAGAAAGCTGGATGCCGACAGGAATAGGACAAGAGAAAGGGCTTTAAATAAACCTTAGGATTTGTAAAAGGATGCTTTTGCATATGCTTTTCCAAGTTACCTTGATTAACTTTGCAACTAAGGTAGGCAAAGTGCTGCTTATTCCCCGCCCCCTTTTCGGAGGAGGACAACCAGGCTGTGCAAGTGACCTGACTGGGGGGCCACCTGGCAAGGCTCTAACCCGGCACTCTTTGGCTTGGAGCCCTCCTACTCTCGATCTCCAAATTAAACAGTTTTTTGGAAGAAGTTGCGTTGTGATTTTTGTGTGAACTTAAGATCATGGTGGGGGTCTGGATGCCAGTTGCTGCCAACACACAACCTTGAAAGTTCAGCGCTGTGCCCATGGGAAGGGACGGCTGGGAAGAAAGAGCTCTTGGGGTAGCTTCTCCCTCCGCAGCTGCAGGCTTCCCTGTGTTGTAACGAGATATGTGTAAGAACCGTTCTAATTGTTAGGCGGCACTGGAAAAAAAAGGATACCCGATCAGATCGATTTCTCCATCCGCTAACACTCTGCAATTCTTTTTCCAGACCATTTCGATTGTGTACATAGTGACCTCGATTGTGGGAGTGGAGGCCTGGTACAGACCTTTCCTGTTTAATATCTTATATAGAGACCTATTCACTACAATGATTGTCGGTAAGGAGCTCCCCGTTGAAGCCTGTCTTCGTAATTGTCACTTTCTTTTGACGCAATCCAGTGTTTTGGTAAAAAAAAAAAATTATTGATATTTGAGTGTTGTCTTTGTTGTTGTTGTTTTTGTTGTTTTCGTCCCCGGCCTTGGCGGGGAGGGTGGGGTATAAATTGCCGGTAGGGATTGCCCCCACCCCTAATAATCGTGGCCCTAGGTTAGGGATAAATGGGTAACTGTAGCCGCTCAGAGACCCCTTAGGGGGTTAGAGCGGGGTAGTAAGCTGAAATAAATAAATAAATAATTGGGTCACAGCTGAGTAGCTGCTTGTTCTAGCCTAGCCCTGTTTAAACTGACTGACTCTCTCCGGAATCCAAGCGACAGGTCCAGACTGGTGGTGGGAAGTGCTGTCAAGTCACAGCCGACATATGGCGACCGTCCAAGGGTTTCGAGGCAAGAGACAAGCTGAGGTGGCTCGCCATCTCTTTCCTCTGCCTGTCAACCCTGGACTTCCTTCATGGCCTCCCGTCCAAGTGCTAACCAGGGCAGGCACTGCTTAGCTTTTGAGATCTGCCTAGAGCAGGCTAGCCTGGGCCATCCTGCGTCCAGATTATAGTAGAGCTAGTCTGGAGGAAACAGGATTGTAAATAATAGGGTCCCTAAATGAAATGAATCAATAATGCACCTTAGGTGCAGTTTTCCTTCTAAGCTGAGCTAGTCTGAGCTAGCTCACAGTTTTTTTAGCCTCTGGCTCACTCATTTTTGTCTTAGCTCAGGAAGGAGGGCTCCAGAGCAAACTAATTTATGCAGTGTAGCCAAATTGCTCACTCACAACTTTAATGCCAGTAGCTCACAAAGTAGAATTTTTTGCTCACAAGACTCCACAGCTTAGAGGGAGCATTGCTGAGGTGATCCTAAAATGATGGCTGAGGTGACTGCAGATTGGCCATGCTTGAACTCTGAATACTCCATGATCTCCCTTTTAGATTAGGAGACCTGTATCATCAAAAGACTGAGAATCTCCCTCCCTCTGAAAGCTGAAATCATGTGGGTAGCTTCAACTGTAAGACTATGGGTGCAAGAGATTTCGGTGGGGCATTTGTCGGGGTGTGTCAGCATCCGGGCTCCCAGTCCCACATAGTTTCTTGGACAGGAGGAAGGGTTTTGTCCATATTTAAGACTGTACAGCTCAAGAGAAGCCTGCAAATTTCTGTTCTAGGCCACTAATAATTGCAGCTGAACTCTTGTCCTGGATCTATCTGTGAGCCCTAGGAGACATGGAAGAATCATTTAGGTCATACCTGCACCAGTGTAATTCCTTTCTGGCTCATCCTGATAGGCAAATGTGCCACTAACCACTTGCACAAGCCCTGCCTGTCTCCCATGTCTTCGCTGACCATCAGCTTAATGCAGAAATCCTTGCAAAATAGATACCAGCCTTACTGCTGCTTTCATGCATGTTGGGTAAGGAGCTTTTGATGCCCTTTAGCAATCGTTTGGACTTGCAAATAATTGCTAAGGTGTATTATCCCAATGTGTGAAAGTGGGACTGGTAAATTAGCATTCCTTTCATGTCAGCATTTGAGTTTGCCTTTCACAGTATTGAGATTGGGTTTGTGCAAGTTGTGGGAACCTCTCTTCGGTTTAGATCTCCTTTCCTAATGCTTCTAATCACTGGGTGTTATGATTTATTTAGAAAACTTATAGGCTGCCTCTCCAGAGGCCTGTTCGAAGCAGCTTACAAATAAAAAACAATATAATAAGCCATACAATGAATCAGTATAAATACAAGCCATGAAAACATTATGCCCTTGTTTTACTCAAAGAGATTAAGCTGCGAAGTGTAATTTCTTATTATTTGGGTTTTAAACATGCTTGATAAACGCCTTTAACCATAACCTTTGGGTCCAAAGTTTGCTTTCTGCTGCTGGGAGCAGCTTCTGACACGGAACAGAATTTTTCTGTCTTTCCTTTCCTGAGCTGTCCAAAATGCTGCTCTAGGAGGAGCCAGGAGAGCTTTGGAAAGGGAGGGGGAGAAATCGGTGGAAGTTCTGGCAAGTTCTTGGCCTGAACCTGATACGATCAACCTCAGAACATGTACGTTTCCGTAACATTGTGACAATAAAAACAAACTGCAAGCCTGATCACCAGAACCACCGCAGCGGTCTCCTTATTGATTTGTTGGCTGTGGAAGGTCAGTAGTTCAGCAGTTCGAGACCCGAGTGTGCTGCATGATGGAGTGAACTCCCGTCTCTAGTTCCAGCTCCTGCCAACCTAGCAGTTCGAAAGCAAGAAATTGCAAGTAGATAAATAGGTACGCCTTCGGTGGGAAGGTAACAGCGTTCCGTGTGCCTTGGTGCTTAGTCATGCCGGCCACATGACCACGGAAATGTCTTTGGACAGCGCTGGCTCTTCGGCTTTGAAACGGAGATGAGCACCGCAACCCTAGAGTCGGATTCGACTGGCTTTCGAGCAAGGGAACCTTTACCTTTACCTTTATCCTGCTCTCAGCGAAGTCTGAAGCCTCCCTCTGTTGAATTGCTTTTGCACTGGAGGAAGAGCCGCTTCCATCAGAGGAAAGCTCCTTAGACCAGAGGAAGGCTTCATGCTTTCCTGAGCTAAGTGTTACAGTGCAGACAATTTATTTTTACAATTATTAACTGCTTCAGGCAGGGCTTGGGAGAGGCAGCATAGAAAAGCTCTAGGTAAATAAATGAGCGATGGATGAGGGTTTTTTTAAATGATACTGAACTGGCCTGGCCCACCTCTCTAGACAAGGCTGTTCTCCTTCTGAACATCAGTTGAGCTGCAGAAGCCTTTGGTCCAGGCCTTCCCTGTGGATCTTAATATATTGATGGGGTTATAGATTATACTGCAGCTGGATCCTCCTCTCTCCCCTTTCCTTTGTACAGTCAGTCATAAGATGCATGTACATGTGAAGTTGCCTTATACTCAATCAGACTACTGGTCTATCAAGGTCCGTGTTGTCTACTCTGGCTGGCAGCAGTTCTCCAAGGTCTGAGGCAGAGGTCCTTCACATCAGCTACTACATGATCCTTTTAACTTGGAAGTGCCAGGGATTGAATCTGCGACCTTCTGCATGCCAAGCAGATGTTCTACCACTGAGCCACAGCTCCTCTCCGATAGGACTGAGACATGAGCTAGCCAGAAGAATGAGGCATTGTTTGGCTTCATTGAGATGAAGCTGGGTGGAATTGTGAGTTCTGAAGAAGACAGAATCAGGATTCAAAAGGATCTAGATAGGCTGGAACAGTGGGCTGAGACAAATAAAATGAATTTCAATAGAGAAGTGCAAAGTCCTACACTTAGGTACAAAAAATCAAAGGCACAGATATAGAATGGGAGGGACTTGGCTTGACAGGTGCACATGTGAAAGGGATCTAGGTGTTCTGGTTGATCACAAGCTAAACATGAGCCTGCAGTGCGATGTGGCTGTGAAGAAAGCTAATGCAATCTTAGGATGCATTAACAGAAGCATTGTGTCCAGATCAAGGGAGGAGGTAGTTCCGCTCTATTCTGCTATGGTCAGACCTCACCTGGAGTACTGTGTCCAGTTTTGGGCACCACATTTTAGGAAGGGTGTTGACAAGCTCGAGCGTGTCCAGAAGAGGGCAACCAGGACGGTGAGAGGGTTGGAATCCAAGTCTTACGAGGAAAGGCTGAAAGAGTTGGGTATGTTTAGCCTGGGAAAGAGAAGGCTTAGAGGGGACATGATTGCAGTCTTCAAGTATTTGAAGGGCTGTCATGTAGAAGATGGAGCGGATCTATTCTCTCTTGCTCCGGATTGCAAGACCTAGATCTAATGAGTGGAAATTACAAGGGAGTCATTACCAGCTAAATAGCAGGGAAAACTTCCTAACTGTAAGAGTGGTTGAGCAGTGGAACAGACTGCCTCGGGAGGTGGTGGGTGCTCCTTTGCTGGACGTTTTCAAGCAGAGGCTGGACGACCATCTTTCGGGTATGTTGTAGGGCTATCTTTCGGCTATGCTCCTGCAGAGTGCAGGGGGTTGGACTAGATGACCAACTCTAACATTCTATGATTCATTGCTTCGTACCATTGCTATTGTGGCTCAGTATTTAAAAACCGAGCCATTTGTCACAGGAGGCAGTGCAGTATCAGATTATTGCTGGTTAATTCTTTCAACAACCTGCAGCACCTTTCCCCCCAGCTGTTGTGCATTCATGCATATAATAGACCAGTTTTGTAACAAAAATGATGTAAAAGGTCTTTCTGAAATAATTAAACACAGGCAAAAGTTGCAAAGGTAAAATATGCTTGTCCCCTTTGCATTGCCATTGGGAGGAGCAAGCAAGCATTTTAGTCTGCATTGAGGCCAAACATCCGTTGACACAACTGAATTGTGGCATTTGAGGCCAGCATGGGAGTGACCATGTCTTCTGCCAAAATTAAGACTGCATATTTGTACAATGTGCTGTCTGCCTTCAAGCAGACTAAAAGATCTATAGTTTGGAGCGTGTAGGGAGCAGATGGTGTTGGTGCCTTAGTGGGTCCCTTATAGTCTCCCAATATCTCTGTAAAACAAAGGCTTTTCCCCCAAAGGTGTTTCTGGAGTTTCCCGTTTCATCTATTTTAATAAGGGTTTTGAAACGTGTCAGTTTTCTCTTGGAAGATAATATGCTTCCATCTCCAGAGATTAGCAAGGAAATCTGAATAAAGAAGTCATCTAAAGGCATCTTCTTGTGGTGGAAAATATGGGTATGCTTGTGTGTGGCAGCTTCATCCAGAGATGCCCATAAAAGGAACTAGAATTGCATAGCCAGGATAAATCTCCAAAGGAAGGCCTCTAGAACAGGCTTTGGAGCTTACCAGTAATCTCATGGACTTAAATGTACATTCTCACATTTTTTGTGTGTGTTAGGTACATTTATCCTTTTGCACCTAATCTGTAGGAGTGTCTTGGAGGGAGAGGCAGAGCATCTGCTTTTGCATGCAGAAAGTTCCAGGTTCAATCGTTGACATCTCCAGTTAGAAGGATCAGGTAGGAGGTGATATGAGAGACCAGAGGCCCTGGAGAGCCACCGCCTTGATGGACTGCTTCATACGTATCTCCAAAAATAATGGGAAGCTGCTTTTAAACTTCAAAGCAGCTGTAATACGGAGGAGGATTGCTGATAGACTTTGCTTGGAGGAACATCGGCGCTTCTGGTGGAGTAGTAACCTGCCCTTTCTTCCCTTAGGTTGTGCGCTCACTGTGACCCTTCCCATGAGCCTGCGTAATTACTACAAGTAAGTGCTTTCCAAAATCAAGTGTTAGTGCTTGATATGAGCTGTAGCACTGCCTGGCCACCCATCCAGTGCATTCTTGTGAAAGGCACCCTGGGTAAAAAAACAAGGAGCTTTCCCTGACATAAAAAGGGGAGGGGGAAAAATATTGGCCGCTCATCTCTATTCTGTTTGGCGAGCAAAGCCAAATGCTCCATTTGGGGTGCACAGCTCTCTGCTGCAGCTGTGAAAATTGGGGGGGGGGGGAAGAGTAGGCCTGCCTTTGCTAATATTACCGGACTGCTGTTTTCAACCCATTTTGATGACGGATCTCAGTCCTGGCGGAGGCATTTTCGGGCGCAAGTATTCAAGCAGTGGGAGATTTGTACTTGGTCCATGGAAAGCACGTGCTCTGCTGCTGATCTCTATTCCAATCCCACCCACCCCAAATCTCCCCCTTTTCTCAGTGACATAAAGAAGCGCTGGACAACTCTAGGTTTGGTGATACAACAGTGGGAGGGCTTCTAGTCCTGGCCCCACTGGTGGACCTCCTGATGGCACCTGGTATAATTGGCCACTGTGTGACAGAGTGTTGGACTGGATGGGCCATTGGCCTGATCCAACGTTGGCTTCTCTTACGTTCTTATGTTTAGAGCTTTGTTTCCCACTCCAAGCATGGGGATACCTAAAGAGTGGCCAGGGTGGGGGAAAGGCATTGGCTTCTCTGTGGAGTAGCTCCCTTTGCTCCTGCCTGAATGCTTCAGTGCCTGCCTGGGGGTGTGGCAGAGACCTGACTGAGGTGGGGTATATAGAAGAAAGGAAAGGGTGCTGTATTTCTGTTGTGTCAAGCTTCAGTGCTGCCACTTGGCCCTTTAAGACAACTCACAATATCAGTCCATGAAAACAGTCAAATCACATCATGGCTTAAATCCCAACAAGAAAATGTTTTAAAAAGCAGCTACTTAAATATATATATATATA
>NW_015168654.1:564583-607322 GCF_001447785.1 Gekko japonicus
TATATATATATATATATAGCCTTCCCATTGGCAGGTAAGTAAATTGTCTTTTCCCAAAAGCCTCCCGAAAACACCATCTTTCTAAAAGCCACAAGCAAATTGGTAACAAAGGCAACTGAACAGAGGGCTGCCACTAGAAAGGCCCCACTCTCCATCCTTGCCAGCTTTGCTTCCGAGAGCTGGCATCTCATTATTAGATAATACGTAGGGAGTTTGAGCGAGGGCCTCTGGTCTTCTCTAGATGCTGCATTTCCAAACTGTCTTTTAAAAGATTAGAGACGTTTCCAAAGCTGTCTTTAAAATTTCCCCAAATTGTTGCTTCTTGCTACTGCTAAATATTCTCCTCACTAATGATGCCTATTTCCACCCCTTCCTGCTTTTTAGAGCCTACTCAAACAAAACGTTGAAGCATGACTCCTTTTACGAGGCGATGCTGCCTTTTCTCTCGCCGGTGCTGCTCTTCGTCTTGTGCACCGTCTGGATCTTCCAGTCACCATCAGACATCCTGGAGGTCCACCCTCGCCTCTTTTACTTCATGTTCGGGACAGCGTTTGCTAATATTTCGGTAAATCCCCTCCTTTCAGTCCACCCCACATTAAAACCAACACACGGGGCAAGTAATGTTCGTCGATGTAGGGCAAGTGCCTTGGGTTAATTGTCCAAATCAAGTTGTGGGGCAAGAAGGAAGGAAGCCTGCACTCTAGGATGAAAACACCCTGCCTAGAGGTGATGAAAGGGACCCCGCACAAGTTATGCATTTCCTACATTGCGATCACATTTGCCTCCAAAATGACACCTGCTCATGCTTGCATGTATTCCACAAGTCTGGGGGATTCATGCATGAGCCTCTGTTCTAGCGATGAGAATTAGCCATTTTCAACCCTTTAAGGCTATGGAGCAACATCCAGGACGCTTGGGTGGAAGTCAGTGGAAACTCAGATTCCCAGAGTGAGCTGAGTAAGGCTGAGCTGAGTAGGGCTTCTGGTGAGCGGTAGTTTGGGTTCTCCAGATGAAGTCGATTTCTGCCATCAGACCATGGATCTGTCAAAGATGGTATTGTCTACTCTAATGGTCCAGCGTCTTGGATAAAGGTATTGCCCACTACCTAATCCTTTTAACTGGAGACACGAAGGATCGCACTGTGGCTGAATAGCAGAGCATCTGCGTGGCACGCAGAAGGTCCCAGGTTCAATCCCCGGCATCTCCACTTAGAATGATCAGGTAGGAGCTGTTATGAAAGACAACCTGAGATCCTGGAGATCTGCCGCCAGTCTGAGGAGATGGTATCGACCTTAATAGACCGCTTAATAGACCACTGCTTTGATTTAGTTTAAGTTTCATTTGTTCATGGACATGTTTCAATCTGGGACCCTTGCTTTGCAAAGGAGGTGCTCTGCCACTGAGCCACCCTTTCCTGCGGTTACTGTTTTCCAGCTCTGTGATGCTTCCATTAAGAAAGGGAGAGGGGAGAAGTGTAGCCAAGTGTATGAAGGATAGGTCTGTCGACGACAGTTATGAACCATGATAGCTATGTGGAACCTCTGTATTTAGAAGCAGTACTGCTCTGGGTAGCAGTTGATGGGGATCCAACAAAGGGAGAAGACTGTTTGCCTTCATGCCCAGCTTGTAACCTCACTGGAGGAATCCGGTCTCTTTTGGAAACAAGATGCTGGATACATAAGAAGAAGAGAAGAAGAAGAGATTGGATTTATACCCCGCCCTTCACTTGGAGTCTCAGAGTGGCTTACAAACGCCTTTCCCTTCCCCTCTCCACAACAGACACCCTGTGAGGTGGGTGGGGCTGAGAGAACTCTGACACAAACTGCTCTTTTTCAAGGACAGCTGTGCCAGAGCTTGTGACTGACCCAAGGTCACATCAGCAGGTGCAAGTGGAGGAGTGGGGAATCAAACCCGGTTCTCCCGGATTAGAGTCCGCGCACTTAACCACTACACCAAACTGGCTCTCATAAAGCCATCTCGGTCTGTTCTATCAGTGTTCTATCAGTGCTGTTGCACAGTCTTGCCTGTCTTGCAGTTCTGTAGTGATGGTCAAGTCGCAGCTAAATTTTGGCGGCCCCGTAGGGTTTTCAAGGCAAGAGATTAATGTCACTGTCTGCCTCTGCATCGCAGCCCTGGACTTCCTTGGTGGTCTCCCATCCAGGTACTAACCAGGGCCGACCCTGCTTAGCTTCCGAGAGCTGATGAGAGTGGGCCAGCCTGAGCCGTCCAGGTCAGGGCTGCACTTCCATAATTAGAGAGAACCCAGATTTCCTGAGTATACCATTGAAGGTATGGAACTGCCTGATTCCAAGTGCAGACCTCCTGGTTCATTGTTGGACTGGCAGTGGCGGTGCAGAGTCTTCGGCAGAGAGAGGTCTTTTCCAACATCTGGAGATGGCCAGGAGATGCCAGAGATTGATCTTGGTACCTTCTGCATGCAAACCACATATTCTCCTTCTGAGCTTTTGCCCCTCTGGATTGCTGGTGGCAATGTTATTCAAAACAGGCCAAGGCATATAGATCAACCTGCCTTAATTTCTTGATAGAATTTGGATTCCTTTGGTATTTTCATCCCTGGTAGCATTGTCTTTATTCACAATGAACACGGTGCCTGATGGTGAGCCCGACTTTTGTGCCACATTGTGCTGAATCACCTTTTAATGCTTTCTCTTCCATCCCTTCCAGTGTCGGCTGATCGTCTGCCAGATGAGCAGCACCCGATGCCAGCCTCTCAACTGGATGCTCCTGCCGCTCGTCCTGGTCCTCCTGGTCACCATGTCGGGGCAAGTACCGCAATATGAAAGTCTGCTCCTCTACTTGCTCACTATCATCATCACCCTGGCGCACATCCACTACGGAGTCTGCGTGGTAAGTTAATTTTCACAGTGTTCACGTACGTGGCCCCCAGCAGCCAGCCCAGAGCGTCTTCCCCCCCTTTCAGATTAATGAATCCTCTGCATTTGCTCTCTCCCCAACAGGTGAACCAACTGAGCAAGCATTTCAACATCCGGCCCTTCTCTTTACGGAAGCCCAACTCCGATTGACTAGACATGGAGGAGGCAGCAGAAGAGGAGAAAGTCAGCCTGCAGTCTGCAGAGGGGCTGTAAATTCAGCCCCCTGTGTAAATATACTTCAGCCATCACCATGGAACTAAAATTGACCCAGTTTGGAAGGTCATGGGGGAGGGGGCAGAGAGCTCGAGAGAGAGAGAGAGAGAGAGAGAGAGAGACTGGCAGTAGAGACCATTCTTTCCCTGTCCCCTCCATCATGCCACACGAGGGGGAAGAAACTTCACAGTCACGAGCCTGCGTCAGACCAGCAGAATGTGCCCCAGGCAACCTGAAGTCCAGGCGTAGGAGCCGTGCCACTCGGGGCTCTTGAGACATCTCAAAACAAAAACAAGGCCCTAACAGTGGCTCAGGAGCCACAGGGCTGCCACAGAACATCCACGGGCTGCGGTGAAGGGTGTGGCTTCTTGTAAACAAAGGATGAAGTGGTGGACTTCTCCACAGATTCAGTCGTGCCAAGGGGCTTTTGTAGGAAATACATTGTGGAAGGGGCTTGATGGAAATCATTTGGTTGAAGCATGACTGATGTGCAGAATGTCCCCCCTACACACACACACACACACACCATTCTCCCATCCACCTGCTTCCATTGTGACCCTGCAGACACTGATGCTGAAGAATGCAGTAAACTCAGACGTATCTCGAAAGGCGGTCATCCCACGAAGTGCCAGTAGACACACGTGGAGCCTGAGGGACTTTGGCGAAATAGTCAGATCCTCCTACGTGATGTTTACTGCAGGGGCTTTGTTTTGTTTGTGGTCTATGCCGTTAACTTTCTTGTGATAATGTGTACGCTCGCAACTGCAATATTGTGAAATTGGGAGGCTCTTTCGTCAGGCACATTAAGTGTACGTACACAGACCTTCCTAGCACTGTGTTGTTCTGGTACGGGGAGAGGAGGTGATTAATTTGTGTTCTCTTTTCTTGGGGGAGGGGATGGGGGAAATGCGAAAGAGAAACTCATTCCGGAACCCATCTTTAGTAGACCCCTCTAACCACGTGGCTTTTTTTCCTGTGTCTCCAACTGGCAATGTTGTGTTCAACCATTTCTTAATCCTGTTTAAAACCGAAGTGGTGATGAAGATTCAAGTGCTGATTTTTTTTCTCTCTCTCCTGTTTATTTAATGAAGAATACTTTTTTAAAAAAATGTGCTTGTATGAAGAGTGCAGCCTAAACCCAAGTTCCTTGGAAAGGCCGCACCCGGAAGAAACGGAGCGCAGCCGAGGATGTTCATATGTAATTTACAGCAGGGTAAAAGTTTCATGTTATGAAATGAAAGGAGAATCCAGCTTGGAATATCCTTCTTGTGGGTGAGATATATTTCTGTAGGGGGAAAAAACAACTCAATTGTGAAATTACTATTTAACTTTTTTTTTTGTAAACTTGAATCATTATGTCAAACAAGATGTAAGCAATGTAAAATCCAGGAACCAGTTCTTAGCTCCCTTTTCTTTTTTCTGTATATAGATTTTTTTTAAAATAAGTTTGATCACAACTCCTGTTTGTAATGTTCAGTGTGCAAGGGAAGAGCAGATTCTGATAATTACTGGTACAGTTTGCAAAAAAAGGAGTAAGGGGGGAGGGGGCATGAATGACGAAACATTCTGATCTTGCTTTTCAAGTGAGTGTTGAACAGATGTGAGAAAGGGGATTTTCCCCATTTTCATTAGATGACTTTGCACAGGGAAAGTAGTGTACAGAGAGAATTCAGATGTGCTTGAACAGCTGATGGCTGTACCAGGTGGAATCGAATACAGTAATAGGTTGTAAATTGCACCTTGGGGGAAAAATGTAGAACAAAGTTTAAAATCTTACAGAGCCATACTGTCCAGGTCTGGAGGCTGCCAATTCGGGGCAGGAGCATGGCTTTTGTGTGTGCATGTGTATTTATGTGATGAATCATTGCAGGAATATTTGGTCCCCCTTCTCTTTCTTTTGAAGCAGGGCTTATCTAACTGGGGGTTCTATGGTAGTGTTCTGGAGGCTGCTGCCTTGTACAAATCCTCTGGATGGAAGATTGACTTTTCACAGAAGCCGAAGGTTTTAATAGGGGGGAGTGTACCCCCTGCATGCAAAACCCAGACTTGATGATATTGTGCAGTAGATCATTCCTTCAGTGACTGCCTGGAAGCATAGTTGTCATTACCCAGGCTCAGTTGCCCATGCCCATTGATACGCCAGGAGAAGCCTCCACGTGACAATGTTTCTGTGTTTAAGTTACTTGCTTATTCCAAGGCAGAGCTCTTGTCTGTATCCTTCTGTCTCAGTCCCTGGTTCTGCTTTCCTATCTGTCTGAGCTTCTTTGGTGCCTTAAATGACTTGCCTCAAGCTGAGGAAAGAAGTCGACTGTCTTAAAAAACAAACAAAAAAAACCCCCACAGGTTTTTTTTTTTAAATTAAACTTGCTGTCCAAGCAAATACGGAGAGTGAATTTAATTTGTGCTGGTTTTGTCTTAATTGTAGTAACATTGAAAGCATTATTGCAGATTTAATGGGAATCAAATGCACCAATTTTATTTGTCTCTAGTGTTTGTAGCACCTCTGTGTGTGTGTGTATGTGTGTGTGTAAGTATTCTTAAAATAAAGGTATTGTATACTGCAGGGGGTGACCGTGCATTCTGCCACACTCTCCCCTGCATCCAGAGGAATTTGCAAAAGTCCAACAGATGTTCTGAGTCTCCTCTGCTTCCTGGAATTCCCTCTGTAAGTGGCATTTTCCTCCGTCAGTGAGGCAGAAATAGTCGTTTTGCTCAACCTGGTGTTCTCTTTGCAACAATTGCTTCATCTTGCCGGTTTTGCTTTTTGTGGCTTCACTCACTGTCCCCCCAGGACACCCCTCCCCCCCAGAGCTGCTTTGACTCTCAAGGTCCCTCCTCAAACAGCTCTTCAGTAGAGTGGTCTCCGGGCAGAGACCTGCTGCAGGGGCATCCTGTAGGATTCAAGCTATGGAGTCAGAGCTGGGTCCAGGATTGCACTCCAGTGAAGCTTGCATAGATGCATAGATGCTCAACCAATCCTTGCAGATAAGAGAGAGGCCCGGCTGAGTCCAGAAAGTTTCTGTAGAAGGCAATTTCAACTTCTGACATGGAGGTAAGAGTAAAACAGACTGGAACTGGATAAGGAATGGCTAGCAAAACTCAGTCAGCTGAGGCCTACAAACCTGGTTGCTTCTGTATTGGTACCAGCTTCTAGGGGTGCACTCATTTGTGGAGTGGGCCCTAATTATTTCAGCTGGTCTGTGCATCAAGAGGACTTTCTGGCTATTTCTGGACTGGATCTCATAGCAGAGTGCTGAGCAACGCTGAGAGTCGACTTACTCCAGTGAGTGTATGCAAGTCACTTGTGCTTTGCAAAGCAATCCTAAGGTATAGATTTGTGCGATTTCCCTAGGTTTAGCACCAGCTTCTCTACCTATTGTTCTGGGACAGGAGGCATGTTCTCTACAGGAGGCCCATCTGAAAATGCAGGCATTTCGGGCTTTGGCTTTGCCTCTGTAGCAAAAGGCTACATTAGGCCTCCCTCTAAAGCTGTATATATATAATGGGAAAGAGGCTCTCCATGCTCTCGCAAGGGCCACAGATGTTGCCTCTTCAGACACAGGAGAGTTGCCAGGCTGAAAAGGGTTCATTGCTGATATTTCCTGGTTGGGAAAGGGGAGTACAGGAAGATCTTTTCTCTGCACAGGAAAGGGACCTTACCTTGCTTGCATTCAGAGTAAGCCCCATCAGGAAGCAGGTGCCAGCTCACTCACAAATGAGTTGCCCGTAAATTCTGGATTTCCCTTTTTTATTTTTTGTGGAAAGAGGGTCTTTCCTTGATCTTGGCTTTTTAAAAAAAGCTTGTTTGCAGATCGTTGCCTGAAAGATGGACTCATTCTCCAACTGAGAATACTTGGAACGAGACAAGGGGGGGAATGTAAAAACTGTCCCATTTTAGAATTTGGCCCTTCAAGTGATGCCTTGGTCTTTGGTACTTCTCTGCCTTGAAGGGCTTACCGCAGTTTTAAGGCAACGGATTCTCTAATTTGTATTTTGCAATGGCTTCAATCCGCCAGGCTTTGACCAGGACTGGCTGCATCGATGCAAACTGGTTGTACAGATAATTATTATTAGGAGAAGAAAATTGCTATAGGAAGTGTACACTGTCACAGTGGGGGTTGGGGGGGGGTGTCTCCCCGCCCTCCACACTTTGTCAGGAGTCATACCTGTCTTATACATGCATTATTGGGAGGTTTGACTGTCTTACAATGGACTTGAATTCTGATCTATGAAATGCTATTAATGGTGAATATTTATTGTATTAAAAAAAACCTTACTATGAAAATAAACTACAATAAAAAATTTTCCAAGCTTTTTAAATATCTCTCTTCTGGCCTCTGAAGGTGTTTTTGTTGAATTCTTAAAGCTACTCGTTTGAGGGTTAAAGCCAGTGGAATAGGTGTTCCTGTACAGCTGGAGGAGGATGGAGAGAGACTGTCAAGAAACGGCGGAGTATCTAGGAGTCTAGAGCCCTTTTCACATTATTGTTCTAAACTGGATGTTATTTGTTGTTGGCTCGATTTCAAGTAAAACGATACAGGGACGAGGGTTTCATACAGTGAATTTCCTTCCGTCTCTGAAGCACTATGGTAATTTCAAACAGTGCCACTCCCACCCACCCAACCCTTATTTGCTGCACGATCTTCCTCTGACTGTTGTTAACATTCTAATGTGAGTGCTATAGCGCTCACAATAGAACACTGCAGAAGAAGTCCGAGGAAGATCACACGGCGAAAAAGGGCGGGGGGGGGCAGTGGCATTGTAGGAAGCGCTATGGACTTTTTAAGCAGCACACAACAGTGATTCAGAAACACAGTGAAGGAAGGGGTAGAAAATGGAAGAAAGCAGTTTCACTCAAAAGCAGCTCAACCACGTTTTGCTAAACCGACTCAAGCAGGTTTGTATGAACAGGTAAATAAATTCCACTAGCAGCTGAAATGATACAAAAAAATCTATTAGCAACCCGTTACTAAAACAGAATACAAAGGCAGTTTGAAAAGGTCTTGGGTGATAGGGAATGTATATGTAGGCTCTTTCAACTTGTTTTTTAGAGGATTTATATGATGCCACTTGAGTCCTCCTTGAAATGTGTTGGGTGAACAAGGAGTGCAGCTGAATAGTGCAGTGATTTCAAGTGACCCAAATAGCTTTTTGGCTGTGAGCCTCTACTTAGAACAAAGGATTTTATATCATGCACCATCTCCTGCCCTAACAGGCAGCTCTAACACAGCAGTGACCTCTGAGCCCTGTAGCTGTTTCTTCAAGGAATTTAATCTAGATTAGCAATTGCACATGCTTAGCAGTAAAAGCACAAACCTTATGAAAGTGTTCCAGTAAATATCCTTATGCAGTACAATATACAGTAGTGTAAATGATGACTGGATTTTCCCCTCCATTTAAATGCAGCCATGTCCAGGTGCAAACCGAAAAGATTAGAGAAATACACATGTGGAAGTGGAAAGTGCCATCAAGTTATGGTGACCCTGCAAGGGTATTCAAGGCAAGAGGTAGCAGAGGTCGTTAGCCATTGCCCACCTCTGCGTCATGACCCTGGACGTCTTGGTGGTCTCCCATTGAAGTACTAACCAGGGCTGACCCAGCTTAGTTTCTGCGATTTGATGAGATCAGGCTAGCCTGGGCTATCTAGGTTAAGACTGCATTAAAATATTCTAGATTATTTCATTTCAGTTGAAGTAGCTCTCAGTACTTTCCTTCACAGCATGGTTTTAAAATGATTTGGGGACCTCAGTAGACCTTACAGTTTCTTCCACGTGGAGGTTTTGCTCTCACCTGGCATCCAAACTGGACTTGGGCAGGGAGGGGGGGACCATCATCACAATATCATCCTCTAAAATTGTCCACTGGATTTTTCCTGCTTTGCAATCTTTGCCAGACCTGGGCTGATACATTTTTTTTTTTGAAAGACCACAGTGAAAGCACCCTGGCAGAGACTGTATGGACAGGAAGAGGTGCATTTTTGAACATCCTGCCCATGTTTCCCCTTGCTCTGGCCCTTATGGCAGCCACACACTCCCCCACACTCCACAGGAGAACTTTATTAATTGGCAATTGGTAGATCACTACAGCGCAGTAACATAATCAGAGGTCATTTCGGGGGAGATTGCGGGGGATCGCAGTTCCCTCGGGTGAGGTACGGGGGGGCGGTGCACATGATGAAGCCCCGCCCCCTGCTTCCGGCCGCCCCGCTTCCGGCCCTCATTCAGCCAGGAGGAGGCAGGAGAAGAGGGAGGGTAAGTTGCTTCCTCCCTGCCTCTCCCCACCCCTGCCTGCCTGGGGCCAGGGAGGGCCTTTGCGGGGCTTCCTTGCACTCCTGCCGGCCTTGCAGGTCCACCGCCGGGCCCCTCATGGGGCTCGGCAGTGGAGCTGCAAGGCCGGCAGTGGCGGCCGGGACCATTGGGGGTGGGGTGTGTGGCCTTATGACACACTTCCGGTGATGTCAAGGGGTGTGGCCTTATGACACACTTCCGGTGATGTCAGGGGGTGTGGTATATGCTAATGAGTTATGCTAATGAGTTCCCCTAGCTCTTTTTCTACGAAACGACCCCTGATCATAATCTATTGCTACCATTTATTAAGTCCTCTAGTAGATTTAAAAACTGGCTGTTCGTTGTTGTTATTCGGTTTCTAGACTGCCCTCCCCTGTAAAACAGGGCTCAGGGTGATGTACAACAATAAAAACAACAGTTATACATTAAATTCATAGCTTAAAAACAATAAAGTACAGTAATTAATTGGATGGCACTAAAACAGCCAGTTGTGCCACTGCCTCGGAGGGGGGGGGGCAAGATAAAGGAGTGCCAGCCATATGGAAACCGTCATTGTCCTCAAGCAAGCGCCTGGTGGAACATCTCTTACCTTACAGGCCCTGCGGAACTGCATTATGTCCCACAGGGGATGGATGTTACTTGGCAGAGAGTTCCGCCAGGGTGGAGAAAGCTCTGGCTCTGGTAGAGGACATCCGGATATCTCTCAGGCTGGGGACCACCAGTAAGTTTTTATCTGCTGAGCATAGTGCTCTTCAGGGGGTGTACCTGGGTCCTAGACCATTAAGGGCCTTAAAGGTCAATACCAAAACCTTGAACCTGATCCGGTACTCCACCCAGAGCCAGTGCAGCTCACCCAGCACAGGTTGAATATGTACTGTTCACGGTGGTCCCCGTAAGGACCTGCACCTCCACATTCTGGACCAGTTGGAGTTTTTGGGTCAGTCTCAAGGGTAGCCCTATGTAAAGCAAGTTACAGTAGTCTAATCTGGAGGTGACTGGTGCGTGGGTTACTGTGGGTAGATCAGGGTGAGACAGGCAGCAAGCCACTTGCCTGACCTGGTGCAACTGGAAAAATGGCAGTCTGGCAACATTTGTGATCTGGACCTCCATTGATAAGGGGACATCCAAGATCACACCCAGGCTCTTGACCATTTGTGCTGGTCTTAAGGGCACACCGTCAAGAGCCGGACGTTGTCACCCCAAACCCGAGTCCCCTCCCAGCCACAGAACCTCCATCTTGGTAGGATTCAGTCTCAGCGGGCTCTTTTTCAACCATCTCACCACGGCCTCCAGCCCCTCAGCCAAATTTGCTGCGATAGCATCCATCCAGCCGCCCATCAACAGATGGTTAAAGAAGTTAGAGCTTTTTAGTTCGGAGAAATGACGATTGAAGGGTGACATAGAGGTTTACAAAATTATGCATGGCGTAGAGAAAGAAGTACTTTTCTACTTTTCTCACAATACAATAGTTTGTGGGCGCTTCATTAAATTAATGAGCAGTAGACTTAGAACAGATAAAAGGAAGTACTTCTTCACCCAAAGAGTAGTTAACACATGTTGCAGGAAGTGGTGGTGGCTACAAGCATAGACAGCTTCAAGAGAGGATTGGATAAATATATGGAGCAGAGGTCCATCAGTGACTATTAGCCACAAGGTATAGATGGAGCACTATGTCTGGGGCAGTGATGCTCTGTATTCTTGATGCTTGAGGGGCAACATGGACCTCCTGATGGCACCTGGGTTTTGGCCACTGTGTGACACAAGAGTGTTGGCCTGGATGATTCTGAAGTCTTTATTCTCATAAGTCTGTTTTTAGCCTTTTTGAGCCCCTCATCTCTGCAATGGGAAGGGCTAGAAACTAACTCTTACAACAGAGGCAAAATGCAAGGAGTACCAGCACTACCTTTTGAAAACTATCACTGCCAAATGACGGCTCCCAATCCTAGCTTGGAAATGTGGTCTAGAAGGATGATACCTTGATCAATTGTCTCAAAAACCACTGAGAGATTACCCTACCCACAGAAATCCTATAGATGCTTGAAAGCTCGAACAGGAATGGCATATATTTTCAAGTCATCAAAACCCATTTTATGTAGCAGCATGAGGTATAGCTTCCTCAAACAATGCAAGAGAACCCTTCCTTGAGAAAATCCCTGTTTCTTGGTAATGGAGGCATTGTTAGATGAGGTCTGAAGTCCAGCAGCTTCCACCCCCCACCCCCCAATAGTCTTTAATCCCTTGCATGGCATCGATGCTTGGATCCACAACTTGGCACCTCATAAGCTGAACTGCCTGCTCTCTCCAATGCTGCTCATTCAGCTGCAGACTGTTTTGAGTCACTCCCTGTGAAAAGAAAGTAAAATAATAAAGAACTCCACCTTGCTGAAATCCTACCCTGGCAGAGGATGGTGAGGAGCAGCTAAAATAAATGGATGTGTGGGAGGTGGAACCAAGGGTGGCATCACCAGCCAGTGGAAACTGGCAGCAGCCCCATTTGAGTATGGAGCTTTGGCCTGGTGTAGACATATATAGGATACTGAGGAGGCAGAGTGGTGAGATGGTAGAATGGCATGTACCATTTCAGATGACTGGTGGTCGATTATGTTTCCTTCGAACTCCTCTTCCATTAATAATCCATTGTACATGGAAAACTAGCACAGCATACAGTTAGGCTAAAACCTTGCACTCTGAGCCAATTTGGGGGGGGGGGTGTATTGCAAAAAGGAGTATGAAATGCATGAATCTCCCCCTGCAGTCTGAAACGGCATAGCCAATTCTACCACACATAGGCGGAGACCGGGTTTTTACAAGCAAAAGATTAAGCAAATGGTGAAGGGTGGGGAAGAAGCCCTGTCTGAAAGTTCTGGGAATTGGGCAAGAGCACAAACTGGCTTGACAAGTTGTCTAGTGTTCTGTTTGGAGGGTGCCTTCAAGAACATGCTGGTTTTGAAGAAGGCGGGCCCTTAGGGCTGCTTTTGGTTAATTTGAGTGACAAGCACAGGTTTTATTCTCTCCTGCTGATGCCACATTAGCTGTCACCTGCAAAATGGAAGGTCCCTAAAAAGAGCTAACGATAACTAATACCCTCAAGCATAATTTCTGGACACCTTTGAGGGATGTTCCTTGGGTTTGGGTGGTGGTGGGGGTTGTTTGCTTTTCTTACAGTAGAAATGTACTGCTCTCTTTATTCTGCCACCAGCACAGGACAAAAGCATCGCTGGGCATTCTTTAGGTCACATGAAAAGGGCCTCACTCTTGGTTCATTCCGTACTCTTCCAGTTTGGAGCCCTGTCAGCAGAAGTGAGAACCCCTGTCAGAGCCAGTTTGAGGTATTTTGTCACTCTCAGCAATGGTGTACTCATCGCCACAGGGGCCTGGGCTGTCATGGCTGGGCTCTGTGCCAAGCCTTTGAAGCCTAGGTTGGGAATGGCACACACGTTTAGGACACTCCTGGGCCCCTGGTGGCTGGGCATGAGCCCAGCCCCTGTGGTGTATCAGGATTGTCTGGCTTGTGCTGTCCCAAGCAGCTGCTCGAGTGGAATTAGAACTGGCCCATGCCTCTGGGATCAGCAGCGGGATCCTGTCACTTCCCTCTCTCCCTTCTTCCGTCTCCTTGTTGCTTGTTTTCTCAGATAATTATGGGTCACTGTACCTATAACCTCTTTAAGCCTGAGAGCATCTTTGAATTCTGGTGCAGCACGATGGGCACAGGCACAAAATGGCTGCCACAACAGGCAGACCCAGCCACAAAATGGCTGCCTCAGCTTACATTCACTCACATAATGAAGATCCCTGTGCTGTGGTGGCAGCTGCAGCCAAAGCAATGCTCTTAAAAATCCACACAGCCAATCAGAAGCCTTGTTGGGCAAAAAAAACACCCACACCAGGGCTCCACCCACTTTCTTAAAGCACTTGGCGGGCACCAGGAAAGGTGTTGGCAGGTGCTATGGCCCCCACAGGCACTGTGTCGTGAACCCTTGATCTACAGTATCCTCCCTGCCCCTTCCTTGCTCTGCTCTACAGCTTTGTTGGCTTGGTCATGATTGCCAGAGCGGTATGTAGCTGGAGGTGCCAGATGTGGATGTGGGAGACCCAGGGTTGAATCTGCACTCCGCCACAGAAAATCACTGATGTTCTTTGGCCAGTAACACTCTCACCCTGTCTACCATACAGGATATTTGTTAGAATAAAATGGGGGAGGGGGGAATGATGTGAACCACTTTTGATCCCCATTGGAGAGCAAAGAGGGGTCTACATATCTAAATTAAAAAACTGTGGCAGGGCTTGGATTTTCCAAACACACACCCCTTTCAAATCAGGCATGTCCTTGCTTCCAAACCAGTTTAACAAATGTGTTCAGTGTTTGCACAGTTTGAACCCAATAGGGGAGACCCTCACCATCTGTAATGACCAGCAAGTCTTCCATTTCCTGCTGAATGCGGAGACAGAGGACTTCACGCAGCAGCAGCTGACGTAGGCTCTGTGGCACTATCCCCATGCGCTTCATCTTCTCTTCTGTCAGCCGCAGCAGTGCCTTGCCAGAGATGGCGTGGTTGCTTGCTGCCTCCAGCAGGGGGGCCCCATGAGCCCCCAAGGCTCTGCTGTCCAGCCAGGCACACACCTCCAACACTGTCCACTGAGCCACGGACCACTTTGTCTCGTCATCTTCTGAGCCCTGCAAGGCATCAATCTCTTTCAGTCTTTCACTTTGGTTTTATTTATTTATTTATTTTATATTTACATTTATACCCCACCCACCCTGTGAACAGGCTTTGGGCGGTTTATAGGAGGTGGCCGACAGGCCGATACAAATAAAACAATAAAAATCTTAAAATCCCTTAAAAAACAATCTTAATAATAAAGTGCTCGCTACAGCAGAGTAACCTTAAGATGAATGGTGTTGTATCTGCATTCCTTCTGTCTTCAGATCTTAAAATCAGTCCCACGGTCCAGATGTTCGCCAGTGAGGCTCAGAGCAGGCCAGTCCGATATTCCGGATTGATGGTAACTGTGGTGGCGGCTCCTATTTGAAAGCCTGGCGGAAGAGCTCCGTCTTGCAGGCCCTGCGGAACTGTGAGAGGTCCTACAGGGCCCTGATCTCATCCGGGAGCTCGTTCCACCAGTAAGGAGCCACCACCAAAAATGCCCTGGCCCTGGTAACGGCAAGTCTCGCCTCCTTGGGGCCCGGGATAGATAGATGTTGTTGGGCCCCAGAGCGTAGTGCTCTCTGGGGCACAAATGGGGAAAGGTTACAGTACGTGTTCAGTGCAATGATGTGCATTTGCACATCACTGGATATTACATTCTTGTTCAGCTATAGCAATATTTGCAAATGGATTTTCCTGTGTGGGCAAGCCAATCCAGTTGCAAATGACTGCTCCAGCGCAATATGCAATAATGTGTGGATGCAGTATAAGTGGAGTCTCTGCATCCTTAAGGTTCCCCATTAACTCCATCTGCCCAACAGTCGTATGTGCCTCTGTCCCCTTCTTTGCTCTGAAGTAGAATGTCTTCCTCTTGGGAAGTAGTATTTTTAAATTGCAGGGGTGAAGTATATCTGAGCCAAAATATCTGAGCATTGTGTAGAAGGTGAAGGCGGGGGTGGTTTACTGCATATTACAGAAGTCTGTGGGTACCTTAAAGACTAACAAAATTTACTCCAGCGTTGGCTTTTGTGAGTCAGAGCTCACTTTATATATCTGAGGTCATGCTTTCTGTCTCATGAAAGTTTATGCTGGAATAAATTTTGTTAGCCTTTATTAACCCTACTGGCTTCCTGTTTTCTTTTGATGCTACAGACTGACATGGCTATCCCTCTAGAACTACCATCAAGATTTGCATTAATTGTCTTTTATTTAGGACTGGTTTGTGAGTTAATTTTTATCACAGGAATCCTGCTGACTGTTCCATCCTTCCTTCCTTCCTTCCTCCCTCCCTGCCAGTGCCTCCCTTTATTTCTTTCTCCAAAAACTATATACTTCCATTAGGTTGCAAACCTTCGTATTTTAATTCTAATTCTCTTCAACATTCCCCAGTTGTGGAACCTGGTTAGGTTTAGCTTGTGTGGATGTGAAAGTTTTCTTGATGAGCCTATATTTATTGCCCTTAACCAGAACAGACTTCAGAGCTACCATTTTTAAAGCATTTCTCAAAATTTAATGGAGTCAGGCTAATAGGCCAGCGAACTTGTTAAACCTCCTCCAAAGTGCTTAACTCACCATGTCTGGGCCTGAAGTAGCTACTGATGAGCTGTGTGCTGTTCAACAGTCTGAGATAAAGAAAGCAGCTAGGTGAATCTCTGGGAGACCCTTGCTCCAAAGCCAGCAGAAGAGACCCAGTCATTTAACAAAAGGGACTATGGGGGCTTGTCTCCTAGCAAAGTTTGGGCTGGTGACTGTTTTATGGGTGCTCAGCATGTTAGAGTGGAAGCTTCCATGAGTTTACACAAATATCCACATCAGCCAGGGCTCAAAAGAAAAGGTGTTATTTATCATCAGCATGAATGGCCATTCTTTTCCCAGCTTCCAGCCATCTCCCCACCCCCATAGTCTCCACAAGGCAAAAAGCATTCAAGAAGTGATGACGGTGAAAGAAGAATGAGGTCTTTAAGAATTAACAGGACCTGAGCCCCAAACCTTTCTTTTCCAGCAAGGGGTTGTTTCCTCTCACCACTCCCTCCCTTTTTGCTTAATATTTATTCAGACAGGAAGCCTGCAGCCAGGCACCTGTTGAATGTTGACTCACAACCAGGACCTAGTAAAATATTGTTCCTTTCTGTAAATAGGAAACTATTATTTTTAATTGTACTTTGTTGCAGGAGGTGTGTCGCCTGGGGGGAGCTGTCCTGTCCTCTGTGTGTTTAAGTGCTGTCAAGTCACAGCTGCTATGGAATTTTCAAGTAGGGGTACCAGCTCTGGGTTGGGAAACTCCTGGAGAGTTGGGGGTGGAGCCTTGGGGAGGACAAGGTTTGAGGTACAATGCCATGGAGTCCACCCTTCAAAGCAGTCACTTTCTCCAGGGGACCTGATCCCTGTTGTCTGGAGATCAGTTGCAATGCCAGGAGATCTGCAGGCCCCACCTGGAGGTTAGCAACCCTGTTTTCAGGGCAAGAGACTAACAGAAGTGGTTTGCTATTGCCTTCCTCTACCCATCCTGTGTACTCTCCAGCATTTGTCAGGTGAAACCAAAACATGGATGTCTCCCAAAAGGCAAGTTCCTTCTACAAGAGCACTAAAGAGCAAACAGCTGACAGCTCTGGTGGGTCGAGTGACTGGCATGCTTCACCATATTAGTTCTGGATTCCAGCACCCAAAAAGCACTGGTTCTCTGCCACAATGCTGCAGTGAAATATCTGTAGCAGGTTATTCAGATCTCATTCCCTGCTATTGCATTTTTGCTCTAAGAACTTTCATGAAATGCAAAGTGCCAGTGGCCTGTCTAATCTAGCATCCTGTTTCTTATCATGGCCAACAGATGCCCCACTAAGCAGAACAGAGAGGCCTAGGCTTCTACTCATTGCCTAAATGAGTAGCCTTCATACCAAGAAATGAGGTATACCCAGGGCTTTTTTTGTAGAAAAAGCCCAGCAGGAACTCATTAGCATAATAGGCCACACCTTGACAGTGCAGCTTGTTAGCATATTAGGCCACACCCCCATGCCTTCCCTTGTCGCCGGGGCGCCCCGCGGCGGGGGGGCGCCCAGGCAAGCCGGCCCTTGGACAGGCCGGGGAAGGCACGGGGAGGCATTTAAATGCCTCCGCGATCCTTCTAGGCCCCCCCCCCCGGCCCACCCACCTCGGAGTCACTGGGGGGGGAGGTTTGCTCTCCAGGCCTTCCCGCTGTAGCCACGCATGCAGAGGTTTTGGCTGTAGTGGCCGTGGCCAACTGTGAAGCCAGCCGGAACTCCGTTCCTGTGCGTTCCTGCCCAAAAATAGCCCTGGGTATACCACCTCTGAACATGGAGGCTCCATTTAGCCATCATGGCCCATAGTCATTGCTGGACCTATTATCCATGAATGTGTGAAGTCCCATTTATTTGGAAAACACAGAGTCATTGGTAAAGTAGGAGAGGGTTTTTTAAAACCTGCCTTTGCAGTGATGAGGGCTGTGAAATTGTGTAGGAAATCCTGGGGACAGGGGTGAGGAAGTCTGGGCTGGCTAGCTGAGTTAGACTTAGTAGTCAGGGTGGACTAGGATGAGGGGAGACCCAGGTTGAATCAACTCTCTGCCATGGAGGCTCGCTTGGTGACCTTGGACAGTCATACACTCTCAGCCTAACCTACCTCACAGGGTTGTTGTGAGGATGCAACGGAGACAGGGAGAATGTTTAACCCACTTTGGGTCCCCCGTGGGGAGAAGAATGGTCTATAAAGGAAGCAAATAAATAAATTATGGACCCCTTCTCAAGCACTGATACCAGCATTTTCTCTTCTCTCTTCAGTAAGGCAAACCCCACCCCACCCCAAATACTCACACAGGCCAAATTTTCATTATTTCAAACTTCAGTGTAAAAACACCAGTATTTTTGGAGAGTCTGTGCCAAAATTAGAAACCAGTTAGCACACTAGCAGCAACAGAAACTGCAACTGGTGGCCGCTCAACTCCCTACCTATGGCCAGTTGTTCATGCACCCTTGCTGCCATGCGCTGAATCTGGTATTTGTTTAATTACTTCATCATGGCCGGGGGTGGGTGGGTGTACAAGCAATTCAGTTACAATGGCCGCAGGCGCAGAACTGGACCACAATGACACAGCTAACAAAAACACAAGCAGCTTTCTTCAGAAGCCTGCTTCTGACTTTGGTCTGACATATGAAAACAGAGACAGGGCATGTTAGACAAGTACATCGGGCACATTATGCACTCACCATCCAGCAGAATTTAGAGCTGTTGTATTAGCAAAGGTCCTTTTGGCCAATATTCTTGTGTTCACTGCGGTGGTGGTGGTGGTGGTGAGGGCCCTAGGCTGGCTGGGCACCCAGAGGGATGAGATCTAAGGTGCAGCTGGTATCCAGTCCATCCCCAGACAAGTACCCTTCGGATTCATGTGCAGCCTTTGCTCTGCAACAGACCCTCCCAGTCCTTGTGCCGGTCTCCAAACATACCAGGGAAGTGATCTCAGCTCTCTTGCCTTCCCACGCTCCCCATTGCTCCTCCTCTTCAAGCCCAAACAAGACTCTGGGCTCCTGGCTTGCAGCCAGCAAACCCACACACAGAGACGCAGAGCAAGGGGCAGTAAAGTCTAAGAAAGAAATTAACCCCCGCCCACCACACCACCACACTTGACACACTCATTTGTTTAATCTGATGTACCCTCTTGCAGACAAACATCCCAGTTTCACTTAGACATGCTCTTTCCGTGGGCACACCTTGAAATTGGGTGTGTGGGTATAAGCAGAGTTTGATAAGTCTCACCTCTCCCTTCACTCTCAAATGACTCTGTGCCAGTGCTGTGGTTAGACGTTGGAAGGAAAGGTGCCAGAACCCGCGTCAGCCTCCGAGCAGGAAGTTTTGCCCCAAATCATACAGGGATATGGAACAGACTGTGATTAATTTATGGGAGGAAAAGATTCTCATTTATTACTTATTCCAGAGCTTGTTGCAAGGATAAAATGGAGAAAGGGAGAGAACCACTGGCGGACCTCCTGATGGCACCTGGTATTTATGGCCACTGTGTGACACAGAGTGTTGGACTGGATGGGCCATTGGCCTGATCCAACATTGGCTTCTCTTATGTTCTTATGTTCTTAGGCTACCCCGAGCTCCTTGGAACAAGTGAGGGTGGGGTAAAAAGGAAACAAAGCAGAATAGGTTTCACACCATATGATGAGCATGTCTGGAAGCAGCCTAGGGTTGCTGACATCCAGGTGGGTCCTGGGGGTTCTCTCAGAATTGCCGCTGATCTCCGGACTGCAGAAACTGGGTCCTCTGGAGAAAATGGCAGCCTCAGAGAGCGGACTCCACAGTGTCACATCTCCACGGAGCTCCCTCCCCTTCTATGTATTAAGCTCTGGTTTCAACGCTTAAATGATGGGTTTGTGTGTCAGTTTTAATGGCTTGGAAGATGAGATTTTATTTGCACGTTGTAATTTGTTAGCGATAAATTAAAAAAACAGCAGGCAACGTTAAAATTTAGGGTAGCCAATGGATGTGTTCAAGTTACGCTAACGTTTTACTGGTCATCTACATGGCCCAGTCCAGCCTCCATTTGGGAGCCCGTTCCAGGATCCAATTTCCTGGGTCCACGCCAGAGTTTGGACAGACTGGAATGAGTTTATTCTGGGAACTGTCAAGACTTTCGGGAGCAGAATGAGAATCCATTCCATCTTGTAATGATTTTCGCATATTGTCATCTACCTTTCTTGTGTATTAGGTGTCATGCAGGCCACACAGAAGTTACCTAACCAACAGGTAATGTTATTGTAACCACAAAGGTACATTGACGAAATCTGGAACTGGACTGGCTGCTAGCAAGGACCAAACTGAAATGGAAATGGAAAGTTAAGCTGTTCTTGACAACCTCCGGCTAGGAGATCTCCCAGAGATCAGTCCCCCTGGGGGAAATGGATGCTTTGGAGGCTTTTTTGGTCTGGCATTATACCCCACTGATGTCCCTTACTCCCCCAAACTACACCCTCCTGAGGATCTATCCCCCAACATCCAGGAATTTCCCAACTGGGAGCTGGCAACCCATATCTTGGTAAAGGGTGGGATTTCAGCAGTTCCTAGTATGGCAAAGTAGGAGGGCTAACACGACAGCATGGGGGCCCAGCCTTTTTGAACCTGTGGGAGCCTTTCAGATGCTGGCACTGCATGTTGGGAACGGCCACAAAATGGCCACCACAGCTTACCTTCAGATACACAGTAAAGATTTATTATTTATTTATTTAATTTCATTTATACCCCGCCCTCCCCGCATGCGGGCTCAGGGCGGCTTACAGTATACAGGTGCAATACACCATAGTTCCAGGATCAAGGCACAACAGTGCAATAAAATACAATTAAAACATTTTAAAACAATTAAATACAGTGGGCAATGCATAAGGATCCAGCGCAACTGACACAGTCGCTCCTATTGCACATCCCCTTTGAGTCAAACAGGGAGGATGCTATGGCCCTGATGTTCAATGGCCGATCAGCCTAATCCAGCGGTACTGCTTTGCAGGCCCCGGTTGGTGGTGGTGGTGACGGCAGCGGCTCCTATTCGAAAGCCTGGCGGAAGAGCTCCGTCTTGCAGGCCCTGCGGAACTGTAATAGGTCCCGCAGGGCCCTGATCTCCTCCGGGAGCTCATTCCACCAGTATGGAGCCGCCACCGAAAAAGACCTAGCCCTTGTGGCAGCAAGCCTGGCCTCTTTAGGGCCCGGGGTTACGAGATCCTTGTATTGTGGTGGCAGCTGCTGCCAAAGTAACATTTTAAAAAATCTGTACAGTCGATCAGATCTTCAGTGGACAATTAGAAGCCTTGCTGGGCAGAAGCCCTACCTGGCCATCCCTGCTTTCTAAAAAGCACTTGGTGGGTGCCAGGAAAGGGTAACACAGTGCCCATGAACACTACATGGGGGATCCCTGCACTACAGGAATGCTTCTGAATACGAACACAATTGAAGCTCCCGTGGTAGGGTTACCAATCTCAAGGTTCTTCTGGGATTAAAAGAAGATATTGGATTTATACCCTGCCCTTCACTTGGAGTCTCAGAGCAGCTTACAATCCCCTTCCCTTCCTCTCTCCACAACAGACACCCTGTGAGGTAGGTGGGGCTGAGAGAGCTCTTTCAAGGACTGCTCTTGAGAGAACAGCTCTGAGAGAACTTGGACTGACCCAAGGTCACCCAGCTGGCTGCATGTGGAGGACTGTGGAATCAAACCTGGCTCTCCAGGTTAGAGTCCATCGCTCTTAACCACTACACTAAACTGAACTTTGCACTAGAGCACCATCGCTTCCCCTGGATGAAATGACAGGTTTGGAGGTCAGACTATGATGTACTGTACAGTCTAGGAGAAATTGAAGTCCTAGGGCTTTCTACATTCTTATGTTCATTGTTTGTGTGTTCCTGTTGCTTTGGGGGGGGGTCCTGTCACTCTAGTGGTCAATTCAATATTAGATTGCTTTATGTCCAGCATTAAAACCTGCAGTTTAACCCCGCAGGGAGCAATGCAGGGCATAAAGCAATGCAATATCAAAATGACCACTGGAGGGTGCAAAACGTGTGTGGGAACAGGAACACACACACACCCCCCCCCCCCAAAGCAACAGGAACACACGAGTGAGGAAAATTAGAATGTAGAATATTACAGTCCCCCTTCCCAAATTCTGTCCTCCCCAGGCAGGGCCCCCAAATCTTCAGGAATTTGCTAAAGTAAAGTTAGCAACCTCTACCATGTGCCCTTAAAAGAACTGAATTCAACATAAACGGTTTTTTTAAATAATTATCTTTACAGCAGTATATTGTCTTCTCTGACCTCATCAAAGGGGCTGAGCAGAAGGAAGAGCTTAAAGTCTGACAGGAGGACCCTAGCTCTCTGTCATAGGTCAGTAGTAAACAGAAATACAAACCGCAAGAGCAGACCATCAAAAAATGCACAAATTTCACAAGTTACCAGTAGACATCAGTCTATTGCAACATAATTATAGTGAATCAATGGATAAAGTAGAATTGGTGGTTGCAATTCAAAAGCACAAGTTGCAATACAAACACTTAACAAGAGAAGGTATATAGTAGAAAAAGAATCCAACAGGAGACTCCTCTATATCCTTTCAATAGAATAGTGTCCAAAAGATCTCAAAGTCCACAAACAAGGCAGAGGATGTCCCATAGCACAAAGAAACTTCTGCAGCCAAAGACATCCTTCCTAGGTATGCCAGACGTTTCAAAGCATGCTTCCTCAGTTATACAGCTGAAAAATGGAACCTGATTTCCATAGTAATCTAGGCACAGCTCATGTCTCAAGTGGAATCTGTGGTTCTCCAGACTCAGGTCCTCAGAATCTGGGAGGAGTATGACTTGGGGTGAGATGCAGCTGCTGTAGTTCTTCATTCAGCACATCGTAAGGAATTCAGTGGTGTGGCCCACTTCAAAGATGTTGGTGCCAGAACCAGGTTTTAGACCAGCATATATCACTTCAGAGGGCACAGTTTCCCAGTCAGGACATGCACAGTTTGGATTTACCAAAACTCTTCTTGGGGGTGTGGAAGAGAGTTGCCCCAGTTCCTTATTCAGCACAATCTGAGTCATACAGGTTTCCTGGGGGCAACTCAAATGGAAACTTTTGGTGCCCAAACCAGGCTTTACACAGCATGGCACCTTTTATAGTACAGTCCCCAAAGTCTGCTGTTGTATGTTTCAGCGTGGTGCAAAGCATATGTTTGGGTGCAGCTACCCCCAGTATCTTAATCTTAATTTTTCTTTGGAGCACTTTTTTTTTTAACAGTTAGTACTAAAACCAAACTTTGGATCAGGTACCTTGTAAGGCATAATCGCACAATGCTTCATAAGAACATAAGAGAAGCCAATGTTGAATCAGGCCATTGGCCCATCCTGTCTAACACTCTGTCACACAGTGGCCAAAAATACCAGGTGCCATCAGGAGGTAAAACAGTGGGGCCAGGACATTAGAAACCCTCCCACTGTTGCCCCCCTCAAGCACCAAGAATACAGAGCATCACTTGCCCCAGATTGAGAGTTCCTATCTATACCTTGTGGCTAATAGCTACCAATGGACCTCTGCTCCATATGTTTATCTAATCCCCTCTTGAAGCCATCCATGCTTGTAGCCACCAACACCTCCTGTGGCAGTGAATTCCATGTGTTAATCACTCTTTGGCTGAAGAAGTACTTCCTTTTATCCGTTTTAACCTGACTGCTCAGCAATTTCATTGAGTGCCCATGAGTTCTTGTATTATGAGAAAGGGAGAAAAGTACTTCTTTCTCTACCTGTTCTATCCCATGCCTAATCTTATAAATCTTCCTTTGGGATGCAGAGCTTTTCAGCATCATGACTATTTGTGCTTGGATTTACAAATAAGAAACCAAGCTCTGTAGATTGGGAACTGGAAACTACCTTCAGCCTCGTATCCTTACCCACTAGGTCTTCTATAAACCCTGCTCCTTGGGGACTGATCCAGGCCCAGCCCCACGAGACCTGAATGCAAATCCAAATCCTGTCCCTGATCTGTGTCCTGCCCATTTTTGGCTCTTCCCCACCTGAACACACAAGCCTGGGGTTTCATCCTGGCTGGTTCTTGGACTTACCATCACATTCATTTGCATTTCTGAGCGAGAGTAAGCCCTAGCTGGGGGACATTCAGTGTAAGGTGTTCTGGGACAGACTTGCTGGAGGTCACTCGGGCATGATGCTCTCCTGTCTGGTTTTTGTGTCTCTAAGTTGCCTGCCTCAGATTTTGGGATCCATTGTGGAAGGAGCTGCACATGGGGTAAGTCTCACTTCTGCTCTCCCTAAACATCTTTGGCCATCCACCTGCCCTGCTTCCAGCTCACAGCTTTAACCTTTGAAATCTGCATTCACCCACCTGCTTTGCCTTCCTTTGGAGCACTAATGAATGTCACAATTAGGTAGGATGCTGGGTGAAATGTGGCTGAGTCAACCCTCCCATCCGACCAAAAAGAAAAAGAAAAAAAAAGAAGCCATGCTACCCGTGTTTCCCCGAAAATAAGACACTGTCTTATATTTATTTTTTCTCAAGAAGACACACTAGGGCTTATACCACAAATGCATAGAAATTCTGCTAGGGCTCATTTTTGGGGTAGGTCTTATTTTCGGGGAAACAGGGTATTTGTTATGATTCGGTCTGTGGAAGAATTTTGCTCCTGCTCAGGTTCTGACAGGTCTTTGCAGCTCAGAAGTTCCTTGTTCTTACTGGATAGAAGTTCTGGAGTGGATTGAGGGCTGGGGAGATGGATTAGCTTTCTCTAGAGTGGTTAGGTTGGCACACAGACTGGGTCAGAAGTTTCTCCTTGCTCTGAAAGGCCCTTCTCTGCATTCCACCCACCCAATGATCTGGGTGTGCATTCGTTGAGAGGTGGTATTTTTGAGCAAGAGAGTCAGCCTCAATTTCCCTTCAGATCCCTGCAGTCCTGGGATTCTATGTCAGGAATAGGCTTCTCTTGGCATGAGTAGTAGTGTTGGACAGCGGCAGGCAGGCCAGACCATTTTGCTTGAAACTTGTTCTCTGCCCAAAGGACCAAGGTGAGTTGTGAGGTCCTCGCAGAGCTGCTTGCTCTCACCCCCGCCCTTTGATTAGCTGGTATGCCAACTATTTTGACAGTAGGTGAGGGTTTTTTGACACTTGGGCCCAACGGGTTGCCTGTGTGTGTGCATGTAAAGTGGCGACTTATGGAGACCCCACCAAGGAGCTTCCCAGGCATGTGAGAAGCAGAGGTGGTTTGCCATTGCCTTCCTCTGCAGAGCCTTAGTTCGTTGGTCCTCATCTCCCTTCCAAGTACTGACCCTGCTTAGCCTCTGAGATCTAACGAGATCGGGATAGGCCAGGCCACCTTCCTTCCCAAAAGGTTGCCTACCCCTGCTCTAGCCGCTATATGGGACTGAGAAAACAATGTGGCCTCTGCCCTGGAGGAATGACTTTCTTCTTTAAATGGGCCAGATTGGGGGGAGCAGAGGATGACTCAGAAGAGAGTCAGGCGGCAGGAAGGTTGAGGGTGGGGGCAGGGCTGCCAGCCTCCAGAGAGGCCTAGAGATCTCCCACAATTGAAACTGATCTCCGGATCACAAGTTAGTTCCCAAGGAGAAAATGACTGCTCCGGAGGGTGAACTCCATGGCATTATACCCTGCTGAGCTTATGGTAACAAAAATGTACATAAATTTCAAAGATGCACCAAGTACCAGTCAGTAGAAGCCAAAGTGAATAATAGTATATAGTGGTTGGAGTACAAGAAACCCTCAGAAGCGAAGGCCATTTCCCCCCCCCCCCATTGAGTTCCCCTCCTGGATCCGTCTTGCATGGCTAAATTTGGTATTCCCCTAAAAGAGATTGTGGCTGTAGGTAGCCACATTGATCTGAGTGTGCCTGAGAGAAAAGGAACAGCTGAGACTAGAGTTGCCAACCTCTCCAAGTGGCACCTGGAGACCTTCTGGAATTACAACTGGTCTCCAGGTGACAGAGATCAATTCTCCAGGAGAAAATGACTACTTTGGAAGGTGGACTGTATGGCATTATATTGCTCTGGGGCACCTCCCCTCCTCAAACCCCATCCTCCAGGGCTCCACACCTAAAACCTCCAGGAATTTTCCGACCCAGAGTTGGCAACTCTACCTGAGACTTGGCTATAGTCAAAACAAAATACCAACTGGCAAAGTATTGCCCAGTCTCCACCCATGCTCCCTCTAAGCTGTGGAGTCTTGTGAGCAAAAATTCTACTCTGTGAGCTACTGGCATTCAAGTTGTGAACGAGCGATTTGGCTACTGCATGAATGAGTTTGCTCTGGAGCCCTCCTTCCTGAGCTACGACAAAAATGTGTGAGCCGGAGGCTAAGAAACTGTGAGCTAGCTCACACCAACTCAGCTTAGAGGGAACAGTGGTCTCCACACCACTGTAACCAGGTCTCGTGCCCATCCATCCCCCTCTGCTTGCTCTGGATTGGCCACAGAAACTGCATCAGCCCTGCCTTGAGCCCCCCCCCTCCCCCTTCACCGGAGACTGAGTTTTGCATGCAGAAGGGTATTTCCTGTCCTTCCCAGGAGCTGAGAAGAAACATATGTAAATCTGAGGATGTTTGCTCCCACAAGTTGAACAGTTGGGGATGTTCTGGCATTGGAGGCAGAGCTGCCCGCTACAAACTGACCACTTCCTTGTGGGGCCAGCAAGTAGAGATTATATGCACTGAAACCTAAGGCGCCGCCACAAAATAAGACCCTCTTCTTACGATGCTTAAAATGGCCTTGCATTTAGAAGAAGACGAGATTGGATTTATACCCCGCCCTTCACTTGGAGTCTCAGAGCGGCGTACAAACTCCTTTCCCTTCCCCTCCCCACAACAGACACCCTGTGAGGTGGGTGGAGCTGAGAGAACTCTGACACAAACTGCTCTTTTTCAAGGACAGCTGTGCCAGAGCTTGTGACTGACCCAAGGTCACTTCAGCAGGTGCAAGTGGAGGAGTGGGGAATCAAACCCGGTTCTCCCAGATTACAGTTCGCACACTTAACCACTACACCAAACTGGCTCTCGGGTGTAGAACATAGAGTTCTGCGGAGCTCTATGTGCTGGGGCTTAAACATGCCTGGAAACCATATTCTCTGTCTTGGGCATCCTGCCACTTAGACATGCAGGGCTTGGTCAAGGCTGCCTTATACAGATCCACTCTGTTGGTTCATCTACATTAGACTAGTGATGCTATAATCTGCACAAATAATGTGCTCACAGTTCCTGTTTTATCTCAAATTGAGCATCCCATAATTTTTGATTACTGATTTGTTTATAATTTATAGCAAGCAGAACAGCAAGAGTATTTGTACAGTTGGCAGAATTTGTCATCATGTAGGCAACCAGTCAGTAGCCACTGTTGGCACATGCTCAGAATTTACTGGGTCAATGGGAATTGTAGTTTTCTCTGCCTTCTGAGTCAGTTGGGAAGGCAAAAAAAGAAATCATATTTCCCATCGACTCCAGCAAGACAATTATGGGGAAAGACTGGGAAGAGTAATTTACTACAAAGGTAGGCCCCAATCAGAACCTATCCTCTAGAATTCGTTTCGTCTTTTTTAGTGTGTGAGAAGTTCAACAAAGGATATTGGTTCCTGTGATCCCTCAGTTCGAGTCAGAAGAGCACCTGGTGAGTAAAAAGAAGAGATTTTGGGAGAAAGGAATAAATCAGGGTTAAACTGGGGATGGGGGAAAGTGGGCTCTATCTCCTAAGGCATTTGAATGTCTCCCCTCAAATGGAAGGCCACACTTCTTTTAGAAAAAGTTCTTCCCCTGGGATAGGAGGGTTACTTACCAAATGTGACATTTTCCACATATACACCTACAGGGAATGCAGAAATGGTGTGTCCATCTGATTATAGCCACTAGGATGATCATAGTATATTCCGGTGCTCTCACCAAGATTGAGGCGTTATTAGAGATTCTTTATTAGGAGGAGGAGGAGATTGGATTTATACCCCGCCCTTCACTACCCGAAGGTGTCTCAGAGCGGCTTACAAACTACTTTCCCTTCCCCTCCCTACAACAGACACCCTGTGAGGGAGGTGGGGCTGAGAGAGTTCTGACAGAAACTGCTCTTTTTCAAGAACAGCTCTTATCAGAACTACGGCTTGCCCAGGGTCATCCAACCAGGTGCAAGTGGAGGAGTGGGGAATCAAACCCGGTTCTCCCAGATTAGAGTCCGTGCACTTAACCACTACACCAAACTGGCTCTGTGACCTTCTGCCTGGGAATCTTATGCACTCTACCCCTGAGCCACTGCCCTACCTTCAGTTTGCATGTCTGTGTTTGCCACTTCAGGCACCCTTCGTGGTACTGCTTACATCAAGCTGACCTCAGTGGCCCCTGCTACCATGAATTCAGCTCAGGCTCAGAGTACGCTCGCAACTGTGAGTGTCCCCCGGACCGTTGCTGGCACAGCAAGCACCATCATCGGCCTTGCTGTAACTACAGGTGAGTAGCTGACAGACCCTGTTACAGATCTTCCAGGACCATCTTCTTTCAGCAGCTGTTTTTGCCCCTCTAAATAGCCTCCACCCACCCTCTCACAAATCTAGCAGGGGAATATAAGCCCTGGCACTGGTTTTCTGTGTTCTGTCACATCAAGCCTCTAGTCCTTAGTCTTGTAGTTCTCAGTCTGAGTCTCCTGATGCATTTCATCTCCTTGCTTTGTCCACTTCACCATCAGTGCAACCTAGGAAAAGAACGGGGGCACCACATAAAGGGTTCTGGGAGGGGATTCCAGGCATCAGGGCAGCAAGGGAGAATACAGTGAGGTGTTTAAAGGAGCGGGAGACCTGGGTGTGGTGGGGCTTTCCCTATCCATGACCCCTGCCGCTTGAATGCTACCATTTTGAGCCTTGCCAATGGCCTCGTGTTCCCTTAAGACACTACCTCAGGGGTCCCCCGGCCTTTTTGAGCCTGTGGGCACCCTTGGAATTCTGGTACAGGGTGGTGGGCACAATCACACAATGGCTCCCTCAGGAGGTGAAGCCTTATGGATAGAGGAAGCTTAACTGCAGGGGAGAAGAGGGATAGTTTTACAAAATACACTGGGAAAGAGAGAATAAAACCAACACTGTGGTGGCAGCTGCCACTGAAACAATGTGGTTGTTTTTTAAAAAATCTGCCCAGCCAATCCGATCTCCAGTGGTCAGACAGAAGCGCTGCTGGGCAAGTGCCCCACCCGGCCCCATCCATTGTCTAAATACACTTGGTGGGATCCAGGAAACGTCTTGGTGGGTGCCATGCAGTCCACAGGCACCACACTGAAGACCCTGCTCTACCTGTTATCCCCTTTGGCCCCTGATTCCTAGAACTCTCTGTCTTATTAAAAATAACTTTGTGGTGCTTCCTCACTCTCCATCCTCACTAGTCACTTTTGGCATAAGGATGCCCAAAAAGCCTTCAAAATGCAACAGCCAAGTGCCCTGACCTGGATAGTCCAGGCAAGCCTGATCTTGTCGGATCTTGGAAGCGAAGCAGGGTTGACTCTGGCAAGCACTTGAATGGGAGACCTCCTTGGAATACCAGCAGTCGGGAGGACAGGGGCAGGCTTTATTCAGCCACCTCTCTGAATATCCTCCAGGCCCCCAGTAGGGGGTCAGTCACCAGAGGTCACCATGACTTCCAGGTGTACAAACACATGCACATATGAAAAATACCAAAAAAAGCACAAAAAATGCAACAGCCAAGCCAAGAGAAGCGCTTAAACGGTTATAGTTACAGACATTAAAGACACAGCGATTTCAAAATCTGCACTTAATCCCCCTCCTCCGCCACTCCATTCTTTTGTTGCAATCCAGCCTCCTGTTTCAAATTAGTCGCTTGACTTGGCTTACAAATGTGACTGAATGGAGAACCCTGAAGAGGTAGAATGGGAACTACCACTTCAGGCTGCAAATGTGTGTGTGTAGGGGGGAGTCACAGAGTTGTTGCTCTTTCCTTAAAAATTCCCGGCAAATAAAAGGCTTAGAAGTCGGGACAAAAGGTTGTCACTTATCCCTTTGCATGCTGTGCTGTTTTTTCACTCTCAAGGGATTATTAATGTAGACAGAGGTCATTTCGGGGGGATCGCGGGGGATTGCAGTTCCCCCGGGTGAGGTACGGGGGTGGGGCACATGACGAAGCCCCGCCCCCTGCTTCTGGCCGCCCCGCTTTTGGCCCTCATTCAGCCAGGAGGAGGCAGGAGAAGAGGAAGGGTAACTTGCTTCCTCCCTGCCTCTCCCCACCCCTGCCTGCCTGGCATAGGCGTAATCTTCGTGGGGGCGGCGGGGCTTCAGCCCCCGCCGAAATTTTCAGGAAAGTGCTCAGCCTCCCCCGGGAGTCACCCTTGCTCCTAGCACAGCAATGCCTCTGGCCCAGCCCCAGCCCCCCCCGGGAAATTGGAAAGTCTACACCCTTGCTGCCTGGGGCCAGGGAGGGCTTTCGCGGGGCTTCCTTGCACTCCTGCCGGCCTTGCAGGTCCACCTCTGGGCCCCTCATGGGGCTTGGCAGTGGAGCTGCAAGGCCGGCGGCGGAGGCCGGGACAGTTGGGGGCGGGGTGTGTGGCCTTATGACACACTTCCGGTGATGTCAGGGGGTGTGGCATATGTGAATGAGTTATGCTCAGGGTTTATTTGGGGGGGGGACGCGGGGGGACGCCATCCCCCCGGGTGAGGTGCGGGAGGGCGGGGCCTGGAGCTCCCTGCTGGTGCCCGCTGGAGGTCGCCGCCGGCTGTGGGGAGGACACACTTCCTGTGATGTCAGGGGGTGTGGCATATGCTAATGAGTTATGCTAATGAGTCCCCCTAGCTCTTTTTTTACGAAATTACCCCTGGTTATGCTAATGAGTTCCCCTAGCTCTTTTTCTACGAAACGACCCCTGAATGTAGGTAAACACTGAACCATGTAATCTCTCGTGTCTGCAGTCCAAAATGGTACAGTCCTCAGCATTCTGCTGCTTCCTCTGTAGACTGGGCGCAGTTGGTCCTCTATGGGACAGCAAGTCAGGTTGGACACCTGTGACCTGACTCATGTAACATGCACTGTATTATTTTGGCCTTTAGCGGAGGAAGCACTAGGGAGCCTCTGAGGACCCAGAGTGCAAGATAATTGTACTCTGCTGCCTCCTGCAGGCATTCCTGGTAAGTGGTCCAGAGGCCCCTGCCGGTGGTGAAAAGTGACTTATGGTGGGTGACCCCATGGGGTTTTCAAGGCAAGAAACTCATAGAGGTGGTTTGCCATTGCCTACTTTTGCATAGTGACCTGGACTTCCTTGGTGGTCTCCCATCCAAGTACTAACTAGGTCTGACCTTGCTTAGCTTTTGAGATCTAATGAGATAAGGCTAGCCCGAGCCATCCAGGTTAAAGCACAGACCATCTCAGGTAAAGGTAAAGGTTTCCCTTGCTCGAAAGCCAGTCAAATCCAACTCTAGGGTTGTGGTGCTCCATCTTACAAGGCAGCAGTTCTTCTGACTCCTTTTAGGCAGGATGGCAATGAGAGTGCTACAAAGAGTATGAGAAAGTTTCACACTGTTCCCTCCAGCATAGCCACATTTCTAGCCAAAATGGGAAGGAGAATAAAGTTTGGGAGAAATTTGAGTGGTGGGGAGGAAAGTAGGCCGAGATTAAAGGTGGAGAAAAGAGTCACAGTTGTCGGGGGGAAGCATAAACACCCGGTGTTCAGAGGCTCATGAAAATCTGCCCATCTGTCTGTTCTTCCCTTCTTTTTTCCCTCCCCCCAAGAGTGTGATCCATTGCAGAGAAGTAGCCGGAACTGCCGCTGCCTTCCGGGTTACTGGTGGAACAACAACTTCTGTGCAACCTTACGGGCCTGTGATGATGACGGCTTCTTCCAGCCCTTGATCTCCTTCTTCCTCCCGCCCCCCTGCCAGTGTCTTCGCTGGACTTCTTCAGACACCGGTTACTGCCAGTCACTCCTCTCCGCCTGGAAAGGTAAACACCCCTCTGGGCTGCCCCCGCTCAATGACACTGCAGTTTTAGCACAGTCATCCAAATTATTACCAGCATCCTTGTCTGAAAAAAGACTCTTAAAATTAGGATGCAAGTGCCAAAATGTCAGCAGATCTATTAAGGTAGGGACAACCATTTAGTCTGATTGTAGAATCAAAGGATTTTTTTTTTTTTTGCTGGGGGGCGCATTGAGTTCTGTAAAGAAGGAGAGGTGGGATTGTTTGAGAGTATGCAGCTGAGCTTCATCACTCCTGGATGGCCTTTGTTAAGATGCAGTGTGTCATACAAATGTCCTTTTCTGTATAAAAGTAAGAGGCCCCAGCTTTTAAACTGGTCCCTCTCGCTGTCCCATTATGGTCAGTTTGGGCTGCAAGCAATTACCTGGTGAAGATCTGGTGAAAGATCCGCCTGTCCATTATCACTCATTAAACCTCTATTAAAGGGACTTTTCACCTGTCCAGGAAACAATCTTAACCAGGGCTTTGTGTTTTTTGAAACCAGGTGCCCTATTTTCAGTGCATTTTTGTATCCTTTTTTTTTTGGTATGCCCTTTGTATCCTGAGCTTCTTGGCAGAAGAGCAGGGTAAAATGGACTAGATAGGTAGATTATAGCACTCTTGTACCCATGTGAGATGAGTCCTCTCTTGGCACACTGTCCTCTCTTGGAACCATGAGGCAGATGGGCCTCTCGCCATCTGCTTCTATCCTTTAGCTAATAAATAAGTACTTTATCATGTTCCTGCTCTTTCCTATCCAAAAGTGTACTTCTCAAATAAAGAGAGAAGTATTTCTCTTCTAAACTTGCAATGTGGCTCTGTGCAGCTTTGTAAGCTGAGTAACCTTATTTAAGCATGCTGCTAACTAATGGTGACTGGACTAGCCGCACCAGTAAACCTCCATAACACCTTCCCCTTGCATCATTTTTCCAGCCTGAAACAGTAAAACCTATAGTCCCTGGGATTTGCATGGTTTCCCTGACAGATCAAATAATGCCTCTCTAGGATTCCGTAAGGATTCCATAAGGTGTGATGGAGAGATGCTGGGTGGGCAGGACACAGGGGGGCAACAGTGGGAGGCAGGGCTTTTTTGTAGAAAAAGCCCAGCAGGAACTCATTAGCATAATAGGCCACACCCAACAGCTGAATCTCATTAGCATATTAGGCCACACCCATGCCTTCTCTTGGGAGCCTGGGCAAGCCCCCCCTTGAAGGCTTGCCCGGGTGCCCCACGGCTGTGGGGAGTCCGGGCAAGCCGGCCCTTGGAGAGGCCAGGGAAGGCAGAATCCTTCCAGGGCCCCCCCTGGCCCACCCGCCTTGGAGTCGCTGGGAGGGGGGGTAGCTCTTCAGGCCTTCCCCCTGTAGCCACGCAAGTAGAGGTTTTGGCTGTAGTGGGCGTGGCCAACTTTGAAGCCAGCTGGAACTCTGTGCCTGTGCGTTCCTGCCCAAAAATAGCCCTGGTGGGAGGGCTTCTAGTGTCCTGGCCCCACTGGTAGACCTCCTTATGGCACCTGGTATTTTTGGCCACTGTGTGACAGAGTGTTGGACTGGATGGGCCACTGGCCTGATCCAACATTGGCTTCTCTTATGTTCTTATATGCTCTTATGAAATGTAGAGGCTGCTTGGGAATGCACCTCAGTTGCATCTTAAGCCCACCCCCCAACCCCTCCGTGCCTGTTCCACACCCTCTTTCTTCATTTCAGTCTCACAAAGTTCTACACTGCCCCTCAAACAAGCTTCTGTGGGAGCCGAGGATGACCTGACTCTCTCCTTCAACTTGGCGGAAGGAGCCACTGGTGTGAAGTGGTACTTGCTCCGTCCTCCTGCGTGGAGTGAGGCCAAGGAGATTCGCACTGGGACGGAAGTGACGCTACTGCAAAATGGCGCAGAGGCTGTGCTGAGGGTCTCCTCTCCCTCCCCAGACTGGGCTGGTATGGTATTTCTCTGCTCTTTCTCAAAGGAAGGAATCATTTCAGTCTGAAGATGAGGCGGGGAGAAATCAATCTGAAATGCAACAATTCTCTGTGCTGCTCTCTTTTGCATTGGAAGTAGACCCACCTGCACAGGACTATCATGCACACTTTACTCCACTGGCTGTTAGTTTCCCTGCATTTTCCCTCAGCTGTGCTGTTGAAGGGCTCCCCCCACACACACTTTTAAAAAAACAGCAATTATTATTGTGCTACAGTGTAATAACCTTACACCAATCTGAAGGAACCCTTTCTTGTGGCTGTCCAGTTTATGGGTCTAACAGCCTGCTGTAGGGTTGCCAGGTCTCTCCCTGTCCACTGGCAGGGGATGGAGGGGGGGGGTAAGGCTGCCAGATCCAGGTTGGGAAACTCCTGGAGATTTGGAGGTGGAGCCTATGGAGGACAGGGACCTCAGGGGTACAGTGCCATAGAGTCCACCCTCCAAAGCATCCATTTTCTCCAAGGGGACTAATCTCAGTAATCTGGAAATGAGCTGTAATTCCAGGGGATCCCCAGGCCCCACCTGGAGGCTGGCATCTCTAGTCTGCCGGACTCACCCTGGAGGAATAGTTTCTCTTAAATACTGGGAAGAGAATGGCTTAGGCGACTGCTGAACGAGCACAAGCGTTTCACAGCAGGTCCTAGTTTTGCATTCTTATAAACTCTGCTTTCTTTTTGTTTCTTACGTTCTTAGAATTGATCTCTGCAGGGGTAGGGGAAGCTCAAAAGTCTGTTTACAGAGTCAAAAGAGGTGGGGCTTCAGGTTTTCCAGTGTGGGGGTTATTGAATTACTGAATCCTGAATAAATTATGCATCTGTAAGAAATGCAAGGGAGGGAAGGTGGCCTGGTATAGCCCGATTTTGTCAAATCTCGGAAGCTAAGCAGGGTTGGTCCTTGGAAAGGAGACTAGCGAGGAAGACTGCAGGAGAAGGCAACGGCAAATCACCTCTGCTTCCCTCTTGCCCTGAGAGCCCCTTGCTGGGGTTGCCATAAGTTGGCTGCAACTTGAAGACTTTTTACACCCCACTCCAAATGCTTCTTTTTTGTAATTTCTGATTGCAGAATTTGGTGCAAAACCTGGGATTATTTTGGACTTGGAGTACACCTAGCAGTACCCAAAAGACCAGCCTAGATGCCATCCTCCCTCCATAAATGTGCACCCCACACACACACTCAAGGGCAAAGGGCAGATGCAAACTGCTGAGACTTCTGCCTTGTCTATCGCACAGGAGAGTATATCTGCCGCTATTGGAATGGAAGCGCCCTACAGGAATGGAGGCAGGAGGTCACGGTCCCCCTTGTAGCAGCAGACATTGTCCAGACCCCGTCCCAAGTCTCCATGAACTGCAGCTCCCCAGACAGGGTGTTGCTGCAATGCTGCATTCGGAACAGAGGTGCCGCATTGAAGGCATCCTGGAATCCTGGAGCTCCAGACCCAGGTGGGTAAAGGGGGGGGGGGATGCCCAGATCTCTTCAGTCAGTTCCACTCTCACCTGGTATATGAGCACTTCTACGGGGCGAGAAGATTTTGTGTGAAGTAAGAGGCATCTTTGCATTCTTGCCAATGCCATGTAAAATGTGATTGCATACATTCCTAGTTTGCAACCAACTGGGTTGTCATTTTCAAGCCAAGGAGAACCTTCAGCCATTTTTCTCTCACACGCTCAACTACTTCCTCACTCCACTGAGCATGTGATGTCCTCTCTCTTCAGTTAACTTGGTGGGTTCTGAAGACCCGCTCTGCCACTCCCTCATCCTGGATTCGTGTCCCAGCAGCGACAGCATGTACCGGTGCATGTTTGAAGGCGATGGGCTTGGATCCACACAAACCACTGTGGCAGTGAGCGTGATTCAAGGTAATGTGAGAGATGGGGAAGAATGGAAGCCCAGGGTGTTGGTGTTGTTTTTTAATTCCTTACTTATCTGGCAAATGTCTAGACCCCTTTGATGTTCATACGGAAGCTATTCTCCATTAACTTGTTTCATCTCAGTTTAAAGTCATCTATGCTACTGAACAAAAAGCGCTGGCAGTGACTTTCATTTGATTTTGCCTCTTCTGAGGCAGAATGAGTTATGCAAAATAAGTGTAAGTATGCCAAGCTGTGTAAGTTCATAATGCATAATTTGATGGTGTGCAGGTAGAATGCACACCTGTAGGAGTACAATCACAGTGTGCTTATGCTGTGCTTTTATCGTGCTGCAGATGGAGACCCCTTTTGCCCTGGCGAGAACCTGCAAGGTAGGTGGAATGCGACAAAGGCAGGCCGAGTGGCTGAGATCCGGTGTCCCAAGGGCAGAGAGGGGACAATGCTGCGGAGCTGCTTCTCCAACGGGACCTGGGGAGCCGTTCAGAATAACTGCACAGACAAGGAGCTGCTCTCTACACTGCACGAGGCTCAGGTGAGAGAGGGCCTGTCTTCTTACCTCCTTTGGGCCAGGGCTTCTTGACGAGAAAGGGCAAGCCGTGCCCCGCCCACTGTGCAATGGGACCAAAGGCATACAGATGGGAATTAGAGAAGATGATGGAGGAAGCCGTCCTCTTCATGGAGGATGCTGTCCTCTTCATGCAGAACAGGATCAGGAACAAGCAGGGCAAGGGGACAAATAAAGGCCAACAGTGGAGCAGCTGGGACCTTTCAGTGGCAATTTCTTTAATTTTATTTGCATATTTATTTCATTTGTAAAAACAAACAAACATAAAACCTTTCTCCCCAATGGGGAACCAAAACAGCTTACATCATTCTCCTTGCCTCTATTTTTATCCTCACAACAGCCCTGTGAGGTAGGCTAGGCTGAGAGAGTGTGACTGGCTCAAGGTCACCCAGCGAGTTTCCACGGCACGTGGGGGTTCAAACATGGGCCTCCCCAGGCCTAGTATGACACTCTAACCACTGCACTATCTCTCAGAGGCTTGAACCCTTCATAGGCCAGAATTTTTCTTTCCTTTGAGCCAGGCTTATTAGGCGGGCCATGTGCATGAAAGAGCAAACTGGGCTTACACTGAAAGGAGGAGAAGCTTCATAGCAAAAGTAATGGGAAAGAGACTTGGGCCCCACAGTCCCTAGTCCAGAATGGATATGGATTCAAAATCAGCCTTTATCTAAGAGAAAACATATCTGAGAACGTCTTAATCTAACACCATGCAAATTGAAAGCCACGTGTTCAGATTGCTAATGACAGCTGTTGGTGGTTGTGGAAATAAGTGGACATAGCAGATAGTAAGCATATCTTTAGGAGGTACAGAACAAAGTTTGAGTCCAGGGGCACCTTTGAGAGCAACAGAGTTTTATTCAAAATGTAAGTTTTCATGTGCAAAACACACTTATTTTGAAGTGTATTTTGCACACGAAGGCTTACAATTTGTTGGTCTCAAAGGTGCCACTGGGCTCAAACTTTGTGCTGCTGCTTCTGACCAATATGGCTACCCTCCTGAATCTATCTTTAGGAGGTGCTTCTATGATACAGGGGTTCTGGAAAATTGTATTCAATGTGTAACTAGAGGCAGGGCTACTTTTGGGCAGGAACGCACAGGAACGGAGTTCCGGCTGGCTCCTGAGTTGGCCACGCCCAGCAGGAACTCATTAGCATAATAGGCCACACCTAACAGCAGACACTCATTAGGATTGGCTACATTAGGGGTGTGTGGCCTAACATGCAAAGGAGTTCCTGCTCAAAAAAAAGCCCTGGGTTTTGACAACAAACAAGGTAAACAGAATAAGAAGGGAAAGGTGGCTGTGGCTGGATGACTACACTTCTGGTAACATGGGGGTGTGGCCTAATGTGCTAATGAGCGGTGCTGTCAGGGTGTGGCCTAATATGCTAATGAGTTTTGCTGTTGGGTGTGGCCTATTATGCTAATGAGTTCCTGCTGGGCTTTTTATACAAAAAAAGCCTTGACTAGAGGTTATCAAATTCCTGTAGATCTTTTTTTGGATTGAACATGTGGTAGATTTAGATGTTGTTGTTAACCTATTAGTGGCAGCAAAAATCATAAGAACACACTGTTAGGGGGAAAACAGTATTGACGTTGCCCAATCCCTTTTATACAGTGTTTCCCTGGCCATCTGGTAAACAGAAAGAATTCTCTCCACCAATATGGCTGCATTTGACACTGCAATAAACCATGGTTTGATCAAATCCTAGTGATCAATGTTCCCTCTAAGCTGTGGAGTCTTGTGAGCAAAAATTCTACTTTGTGAGCTACTGGCATTAAAATTGTGAACAAGTGATTTGGCTACTGCATAAATTAGTTTGCTTTGGAGCCATCCTTCCTGAGCTAAGACAAAAATGTGTGAGCTGGAGGCTAAAAAAACCTGTGAGTTAACTCACACTTACTCAGCTTAGAGGGAACGTGCGACTTCTGAATGTATACTGTCCAACAAACTGGTGGCTTGCTGGCTGATAGTGATCTGGATTTCCAGCTAACGTTTCCAACAGATTTGTTAAGCAGTTTATACTAATTTTGGCAGTCTGCCATTAATAAATCAACCACCAGTTGTTAAGGAGCACTGCCCTGAACAACCCACCTGGCCACAGAGCTGGCTGTGTAAGGAGGATGTCTCTCCGTGGGATGCATGGATAAACCATGTGTTTGGAGGGAGGGCATGGCTCAGTGGTAGAGCATCTTCTTGTCATGATGAAGGTCCCAGGGCCAATCCTCAGCATCTTAAGTTTAACAAGAATCAGTTAGTAGGTGGTGTGCAAGACCTCTGACTAGCAGTGGCTCTCCAAGACTTCAGACAGAGTAAACAATACTGCCCTTAATAGACCAACTGTATGATTCAGTATAATAGACCAACTGTATGATTGAGAGCCAGTTTGGTGTAGTGGTTAAGTGCGCGGACTCTAATCTGGGAGAACCGGGTTTGATTCCCCACTCCTCCACTTGCAGCTGCTGGATGACCTTGGGCAAGCTGTAGTTCTGATAAGAGCTGTTCTCTCAAGGACAGTTCTGGAAAGAGCTCTCTCAACCCCACCTACCTCACAGAGTGTCTGTTGTGGGGAGGGGAAGGGAAGGGCGGGGTATAAATCCAATCTCTTTTCTTCTTCTTCTATAATGCAGCTCCATGTGTTCCTATGTTACTAATGAAGCTGCGTTATACTGAGTCAGATCATTGAGATGAGTATAGTCTACTCTGACAGGCAGCAGCTCTCCAAGATTCCAGACAGAGGTCCTGCACCTCACCTCTTAACTTTTGCTTTTTCTAATTGGGGATGCCAGGGACTTAACCTAGGATCTTCATTATCGAGAGTAGGTTGCTCTTCTACTGAGCCATGGCCGTGTATGTCTGATAGGCTAACCAGAATTTGTTGCACATACGATGGTTTATCATAATGTCTGAATGCAACTTCTTTCTAGGAGGCCTACTAATAATCTTTCATGATAAGCTTTTTACTAAGGCAGTTACAGATAAAAGAATCTCCTTTTTAAATCTAATTCTTTTTTAAACCTTTTTTTTTGACCACTGGATATTTCAACTTCTGTGGCAATGAGTTTCATAGGAATATACTCCTTTCTCCCTTAACTCTTTTTGGCTTAATTTTGTCTAAGGATGGGCATGAACCACATTATTGTGATTCAGTTTGTGGTTCGTGGCTGAACTACGAACTGATATGAACCGGGAGATTGGTTCGCAAACCAAACCAGTTCGTAGAGGTTCATGACTTCTGCTTTCTGTTCCCTGCCACTTTTGGTGGGGATAGAAAGCAGGGGTTTTCCCTGTAAAAAGTGGTGGGGAGCAGAAAGCAGGGGATTAAATGGCGTTGAGCCTATTTAACCCCCTGCTTTCTGCTTTGAGTAATTTAACCGCCTGCTTTTTGCTCCCCACCACTTTTGGTGGGGAACAGAAAGCAGGAGTTTCCCTGTGAAAAGTGGCAGGGAGCAGAAAGCAAGGGTTTAAATGGCTCCGAACCATTTAAACTACTGCTTTCTGCTCCCTGCTGCTTGGCTGGGGTTTTTTTGTGAAGAGCAGAAAGTAAGGTTGTAAGTGGCTCAGAATAATTTAAACCCATGCTTTCTGCACCCTGCCGCTTGGCTGTTTTTTTAATGAACAGCAGAAAGTAGGGGCTTAAATGGCTCAGAACCATTTAAACCCCTGCTTTCTCCTCTTCTTGAACCACCATGAACTGCCTGAAGATTTGTAGAAGTTCATGACAGCTCTTCAGTTTGTGAACCATGAACCGAATTTAGATTTGTTAGCTGGTTCATGCCCATCCCTAATCTTGTCAGTCTATATTATGGTATAATTCCATATCCTTCTCTACAGTTACTGCAGGCAGGGCTTGGCAGCCCCCAAAGTGAGATTCCTTGGATAATTGAGTGGCTGAAGATGGAGATGCAGCCCAGCCAGAACCGGACTATCTACCCTCTGGACCTCCTGACTCTGGTTATCACCCTGGACATCATCTCTCAGGTGGCCCTAGATTCCAGCATGCGGCTAGAAAGCAATTCTGTGACTGTAAGTAAATGGGGGGGGGGGATCCCATGGCTCAGTGGTAGAGCTTGTACTGTGCATGCAGAAAGACCCAGCTTCAGTCCCCAGCATCTCCAGTTAAAAAGATCAGATATCAGATTATGAGAATGACTTTGAGACCCTGAAAAGTTGCTGCCAATCAGGGGTTGCTAATGTAATTAACGGAGCTAATTTAATAATTATACTCTGCAATCAGGGTTGAGGGAGGACTTCCTAGACATTCCTGAGGTGTTCTCCCCCCCCCCCCCAGCTTCCCCTCCCTCTCCTTTGGACACATCCCCTTCCTCACCATGGCAATAGTGTCTGGCCGGTTAGTGGAGGCAGTGAGCATCTTTTTTGGCATTGTTGAAAATGTGGGAGGAGATGTTGCCCCTTATGGCCCACACTGGCGATGGCCCTGAGCTGGAACTGAGAAAACAATGACTTGCCTAAGATCACCTGAGAAGTCTGTGGCTGGGCTGAGATTTGACTTTGAAATTTTCTTGTTCATGGCTATTAAGTTCCACCAGTTATGCTGTTTTCTGTGAAGAGCAGAAAGCAGGGGTTAAAAATTGTTCTTGTCTGTCTGTCTGTCTGTGGCCTCCTGAAGGCAAAGGGGAAGGTTGCAGTGTTACTGGGATCTAGGCCAACAGGGGCTGGCAGTCCAGGCCTTGGTACCTGTGCCCCCCCCCCAAGCCCTTGCCTGTCTGTGGTTCAGCTTGTGATTATACATGTAGTTACAGCAGCAAGAATTCTATATGCTAAGTACTGGAAGAAAGCACTAGCCCACAATTGAATCCTCTGGCCTCTCAATCCTACTGGTAGACCAGAGCCCCATTATAAAACAGCCTCTAACCTCGGGCAGGGTTGTTCAATTGGGGTTTGGAGCAGGGCATGTTACCATGTTGCTGTCACCAGCTAGTTCGTGACCAGGACTGGATCCCCATCTCTAGAAATCTCCACCTCTAGCAGAAAGAGTAGGGCACAGGATCAATACACAAAGTGGCATTAGAATGCAACCACCACCACCACCAGCCCTCCCAGCAACCTTGCAATGTCAAAAATGCACAGTGGTTCCACTTTTGGATTTCCACACCTTTTCTGAAATGTGGAGCCACGTATGGGCCTGATCTTCAGACAGAAGCTCCCAGGCAGGGCAGGGCAGAGAGAACCGTGTTCTTTGGCCCCAGCACCTGATTTTTCACAGGTACACTGCCTTTGAACTTGGAGGTTCCATTTTCTGTCTTGACCGGTATCTGTTGATAGACTCATCTCACTATTTTCCTCAGATAGTTCTCACCCTACCCACTACCTGTTGTTCAAAATTAATCAAATGACACACAATGATGGGGAAATGTTCCTCTTGCTTTTAGGACTTGCTGTATGCTGTCAACTGGATGTTGGACTTAGACCCCGAGACCAAGTGGTCTGAGGTCCAGGCTTGGAGGCAGTCAGCTGGCTCCATGTTCCTGCAGGCGATTGAGGACCTCACTAGCCTTCTGGAACCTCCAACTACAGAGTTCAACTTGACCCTCCCCAACCTTGAACTCCAGAGCTCCATGTTTAATTTGACTTGGATTGATGACTTCACCAAAATCTTCGACACGGATCCTCCACTCCGCTTTCATATCTCCAGAGAAGAGCTGGTCGAGGTGGTGCAAAGAGAGCACAGTATCACCGTCATCAGCCTGGTACTGAAGAATATGGATCGCATCCTGCCAGGGCATTATGGTGCGGATGCCAGCCATGTCCTTGGTAGTTTAGTGATGTCCAGTGCCATCATGGCCCACAATGGGAGTGTGAGACAGGTCGATATTGAGATGATGTTTGGCCTCTGGAACACAACCCGCAACACGGAGGAGAAGCGGACTGCCCAGTGTGTTTCCTGGAATCACAGCTTGCTTGATGGGACAGGAGGCTGGTCTTCCCAGGGATGCCAGTCTTCCAGCACAGAAATGGTTGCCAACTGTTCCTGTCACCGCCTTACTTCCTTCTCCGTCGTCATGTCTGCCTACCCTGTGCCTGTCAGTTTCGCCTTGACCTTCCTGAGCAAGTTTGGGGTCTGCTTCACTATCCTCGCCCTTGTTGTCTGCTTGTTCATCTACGGTCTCGTCTGGACTTCTGTGGTGAAGAACAAGGTTAGAATCTCTGGACTAAATACAAATAAGTCTCTTGTACACATGTGCAAGCGTACACACACACACAAACACAAGCTCCAGCACTTGAGCTAGCTCCTTCCCCACCCTGTGTCACAACTTACACAATCCGTACCACAGTATGCTATGAGCAGATACCAGTACATGGAAAATGCAGAGCAAACAGTTCTGAGTTGCTCAGGCAAGTGAGCCAAGCCACATAATACCTATGAAGACAAGGCCTGCCCCCCATATCTCTCTTCCCTGACCCAAATATGAGAATGAGGGAGTCTGAGATCATGAGCATACCCTGTCTGCAATCTATTCCAAGGTAAATTTTATTGGAATAAAAAAATCCAAGAAGAGTACTCTAGAAGTTTATTATAGGTATGGAGGAGCATTAGTATGTCTTGCTAATACTAGGGCAGGTGGATTAATAGAAAAAGACCAGGGAGACAGAGTTAAGAACTCCCGGAAAAATTATCAGGGCTCCTGCCTCCTCTTTCTCATAATGAGTGGCTGTGGCTAGTTAACAGCCTAACAAGCTTTTTGACAGAGCCAGAACCATTCCCCTCAACCTAACCCAGGTCCTTCTCATCTGCCCTTTGGTACAGAGGAGGGGGTACAAAGTTTCCTTCTTCCAAGCCCAGCACTTTGT
>NW_015168654.1:607355-612984 GCF_001447785.1 Gekko japonicus
GCCCTGCCCTGGGTTCTCTTGCTTAGTCAGAACACTGGAAACTGGCACACATATGTACACAACAGCAGCATCTTGGGTGTGTGGAGCTCAAAGTTCTGTCGACAAAAAAGGTGACCCATGAATGCCCTGAAAGAACCTTCAAAGGGGACGTGGCTACATCCCTACTGAATGCCATAGCCACCTCGATCAGGGATGTTGTCCTGGTTAGCATCTGGGTAAGTGAGCCGTAATAATTCGAGCCTTCTTCTGATTCCCAGGTCTCCTGCTTCCGCTACACCACCCTGGTCAACATCTCCTTCTCTCTGCTGATGGGGAGCTTGTGGTTTCTGGGTGTCTCCCAGCTCAAAGCCAGCCACGAGAGCAGGCTTTGTGTGGCTGTTGCTTTTTTCACCCACTTCTTCTACCTGGCCAAGTTCTTCTGGATGCTGGTCCAGGCTCTCTTGCTCTGCCACCAGCTGATCTTTGTCTTCCACCACCTGTCCATCTGGTCCGTCATGCCTGCTATGGTCACCGTAGGCTACGTCTGCCCTCTAGTCATTGTCGTGGCTACGGTGGCCACCTTCTTCCCTAGGCAGACCTACCTCAATGAAGCCGTCTGCTGGCTCAACTTCCACAGCAAAGCGATCTACGCCTTCTTTGTCCCGGTCCTGGTCATTGTGATTGTCAACATCCTGGTCCTCTTTGTGGTGCTGCTCAAGCTCATGAGATCGTCGGTGTCGGAGGGGGCCCAAGGAGAGGAGAAGAAGGCCCTGCTCGGCATTTTCAAAGCTCTGCTGATCCTCACACCAGTCTTTGGGTTGATTTGGGTGCTGGGAGTCATCACCATGACATCGGATGCCTCCCAGTTGATCCATTACGCATTCACTATTCTCAATTCATTCCAGGTGTGTAGATGCTTGTTAAAGTTCCATGGGGATTGTGGCTCTGGAAATGAAGCTGTTTGCTGGTGTGTGTATGTGCGTGCGTGGGAGAAAACAGATAGAATCTTGTGAAAGCCTGGCCCACTTCTGCTACAATCCTTTTTGTTTCTTGTTGTTTTGCTCCTCCCCCCCCCCAAGCGCTGGTTCTTACCTTCAGTTTGGTGTAGTGGTTAAGTGTGCGGACTCTAATCTGGGAGAACCGGGTTTGATTCCCCACTCCTCCACTTGCACCTGCTGATGTGACCTTGGGTTAGTCACAAGCTCTGGCACAGCTGTCCTTGAAAAAGAGCAGTTTGTGTCAGAGTTCTCTCAGCCCCACCCACCTCACAGGGTGTCTGTTGTGGGGAGGGGGAGGGAAAGGAGTTTGTAAGCCGCTCTGAGACTCCAAGTGAAGGGCGGGGTATAAATCCAATCTCTTCTTCTTCTTCTTCTTCTTCACAACCTGGGAGCCACATATCTGAAGTTACAAACAGATGTGGCAAAGATTGCAGATCCCTAGCAATAGGAGGAAAATAAGTTGTGTGTACTACCACAATTCTGGCCCCATGGGAAAGGAACACAGGACTGAACAGTAATCCCCAGTGCGGTACCCACTTGGGGATCAAATGCAAGAGGTCTTGAATGGAACAGAAACTAAATCAGAGAGCTTTGGGTCACTGCTGACCAGCTGACTGACTCACAAAACACTGATTGCTTTCTTATGTCCAGAGCATAGGCTTAAGCTTCATAGGGTTTATATTATGAAGGGCCTCTAAGTACAAATTACTGACCTCCACAATGTCCTGTTGTTAACCTCCTTGCTCAGATCTTGCAGACTGAGTGCTGGAGCTTCCTGTATATTTGATCTTCCTGTTTTCCTACTGCCTTCAACTTCAACTTTCCTTAACATTATTGTCTTTTTCCAGTGACACTTGTCTTTTCATAATGCGACCAAAGTACAATAGTCTCAATTTGGTCATTTTAGCTTCTAGGGAGAGTTCAGGCTTGATTTGGTCTAGGACCCACTTATTTGTCTCTTTTGGTGGTCCCCATGGTGTCTGTAAAATTCTCCCTGTTTCAAACAAACCAGCTTTCTTCCTGTCGGCTTTCTTCATTTGGGCATTGAACTGCTGGTTGAAGTTTTTATTGAATTGCTGATGGGATGTGTGTCATCTTGGCTTATTTTTGCTGCTTATGATTCTCTTTATGGGTATGACTGCTGTGTTGGTTGTTGTTGTTGTTCAGTCGCACAGTCGAGTCCGACTCTTTGCAACCCCATGGACCAGATCACGCCAGGCCTTCCCTGTCTTCTGCCGTCCTCTGAAGTTGGCTCAATTTCATGTTCGTTGCATCTATGACACTGTCTAACCATCTCATCCTTTGCCGTCCCCGTCTTCTTTGACCTTCAATCTTTCCCAGCATCAGGGTCTTCTCCAGTGAGTGCTCCCTTCTCATTTGGTGGCCAAAGTATTTGAGCTTCAGTTTCATTATCTGGCCTTCCAGGGAACAGTCAGGGTTGATTTCTTTGAGGATTGACTGATTTGTTCTTCTTGCAGTCCAAGGGACTCTCAAGAGTCTCCTCCAGCACCATAGTTCAAAAGAATCTATTCTTCGGCGCTCGGCCTTCCTTATAGTCCAACTCTCACAGCCATACATGACTACTGGGAATACCATTGCTTTGACCATGCGGACTTTTGTTGGCAGGGTGATGTCTCTACTTTTTATCATGCTGTTTAGGTTCGCCATCACTTTCCTCCCAAGGAAATCTTTTAATTTCATGGCTGCTGTCACAGTCTGCGGTGATCTGGGATCCCAGGAACGTGAAGTCTGTCACTACTTCCACGACTTCCCCTTCTATTTGCCAAGGAGTGATGGGGCCGGATGCCATGATCTTAGTTTTTTTGATGTTGAGCTTCAAGCCCTTGGAGGCACTGGCAAGTATCCTGGAAGGGCACAGTTTACCCCCCCAAGCTGCCATTTCCTCCAGGAGAACTGACCTCTGGAGTAGTCTGGAGATCAGTTGTCATTCCAGGCAAACTCCAGGTCTCACCTGGAGGTTGGTAACCCTAATGTCTGCTTTACATGTTGATGTCTTGTAGCTGTCATGGGACCCCCCTTATTTTTGGCAGGATCAAAATATTTCAAATAAATAAACATGCGGTGTGAATTGAGCCTGTGTGCAAAGAGCTGCAAGCTTTGGCTCAATGCAAGATAAGGTTGAACAATGGACTTAGGAGCAGAAGGCACAAAAGAGATGGATTTACAAGGGACGATGTGAACAACCAACCTTGTGAAGAGTTTTTTAGCTGGGAGCATCCTGCAGCTCTTTAGTGAGGAGAGGACCCTGGTGCTCTCTCTAGCTTGGCTGCATGTGAGCCAGAGGAAGGGTCAAGCACCTCCCCTCTCTCAGTTCCCTGTAGATCACTGTAGCACACTCAACCTGACATACTTTCTAATTTCCCTAGTTTATTTTGGCCTTTGAGATTTGTGTGATGTGGTCCACGGGGTCGCAAAGAGTCGGACTCTACTGTGAGGCTGAACAACGACAAAAATGTAGTTTACTGTTTTATTTATTTAAAATATTTTTGTCCTACATTTCTAAGCAGAGGTTCTTGAAGCGGCGTACAAAATCTTTTTTTTAAAGGCTTATGCAAATAACTGCCACGCCAAGACTAGTTTTGCTAACCCAAATATAATTATTCTTCCCCTATCCAGGGGGTTTTCGTTCTGATCTTTGTCTGCCTAATGGACAAGAAGGTAAGTGTGTCCCTGCCTCACCAGCATCCTTGTGCTTTTCTCTTTTGAGCAAGAAAGCCTCAGGGCTGTGGAAAGGGGTCGCAATCTCCAGCTTGGGAAATTCCTGGAGATTTGGGACTGGGAGTTGAGCAGGGATGTGATGCCATAGACGAGAGTCTACATCCCCAAACTGTCGTTCCCTGCAGGGGAACTGTAGACCAGTAGTAATTCCAGGAGAACTTGGGGCCCCGCCTGGATGTTGGCAACCCTAAATGGCCTGTTCCAAAGCACAAGAAGTGGTGGATTTGCTGACCCTGCCCTTTCCCACATGGGTTTGAGGCTGTTGAGAAAGTTTTCTTCCTGCTTCCCTTCATCATCATGACGCATTCATGCACCTCCTGGCTTTTCTCTGATCTTTTCCACATTTCGCTCGCTGCAAAGTTTTGGGAAAGATAAATAGTAAAGTCTGGATGGCTCTTGTGTGAGTGGGAAAGTTCAGATGCTTCTGGTCCCATCCATAGGGCAGCCATTTTCCTTGGGTTGTGGCAACCCTTCAGTATCATTATAACTTTATAGTCATCTGCATATCAGGTCTGCTGAATTCCCAGCTTCCATTTTTAAAAAGTTAGTCTCTTTCCCCTTTCAGTGTAGAGATCTAAAGGGAAAGGCATACCTCTGCAACAAAAGGGCTAGATAGTTCCTTTGTGTGTTTTTTTTTTAAAGAAAGCTGAGAATTTAGAGAACCTGATACACCACACATTATAATGATAGTCAATTGCCATTTTTAAAAGATCTGGAAAGGCCCTAGTAGCAGGGGAATGGCCACTGCCAGGTAACTGGGGCAGGCCGTAGGAAACAAAAAGGAAAGTTGCCCCGTGGGAGCCCTGTTACTGCTGCACTGTATCAGCGACATCAGGGAAATCATACAAGCCTGCCCCTGCGGGGAAAATACCGCACAGGCTGACAGGCGGGAAATGCATGCATCTTTTCCTGCACAAGTACCATGGTCTACAAATGCAGCAGTCAGAGGCAGTCAAGGCCTGAAGCAGTAGAATGGAGGACATCCCTCTAGAGCACAGGTGAGGAATTGCATTTTCAAATGCTCCCCGCACGTAGAAAACTAGACCAGGAGGGAGTGGGTTGCAATTGAACCTCGTTCTCTGTTCTGCTAGGCCTTCACCGGATGAACATTCAATCAACAGGTTACCTGCTGGCTTTTGTTTTAAAATTGTAATTTCTCAAGCAATATTTTTGGCTTTCAAAATAAAAAAAAAGCCAGTCCATTTTGCTCCCTGGTTGTTTTTTTTAAAAGCTTGAGGGAATCAATGCCTAATTTGAATGGGTATAAGTAGCTCCTTTGTACCAAAGTGCCCCAGTATGGAAGGTGCAGGCAACTACTAAGGGGTACCTGTTTAGACTTCAGTGACACCGCAAAAGAGAAATGTCCATGGCCAGGAACCTGTCAACTTTGTCTTCCTCTGCTGGCACCCAAGGTTAGTGTGTTTCCTTGCAGGTGTGGGGAGCTCTCCGGAAGCGTCTGTGCTGCTCACGCACACATGGGATAAATTTGTCTCAGGTAAGCAAGAGCCCAGTAAAGGAAGCCACAGCCCTCAAGTCTGCAAGACCTGAGAATGGCTGTTAATGATAGGGCATTTTGGAGGACATTAATTCATAGGGTCATCATAATTCGGAGGCGACTTGATGGCACTCAGCACAACACACAAGTAAGGCCCTTTCTGACTGTGTCTTCTGGGCTTCCACACCATCACACACGAGATTATAATAACGGGACAGATTTGTAATGCTGGCTTTGAGCTGTAATGCTGGCTGCATTATCCCTGACAGATACCTGTTCCTTTCAGCAATCTTACAAATCCCCTCCCTTCAGCTGCGTCCACTGCTGTGTTGCTGCAAGGGCTGGGGTCATCCTGGACCAATATTTCTGCCTCATTTGCAGTGTGTGTGTGGGTGGGGGGGTGGGATTCTTTGGTGAC
>NW_015168654.1:613082-630385 GCF_001447785.1 Gekko japonicus
TTTCCCTGTTCTTCTGGAAAGGAACGTGCCAAACAGCAGTAACCCCTTGCCAGGCACAAGGAATCATGTCATCAATGCTGAGGGCTGGCAGGAAGTTAAATTATTCCTTTACTGTGTGGGGGGTCAGGGTGAGAGCAAATAGGCAGCGGAGTACAGCAGGGCCAGTGTTCCCTCTAAGCTGAGTAAGTGTGAGCTAGCTCACAGGTTTTTTGAGCCTCCAGCTCACACCTTTTTGTCTTCGCTCAGGAAGGATGGCTCCAGAGCAAACTAATTTATGCAGCAGCCAAATCGCTCAGTCACAACTTTAATGCCAGGAGCTCACAAAGTAGAATTTTTGCTCAGAAGACTCCACAGCTTAGAGGGAGCACTGGAAATGCGCCGGGAATTCCCCCCCCCCCCCCCATATTTTTCTTCGGATGTCAGTAGATTCCGCGGGGGAGGGGGGTGCTGTGCTCCTGGCAGCAGAATCCCACTGCAAAAAGCCAGTCTTGTTCCATTGTTTCCCCTTCTATTTCAATTTGTGTCCACAGAGCAAGAGGGAAACTACAAATTCCAGGCTAAGCAGCTAAAGAGGCCAGAAGGTTGCAAAGGTAAGGTGTGCGTGCATGTGCTTGGATTCTGCTAAAAATTATGCAACTCCCCCCCCCGCCCCCCGCAGAGAGGGTTGTGAGGCTCAGGAACAATATTTAAATAAGGAGCCTTGGGAAAGGACCACTTGCAGGCAGCTAGGATCTAAAAAGGCTCAGTTTATAAAACTGCATGCCGTGATGATACCCCCACAACAGTAATGAGGAAGAAGAGGGCTAATTCTTTGCAGCTGGCTCTGGGTAGGAGAACAATGGTGAACTCTTAAACAGCAGTCCAGAAGATCATCGTACGTGTCAGGCGCCCCGTGGCCTTAACTACACCCCCTGCTTGAATGAGTACAGAACGGCAGCCTCTGGTACCTGTTGCCCACCATGGTGCTCTAAATCCATTGCTTGCCCAATCCGTTTTAAAATCACTACTTCAGCCCATCAGAACTACATTTGCCACCCTCACTTTTAAAACTGGTTCAGGATTACAGCCAGCCCTGTAGCCAGAAATTTTTCTGGGGGGGCGGGGAAGAGGGGGCAGTGACTACCGGTGGGGGATGGGGGGAAAGAAGGGGAATCCTCCAGATTGCAGGGACCTCCAGAGACGAAACTCCGAGAGCAAGCAGGGTTGTTGGGGGGCAGCTGAGCCTCAGGAAGAAAAGTGGGTCCCTGGTGAAGATCCTCCCCGGTTTGCCCTCCTTTCCTCCCACCCAGACAAGGAGCGCTGCTGCCAACAGACTGTCAACGGGGGGGGGGGGGGGGTTTGGGAGGCCAACACCCCGCCCCTGGTGCCAGCCGTGGCGAGGGAGGAGGGCAGCATGCCGCTCGCCCCTGGCTTCCTCCCTCTCCCAGCCCTACTCCGGCACCGGATGCTGCAAGGGCAGTGGTGGAGGAGGGCGCCAGCCACGCTGCTCGGCCCAGACTTCCTCCTCCCCCCAGGACTGTCAGGAGGTGGCCTGGAGGAGCCAGGGCAAATTTGGTGGGGGGCATCACCTTAAATCCCCCCCCCCCCCCGGCGTGGTTAAAGCATGCCTTGCTCTACTCCAAGTTACCAGGGGCATGAGTCACAAGGATCTTACTCTCACTTCGCCCTGCAGACCCTCATTGTATAGGCAATGAAGATTCTAATGCAGGGAACAAGTTGAACTATATGACCCAGGGATGAGTTCCTGGCATTCTGTGTATCATCGAAGACTATCAAGCACATTTTTACCCCATCTCAGTTTAGGGCAGCATACATGAGTCTCCCTTGCCAGGGCAACATACCAAATACGAGTCTGCTGGCCTGTTCTCAAAGGAGCCAGCTTCAGCTCTGTAGAGACCCTGGGTAACAGTGTTCCCTTCTGTGCGTGAGTGGCCAGTCAGTCATTAACACAGGAAGCCCCGCTCGGCAGTAACCTGGAGCCGTGCAGGGTCTTGCACTGGCCATTGCCCTTTTTAAGATTACAACAGCTATATTCTATTCAGGATGTGAACTGATCCGCTCAGTAGGGGAAAAAAATTTAGAGGGGACATTGCTGGGTAAGCACAGCCAGTCTCACACTCTCAGCCTACAGTATGAGGTTGTTACAAGGGTAAATCTTGTCTTCCTCATACCAGATGCAGAAAGGGTTGGGGAGAATATAAAAACCACCACCAGCCCCTTGCTCAATCTCCAACAGTCCCTTATTATTCCATCCCTGTTCCTGTTAAGGCAGTGGCACCAAGAGCTTCCAAGGAGCTTCCAAACTATCTCACATTAACTTGCTTCCAAGTAAGCAAAGGGAATGGGAATAAGTGGATGGCCATAGGGAGAGAGCAGCCAGGGCGATGAGGGGTGGGTGACCAAAGACAGGCCCAAAAGGGGCTTTGCTTGTATGTCTAAAAAAAATACATCTAAATTACGGTGGCAAAGATTGCAGCTGGACAACCTGAGGCTATGCTACAGCCAAACTGATTGCATACTAATAATGGAAAGATCCATTTTAAAGCTTGTTGGGGTATATTAGCAAGCATTCTCTCCATCCTGCTCAGTTTCCATTTTGTTAACTGCATATTTTTATTTATTTATTGTAACTGCTGAGCAGAAAGTCAGGAATGCTTTTTGTGTTTTAGCTGAACAGGTGTGTGAACAGGACCATGGACTGGCAGAGCCACTTGTGAAGCCTTAATCTGACAGTGGGTCGCTCCCCTTGCCAATCAAGAGAGACTTTTGGAAACCAGCAGCACTGTTTTACACAGCATGGGATAGTGGTGCTACTCCCCCCTTATTCCACATGTAACCACAAATACTGTTATGAACTGCCACTCAGGTTACAAGAACTGACACACGATGACTTGCTTAACCTAGATAGAGGGGTGTCTTGGGAAACTCCTGGACTTCTCCAGTCCACCCTCCAAAGCTACCATTTGCTCTAGTGGAACTGATTGCTGTGGGCTGGAGATCAAACCTGAGATCTTCCGCATGCAAAGCAGATGGTCTACCACTGACCCATACAGCTGCTGCAATGAGCACAACTGTGAAAGCAGCAGATAAAAAGCAAGGAACACCAACACCTTGACATTTCTCTTGTTTATTAAGGCTGATGAGTGGTGACAGACACTGTACCCCAAAGTAGTTCACTGCCCACTTCCTGCTGCCTCAACAACTTTGTGCTAGCCTTCCACTGTAAAAGATACCCTAGTTAATTTCAGTCCAGATTACAGATTCTTTTTAAAATGCCTAATCTTTCATACAAGTTGTGTGTTAAAGCCTGAACCATTTGTCACTAGCCAGTCTCTCTCTTTCAGAATTACTGCACTCCTGAACACTGTTCTCAGACAGAGAAACTCACCATTATATGTCGGACAAACTGCAGACACCCCTTACTGACATAAATAGACCGAACTTTTCAGGGACATATCTGCCTACTCTTAGTTACCTTTCACAGGCATTTAGAAAATATTTACAAAGGCCACCAGAAGTCCTTTTCTGCAAAGGATCAGATACACTTATGTTACACAAGGGCACTGGAATGGCACCGTTGTTTCAGGAAAAGCCATTTGCAGCAGTTCTTCGCGCCTTTACTGCGGGTAAAGTTCCACTATCATTGCATGACCCTGCAAGATAAACAGCAACAACTAGATTAGAGACATGCATGGATGAACAGACTATACAGGGGGGAGGAGGAAAACATAACTCTGGGAAGGCAGCATTACAGAGGCAAACCAGGTCTTCCTTGCCCCTGAAATGCGGATGCCCCAAAGTGTACAGAACTTGCCGAACGCAAGACAGGCAAACCTTCCCATTCTTACCTGTCCTCCAGCAGCACATGCGGCAACCAGAGCATACTGTCCTCCCTCTTTCTTCAATCTGTGGGCAGCGGTCATTACCAATCGGCAGCCGGTGGCACCAAAGGGGTGTCCCAGTGACAGAGACCCACCCCAGTTATTGAATTTTTCCAGAGGAGGGGCTCCAACCTGCAAGAAGCAGGAATATCATAAGCAAAATCCCCACCTTGGATACATTACAGAAGTCCACCTATAATGGGATACAGTAAGTTACGAACATAGTAATGGAAGACTAGTATTGACAACACACACACACACACACACAAATGAGGCAATGTTTTCAGGCCAGCCAGTGTGGCTGCATAAAGACCACTGCAGGGATGCTCCTTGCACAGCAGTAGGCTGGGGTGGCTGAGGGACCGGGTTATTCAAAGTAGCTAGTTCCAATGGTGTCCAGTATGAGGTGGCCTTTGCTCCCCCGCAAACAAGCAAAAGACACATGGAGAGGTTGGGACATGAGCCACGGGCAGGCAGGATTCAACTAGGCACAAACACAGAGATTTACAATACAATTGCTAACCAGAACTTTACCTTAGACTTTCTGCCCATGTAGTTCTGAGCGAACCAATCTGAATCCATAGCTTTCAAGTTAGCTAAAATTTGGCCCTAAGTGGGAAAGGAGAAAAAAAATGAGTCTATAGAAGAGAAACTGCCAAGTCAGATCCAAGCACACAAAAGCTTGCACTAAGGGGATCTCTTATGCCTCTCTGAATGGAGACATCTGACTGATAAAAGGGCAGATGCCCAAGATTTACATATTGCCGCAGCTCTCAGAAACATACGGAGGCCTTTTACCATCTGAAGCAGGGGTCCCCAAGCTTTTTTAGCCTGCAGGCACATTTGGAATTCTGACACAGCACTGTGGGTGCAGGAACAAAAAGGGCTGCCGCAGGAGGCGGAGCCAGCGACAAAATGATTGGCACAGCTTCAGTCACACGGTGCAGATCCTTGTGCTGTGGTGGCAGCTGCTGCCCAAGCGACATTCAAAAATAATCTGCACAGCTCATCAAATCTCCAATAGTCAATCAGAATCCTTGCTGGGCAAAAACCGTACCTGGCCCTGCCTACTTCCTAAAAACATTTGCCAGGCACCAGGAAAGGTGCCATGCTGGATGACTCTTTAGGTCACTCTTTTATCACCATTTATAAATAAAATACCATAGTGTGAGGTCAGCAGTCAGCTGTTCTTATTTTGCAAATGGGGAACAAGGGCTGAGAGATGCCTCTTGCTTTGCCACAGGATACTTGGTGGCTGCATTCAAACACTGTGGCAAGCCTGTTCCTCCAGCAAGGGCACCAACCCAACTTATTGTGCTCACATGCTCCTGGCACATCACCTCCAGGGAGAGAACTACACGGAAATAAACTGTGCTCACGCCCACCTTGGACAGAGGATTTTTGCAACGTTTGAATGCAGTCAGCAATTGTGTGGTTGAACTGAGATTTGAACCCCACCAACAATGCTACAAGGTGTATAATTTAGTTAGATTTTCTTGGTGGAGCCCAACTGAGACACTTAAACAATGAACAGTCTGTGAAGGATGCTGTCCTCAGTTTTACAATTCAAAGAAGGCATTTTTATATGACAGGACTCAATTTGCATGTTTCACTTTGGATGCACAAGTCCCAAGATTTCCTTGCACACAGTTCAGTCCCTTTTGGTTATGAGATTAGGAAAGGTGTGTGGCTTTTCTTCCAATGGAGGGTATATCCCAAGAGCCCCTCCTAACACACAACTTTAGAAATACTTACTGCAAATGCTTCATGAAACTCAAACACATCAATATCTGCCATAGTCAGGCCAGCCTTCTCCAGCACCTTGGGAGTACCGTAGGTGGGGCTGATGGAGAAAGAAAAGCATTGCACTCAGGGGCTTGTGGAGAGGGACATCTGTTTCTTGAGAAGAGCTGAAAATACCAACACAGAAGGCACCTGCCACCCCACCCCCCTTTCAGTATTCAAGAATAAGCCCTTGAAGGGTTTGCCTTGTATTCTTGCCATTAGTTAACAGATCAACACTTGCACTTGGCTGAGTACAGCTGTAAATGTGGTTCCACCTTGTGGACAAACTACGTTGAGACTGGGGGAGAAAGGACACATGCCAGATTTTCCTTTGTGAGACTACCTGTTTCACCAGGGTCTGTACTCCACACACCTGCTGCTACTCACATGGAGTACCTCCAGTCTAGCTCTTGGAAACCATAACAAAATATTAAGCTGCCTTATCCTTGTAGTATGAATGGGAATATAAAGATTTTCATATATAGGTTTTTTCCTTCTTGATTGTTCATATTCATATTTCTCTGGTTTTTATAGATTTGTTCTTTAAGTAATATTTTATTAGGATGTCAGAAAGGCCTGTTATATAGAAGGCTTTCCTCTTGTAGGTCTGATATTGTTAGCAGACAACATAATAGGTACAAAGTTTATGATTCTGTAGTTCTTAGGGCAGATAAGATTTTAGTCTGATATGAAGAATCCTTGCCCATTATCATTTAGGTTAGGTTAAGTAAACACTTAGTTTGACGTAGATATGTTTATATCTGGCCAATCAGAGGATTATTACTCAAATGAACACTGTCTTTTGTAACCAATTATGCTGTTTGAATATTGTTTTCTTGATGATGTCAGTCCATGTATAAAATATCATGTATTTCCTGAATATGTTCAGAATATGCTCAAGAAGAAGATGAAGAAGAAAAAGAAGAAAGTTGTCAAGTTTCGGTTAACTATTTGGTCTCATTGTTTTCCTATTAATTGAGGCATGTTTCCTGATTATGCTGAGAAGAAAGTAGTCAGTTTTGATGGGTCCTTTGGCCTAACTGTTTTCCGTATTTCATTACAATAAAATACAAGAACTTCCTCCTCATTTGACTTCATTTTTGACATGGAATCTAATATGTACAACATCCTAAAGCCAGAACTATTTTTAAGTGGCAAAAGAAGGGGATGGGGAGTGCCCCTAGAGACTGTTTTGCGAGAAGCCATCCCACTGCATTTTTTCTGTCTTCACTGAGGTCAGAAGGGAAACAGCAGATATGCTGGACTCTAAAAATTTATCAAAGATGTTTGGCTTGTAAGCATTATTCTGGACCCTTCTAAAAATATTACTTGTGTTGCGCTTTTTTTTGTTGCAAAAACTAAAGATGAACCAGACCAGAGATGTAAGGCGACACATGAAGAAGCATCTCCTGATGTTTTTTTCTTCACTTTAATGTGGCTCTGTAGAGATCCAATCTGACTAGAGCAATGGGCAAATGCTATCAGGGTTCACATACCTTTTACCTCAGCAGGCAGAAAAGCAGGCTTAGGGGTGGAAAAGAGAGATTCTGACTGGGAAACAGCCTATGGGAGAAACAGTTAAGAATCCATTCCTCCAGCTGAGGTAACTGAGTGCCAAAGGGATTGGGGCAGAAGGGACAGGGACTACTGCAACCCTATCACCAGAAATCCTTTCCAACGCACATGTTGGGGATTGACCTGGGACCTGTACAGCAGGTGGTCTGCAAGTGAGTAATGGGACCAGTGTTCCCTCTGTTGAGTTAGTGTGAGCTAGCTCAGTTTTTTAGCCTCCGGCTCACACATTTTCATCTTAGCTCAGGAAGGATGGCTCCAGAGCAAACTAATTTATGCAGTAGCCAAATCTCCTGCTCACAACAGTAACTCACAAAGCAGAATTTTTGCTCACAGGACTCCACAGCTTAGAGGGGGCACTGAATGGGACTACCATCTCCCTTTGGCATACTTGGCAGCCAGGACTGGAGTGCCAGAAATCACTGTGTGTGTAGATATTGGAGGGCGGGGAGAGAGTCGGAGGGCTGGCTGGGGGTGTTCTGCTCATGTTGCAGCTTGAGAGATAAACACTGAGCAGCCTTTGAGGCCCAATAGCCTGCAACTTACCCAAGCAGCAGCTGGTCCTTTGGGTCCTGGGATACGTACACAAAATCCCTGGATAAGAGAAGAACAGCACAGAACTATCAAGTAGTGGGCAGGAAAGAGGACAAGCACAACACAGACAGCAGTGAAAGCGGAAGACTTCCATTCACCTGAGGTAGGCCTTTGGTTTGTACCCCATTGCCAACGCTTTCTCTTCGGACATCAGGAGGACTGCCGAGGCTCCATCGGTCTGAAAAAGGAAGCCAAACAAGCTCTGGCAGGTGAAGCAACAGAACAGAGGACATCTCTGCTGAGCAGCAGTGGGGCTGCATGAGACCCAGGGGTGGGGGGAAGGAAGAGGATCTGGGTGAGTTCACATGCCATACTTCTGCCAAAGGAGTCTTGTTAGATTTTAGGAAAGGCGTTGATATTCATATTGATATTGCAGTTGCCAAATCGCTCGCTCACAACTTTAATGCCAGGAGCACACGAGGTGGAATTTTTGCTCACAAGACTCCACCGCTTAGAGGGAGCATTGCTCCCTGCCCATAGTTGTTTTCCCTTATGTCATGTTTCAGACTGTAAGCTCCTTGCGGTAGGGACCCAGTTTCCTTCACAAGGTAAAGCTCCCATGTACTCCAATAGCACTGTCATCTCCATCTCCTTAACAACTGATTGCAGCCATTATTTATTGGGATGTATATCCTATTCCAAAGGTGCGGCATCAGCACAGACGTGATTCCGTTTCAGAAAGACCTGATCTAGTGGTCCCTAAGCTTAAGGAAAACTCGCCCCAAGTCATTTCATTCACGACTGAAAGCCAGGGTGAAGGGTAACCCAGCTGTAGCCATTCACAAACATTCTAACTACTTGGAATCTATGGTGGCACCAGGAACAAAATATTGACATTCAGCTCCCCCCCACTGGGGGGGGAGGCCACTTTGGGCGAGAGAAAAGTTACACCGAAGGGCTAACCACATGTGTGTGGGGGGAGAATCTGCACTCCCAGAAGGAAGCAGCAGGGCAAGGGAGATGGAAAGAGGTCCCAGCAGGGAGTCAAAGCTGGCTGAAAGGAAGGTCAACAGGGAAGAGAAAATACTTCAGGAAAGACGGCTGAAGATGGCAGCTGCTTGAAGGAAAGAGTGACAGAAGAAGCAGGAAAGGGGCAACAACAGGAATGTGGTGGGGAAGAACATTACACACACTGCTTACAGAAAGAGTTGGGGGGTATATATTGATTGGAAGGGCAGATAAATGTTTGTACGGCTGGGAGAGGGGATGAGGAGCTTTGGGCCAGGAAGCCCAGGAAGCCATAAGAACACAGCGATGGGGAAGGGCTGAATTCCATATATGTATTAAAGTTGACCAGCTAAACCTTTTATCACAGGTCTCTGGCCTACGATTTTGGGAGTGACGGCTTTTAGAACAGCTGAAAACTTTCAAGTGTACTACTGTTCAAAAGGGGGAAACGCCGGTTTAACATTACCAGGAAAGAAGAGTTGGCGGCTGTGACAGTTCCGTAAGGTTTGACAAAAGCAGCTTTCAGTTTGCCCATCTGCTCTAATGAAGAAGGGCGGATTCCGTTGTCCTTCACAACAGTTTCCTTGCCTGCCAGGATTAAGAGAACCAGTTAAGAGAACAAGGTGCCCATTGTTGGTTTCATTTCGGTTTCTGACCATTCTCACCCCCCCCCTTTCTTTTTCACCTACAAAGCTTCTTTCCCCAAGACCCTGCATCCTTGGCAAATAGCAGCTGTACACTTGCAAGATCAGGGCTGTCAAGACAATGGCAACCACCAGCCTTTAGGGATGGAGTACGTCAGAGGCCCTTCAAACTATGAACTAGGCAATCACTGCCAGTGGCTTCATCCCTATCAGTAAATCCCTTAGCATTTTACCGCTGAAGCCACAACTGCTATTGTTCACACAGGACAGAACCCTGCTTGAGGAAAATACACCTGTTCTTTATCATATGGTAGTGAGGGGTTGGGGAGAAACTGGTTGCTTCAGTCATGCTTATGCCTGACTGTAAGCCGCCCTGAGCCCGCGTTGCGGGGAGGGTGGGGTATAAATTAAACCTATAAATTAAACCTATATAAATAAAATGCTTGTAAATCTGGGAAAGACACCACACCAAGACTGTGTGGTCAGCATGAAAAGTGGTTTGGGGATACGTGCCATTCGCAAGGAGGTTTCCTATTTTGTTTTCTGGGAGGAATCAATTCATGAGTAACTTGTATTACAGTCTGCTCAACTTTATTGTCACATTTCACATTTCAAGCTACTTCTAGTTTTTTAGCCATGTAAGGCTCTACCATTTTAAAGTGCTCTTGTATTTTAATAATCCTAAAATCAGTTCTGATTAGGGGTGTGCATTCGGCTATAGCCGAACCAAAAAGATAACCAAAAAATGCCTTGTCGGTATTTTTCAGGTATCATATAAAGCCAAATACAGATCAATATTATCTGGCTTTTTTCGGGTTCTTTTTGGTATACCGAAAAAAGATCTCAATTAAACCTAACAGCCTGAGCCGCCAGTCAGCTGTTGGGTTTAAATGACTTTCTTTCCCGCACTGAGATCAGGGAGATCTTCTCCAAGTGCCCCATGGCTGCGGGGGGCAGGCTGGAAAAGGGAAGGGCTGGGAAAGGGAAGGGTAGGCATGCACACATTCCCCCTTCCCCCCCTGAGCCTTTTCGCTTTTGCGGAGAAACTCAGGGAAGTGGGGGGCATGTTTAAATGCCTTTCTTTCCCTTCCCCAGTTCGGGCAGGGAAAGAAAGGCATTTTAAACGTGCCTGGGTTCCCTGCCTGCCCTTCTCCAGAGAGGACTTGTCAGCTAGAGAAGGAAAAGCAGAGGAGGCTTTCCCTTGACAATTTAACTCTCAACTGATTTGCAGGGAGTGAAATTGACACGGAAATCTGTAGGGGCTACCAGCAGGAAAGAAGGCATTTTAATATGCCTCCTTTCCCTCTGGTGGTGTAAATCAGCCCCAAATATATTTGGCAATACCAAATATTTCCCCAATCCGAATACCTTACCAGTATTGGAGTGGCGAAATTCGGCATTTACCTATATGTTTTAGATCTGATTTACCCAAAGCCGAAAAATATCGGCCTTTTTTTTTTTGCGCACATCCCTAGTTCTGATGCATTTGTTGGGAACCAACTATAGTAATTTCAAAACTAACTCAGGCCATATCAAAATTCAAGATGGCTGCAATTTCATGAAAGTAGACTGGAGGGACTCTGGTTTCTCTATACCATAACTATAGCTTATATCCATCATATTGTCTGCAGGACAGATCCTACCCCCCTCCTACTGCGGCCATCACATGAACCCCCCCCCTCACTGCTGCCACTGGGGTTCAGAGGATGCCAAAGAACTGGGTGCAGTGTAAGGCTTTGCAGTGCGTGGAGGTAACTGGTGAAAATACTCCATTATAAGTCCTCTTCTGTTAACAGAAAACAAGAGTAGGATATAACACTGTGTATCTCAGATGTTTAGTTGTTTAAGAACTAAAAATAGATCCAGATCCATAGTTACAGGTAACAGAGTACAGGTGGAAGAACTTCTCTCTGTGCAATTTGGGTGTGATTGGGTGAGTGAGATTTAATATCTGGATATTACTACTGCAGATACTGGAAGACAAAACAATTATCAACCTGGGAGTTGGGAAGGAGAAACGGGCTGGATCTTGCTGCTCTGTTTCACTAACAGTAAATGTTCTGACCCCTGCCATTGCCTTTTTTGGCATATGAAATTATGACAACACTGTATGAACCTTCCACGCACTCCTTTGAGCAGCTGCTTTACCTGGCACTTTGAATGGCACTATATCAGTGAGAAGCCCATCGTCCTGGGCTTTCTTGGCCAGGCTGTGAGACCGCATGGCATACTCGTCTTGTTCGGCACGTGAGATGGCAAAGGCGGCCGCCAGCCGGTCTGCCGAGTGACCCATGGTCTCGCTGGTGGAGAACTCTGCCACGGCTGGCAGCTGCAGAAAGCCAGAAGGCACTCAGTGAAGACCAGCTCCCAGGAGCATACACAGCCAGCACAGCCACCATGGCCCCACCTGCATGCACTCCCCAGAACTTGTCAAGCTCAAATGTCTGCACTTTCATTCAGACTCTCCATGGAGACTGCCCCCTTCTTCTATTCCCTTTTAATCTTACTTCTGGTTCTCATCACAAGCTCATCTGCTATCAGCTCCCTTGGCTTCTTTCTTTCTCCTCCACCACCAGGCCTTCTGCCATCCATGCCTGAACAGCCTCAGCCAGGCCTCTTCCTCTCCCAGACCTACTTCATCCTTTTGCAAAGTCTCTCCCAGAGTCAGCTCTACCTTCTCTTACTTTTGCTTTACTAAGACAGGCATATACTTCTGCACCCTCACAGACAGGTCCCACTGGTTACAGGGCATGTGATTCTGGTTCTCCCTTACTATTCATTTGCAAGTTTGCCATTTTGATTGTTGCATACCGCCACATTAATCAACACTAGGTCACCATTCTCTCTGTAGCAAAGGGGATGAGGTGGTGTCCGGATTGCACACAAATATTCAGTAACCCAACCACTGCAGGCACAATTCTGAGAGCTCCCGAAGTGGTTTCCATTCCTGATATCTCCGAGATAGACTAACTTTTAGCTGGAGAGCCACATCTGGGTCTATGCCCACTTTTGAGGCCTCCAACTTGGATGCTGGCTCTTCCTGTTTCTGGCAAGACTGCTGGAAACAGGAAGAGCAAGCATTCAACTCCGAGCCCTGAGAAGCAGAGACCCAGATGTGGCCTTCACGCTAACTCTACTGTTCTTGATAATCCTTGAAGCACACAACATTTCTTCAGGAGCACAAGCCCATTAGGCAATGCTGTCCAGTGGGCAAATGCTGTTAAGAATCTGATGGGTTGGATGGGATGGATGTACTTTGCCCACATCTGACTTATTCTCTTTAGTTACAGAATAAACAAACAGAAAGCAGACAGAGAAAGAGGAGGAGGGGGAGGGATTTTTACCTCGGGAGCAAAGTAATCAGGACGGATTCTGGAGAGCAAGGACAGCCTCTGACCCAAGGTCTTTGCCCTTGTGAGGCCAAGCATCGTCTTCCTCATCTTCCTGTTGTGTCGGATGGGAACATCTGACATCAGCTCAACGCCGCCTGCAACCACGACATCACATTGGCCAGAAGCGATGAGACCGACTCCTATGGAGGACAGCACCAGGAAGCAGCATTATTTAGCAGAGAAATGAAGCTTCTTTTTGTTTTGGGAAGGAATGTCCTCCTGCAGATTTGTTCCCTAACGTTCAGTGTCCTTCCACACCATTCCACCGTTCTTTAAGCCAGGTGTGGCCAACTTGCTTAACGTAACAGCCACGCAGAATAAACGTCAGATGTTTGAGAGCGCAAGACATGAACAATTATTACACACACATTTTTAGTGGAAAATATGCAAATTTGCTTTTTATTAACATTAAATTAGACTGTGTGAAAGAGCCGCATGCGGCTCCTGTCCTGAGCTGCAGTTTGGCCACCCCTGCTTTAAGCTAACCTAGCCTTGCCTTTGCACATTCATAGGACTGCTTAATCACCTCTTAGTTACAGAGTCCAGCAGAACCTTAAAGGCCAACAAGATTACCAGGGTATAAGCTTTTAAGAGTCAAAGCTTCCTTTGTCATGGAGCTTTGGCTTTTGAAAGCTTATACCCTGGAAATCTTGTTGGCCTTTAGGATGCTACCGGACCTGATTCTTGCTCTTTGATTGCCGATCAACACAACTATCCACCTGAAACAAGTTACAAAATACCTAAGGCGATGTGCAATAGCACAGCAGTAAATAACAGCACACAAAGACAGGGAGTTGGAATTCTTTCTCGGAGCACAGCTGCTGCACAGACCCCATTTGTTAATTTAAATCCCTATCCAAAAGGCCATCTTTCTTACGCTGCTTTCCCCCCAAGTTTACTTTGTTCACAGTTTCAGGTTGCTTATTTCCTATGCCTCAGTTTGCATTGTTCTTGCATTGTTAAACCACCATTCTCCTTTTGAGCCTTTTTGCTATTTACAGCAGCAAGCTCATGTTACTGCCCTTTTTGGCTGACATACCTGTGGTCATAGCCTGGTTTGAAGAGATGCAAGCCATGGTGACAGTGTGAGCTGGAGTCTTGTCTGAGAAGCCAGCTCCCAGGGCAGCCTGCAAAACAGAGAGCACTGCGACCATCAAGCACTGGCCGGATACAGCATCAAGAACAGTCTCATTTCTACAGTATTCTTTGAGATGTAAAGAGCTTTACAGCTTGCACCTTGTTTGAACTCACAAAAAAATGGCATGAGGTACCCTGGGCTGAAAGATGGAGGCTTTTACAGTAAATTCATACTGAGAGCTGAAGTCATTATGAGGACCTTTTTAAGAATGAGATATTCACAGCACAACCAAGTCCAGTTGTTACTACTTTGTTGATGCTACTCAAGATGCAGGTTTGTGGTATTTGAATCAGTTTGTTCGTAAGTGCACAATGTTTTTCCTGCATGCTGCAAGGGTAGCCCCCTCTTTTAAAAAATGGGTTACTGAATGCCGGCGTGGTCCAGCAGATGTAGTATCTTGAGCCAACTTGGACTTTAAAAAATCTCTACAGCCTTTAGGCATCCTCCTACCAGCAGGACTGCATCAGCTCCCACATGCAGTCTCTCATGCAGTCAGAGAACACCCAAAGATACGTAGGTACATGTAAGATGTCATCAATCAAGGAGGTACCACTGCTTGGGAAGTGTACAGTCTACATGATTGCTAGCCACAGCGCCAAAGGTAACCCCACAGATGGAAGTTTTTAAATGTCTTCTGACTGGCATGGGAGCAGCCACTAAAGTTGCCGGACATGTGCCAGTAACATAAATTCAGTCAGTGCATTGACAGGTCATGTGGAGAGGCTCTAACTATCAACCATGATGGTTAATGGAGCCTCAGTTAATGGAGACCTTTGTGGTTTAGTAGTAATAAATGTCAGACTATGATTAGGAAGACACATGGGATCAAATCCCCACTTTGCTGTGAAGCTTGCTGGGTGACCTTGGACTATACACTCTCCCTCAGCCTCACTTACCTCACAGAGTTTTTGTTAGGATAGAATTGGGAAGGGAAAACCAGGTACACTCCTTGGAGGAAGGGTGGGATAAACATGTACTGTATGGTATGCCACTGAATATCAATTGTCAGAGGTGAAGAAACAGTGTGGTAGAGCCTTTATGCCCCTCTTGTGTGCTTTCTGGGGGCATCTGGTTGGCCTTTGGGGAAAACAAAACGCAGAACTAAACAGACTTTGGTCTTATGCAATATGGTTCTTACAAAATATAACATAGATGCCCATTATTGCTCTGGAAAAAGAGTTACATAAACAATAAATCATGATTATGTTTGCAGAGTTCATTGGTAGAACACGTTTTACATGCAGACCGTCCCAGGCTCAAACTTCGACATCTCAGCATAAGACATTGGAGAAGAGCTGCTAGGAAGAGTAGGTAATACTGAGCTATGTAGGTCAAAGGTCTGATAGTATGAAGCAGCTTCACATGACAGCAGCAAAATGTCTGAGTCACACATCCTTAAACGCATATTGCCACAGACCGACACACCTCAATTGACACACAGCCAGCTGGGTTAAAGGTTAGGACAGCACTGCAAGTTAAAATTACACTATCGGTGTTGCTGAACATAACAGAACAGATGGAACAAGTCTGTTTCACAGAATGGATGCTCTTAACTCTTAACTGCAACAATATTTCTGAAAAATATCAGCTTCACTACTGGAGGTTCACATATTTCACATTCTCAGAAAGACATTCAGTTATCTAATGTTCAAGGGGTAATATTCCCCCCCCATAGTTTTGCTATTGAGCAACAATAATCAAAAGAGAGACTGTCAACGTGTGCTGATGAAGACTGATCATTTCTACATCACCATCTGTGGTGTCAGAGACTTCCAAAAACACTGGACACATGAAAACTGCCTTATACTGAATCAGACCCTTGGTCCATCAAAGTCAGTGTTCTCTACTCAGACTGGCAGCAGCTCTCCAAGGTCTCAGGCAGAAAGTCTTTCATATCACCTGCTGCCTGGTCTTTTAACTGGAGTTGCTGGGGATTGAATCTGGGACCGTCTGCCTGCCAAGCAGAGGCTCTGCCATGGGAGCTGAATCCAATAGGCTAGTTCAAAGTATACTAGCAGAGGCTCTCCTTTAATCCAAAAGGAATAAACTTGCTGACACATCTTGTGGATGTTATATTTTAACAGGAACCATGCTCCGCTCTGCATAGAACACTGAAGCTTCTAGGAGATTATTTTCACGATGGCAGCCTGATCACTTGGATGTTAGCTGGCAGACCAAGCTTCTCTGCTTGCTGCTCTTGTTCTGCTAATATGTTTTCTGGCTGGCAAGTCAGCCTGGGCTCTGGGCCTTGGTATTCAGAGCCCAGGCTTTAACAGCCAATGTTCCCAATCCAGTTGAGGAGGTTACAGGTGGGCTGCAGGCTTCCCTCTCTTGTTCTGCCCCTGCCATCATCCCTTTCTGCCACTGCTTGATGTTGCAAGTTTCAGCTACAAAGCCTTGCACACAAGTGTTCTTGTGTTATGCAGACTTGACTGTACTTGAAAAGCACCATGGCTTGCAACACTACACTGGTACAAGGACTCATGCATTTAATCCTATTTGATACAACATCCTAGAGGACCAGACCACAAGCAGACCAAAAAGGGAGATTTAATTAATATAGCAAATATAGTTAGGGCTTCCACTTAAAAGTCTACTACCTGAACAGATTTAATTCCCTAATCACCACCATCATCACCACCACCAAAGCACGTAGCATGTCTTCATCAACAGGGACCACAGTCTTCAGCTTGCCTTTGTAGCCTGTCTAAAATTTGTGGTTAATGGGACACCACTTACTCTGGGGGGAAGGGGAAGGTCTTGTCTCAGACATCTATCTGAAGCTAACCTAAAGGGGTGCTCCACAGACTCTCCAAATTACAACACAAGATCAGAGGCAACCTGTCCCCCTTCCCCTTATTATTAGTTCAGAAGGAGGGTGGAACTCATCTGTGTAATGCTGTGCTTCTGAGGCACTCCAAGCACTTCTAAAGCACAGTGCTTCAGACTAACCTTTCCTCCAGAGCTTGGGAACAGCGGTGGCTTTGAAAGTGTGAGATGACTATATAAATAATTTCACTTTCTTTCCTTCCAGCAGCAGACATGGGAGAAAGTCTAGTCTGACATGTTCCCTAGACACTGTAGAATGGTGATGTTAAAGAACTGAGTTGCCAGCTTTTGTTAATACACGACGAGTGTCCTGATGAATCCAAAGAAATCCACAGACTTTGCTTTTGAAACCAGACTGCCCAGGGATTCAAGGTAACATTCCTCTTGTCTCCTTCACACAGTATCTTAAGGTAGCTGCCTAGTGCTTTTTCCTGCATTTAACCCACCTCTCTAGCAACATTGCTTGTTTTCACCTCCTGGATAACAGTGCCATAAACAATGTAGTCAACAACTTCCTTTT
>NW_015168654.1:630429-642552 GCF_001447785.1 Gekko japonicus
GAAATTATTTTCACACAATCAAAAGAACCACTAGCTAACCTCTATTCAAAGCTGAGTCTGCAACAGAAGGGACGTGAATGTGCCTGGCCAAAAATTACACTATGCATTCAGGGCTACTTCATGTGTACTGGTTCTGACACTGTGAACCACTAGCAAAGCTTACAAGATCAAATCTGGCAGATCGTCCTGAGTGGAATCTGTTAAGAGGAAACACAGTACAGAGTTGCAGGCAGGTAAAACTAAGCAAGTAGGACCCGATCCTTTTTTTTTACCCATACAGATTACCCTCAGTATCCAAGGAGTGACACATGAAGCAATCCTCTGTGCCATAATAAATCAGAAATACGGCCACAAATAGACAGAGAAATTATCTGCTCTTTGACACCTTTATAAAACGGATGTTAGCTTCCATGCCATTCTCACCATTCATTTCATTTGCAAGAAACTAATATATAAGAAATCATTTGAATGTTGAGCCAATCCTACATGCTTTACTGATTTTTCAATCTGGGGAACAGACAATCTGCATTCTGCTATGATCTTGGCAGAAGTGAAGTCAACAAATGCATCCAGGACAGAAAGTGGAAAGGGCCAGAGGCTCCTGTCTCAGACTAAGCCAGACTTGGACCAGCCACTAAAAAGGCTTTGAGACTATTTGCATTTCTGTATCATGCAGAATCTACAGAGCTTGAGGCAAAATATAGCCTTTTTAAAAGAAGCCAGACATGCCAATTCTAAACCTTCTTGTTCACACTGAGTCAGTAGCAACAGCATCCTCAGGTCAGACCAAGATCCTTGCTTAACAGGCTTATGACTGGAATGGCAAAGAAGATAGAAACTGACAAACCCACAACAGTTATCTCATTCCAGAAGGGCAGGGCAGGAAAAATGGGTCAGGAAAGGTTCCACCAAGGAAGGACTTGAAGGAGGAACCTGGTCAACAAAGAAGAAGGCTGTTCCAGGCCCAGAAGCAGGAACAGGAGGACAAACATAGGCTACTTTAAATTGCTACATATCCATCTCTGAACAGTACCCTTTAATACAATACACTGCTTACTGTAGCGACGCTCTGCTCAAGTCATGTGGCATCAGATCTACATACCTTGGGATTAAAGAAGAGAAAACACAATGAATGCCTGAAGGATGTAGGATGTCTCCCTGCCTTACTTAACTCAAGAAAGAGTTCAATACTTACGTGGTTCCTGACTGCAAAAACGGAATGCGAACCCCATCCACCAGTACAATATTCTTCACCCCAGTTTTGGCTAAAGTCTTCTTAGTCTTGGGCTGAACTGCAGAAAGAGAATGTCACCCAATTACCAGATACAGCTTACAAAGATTTACAGCAAAACTTCTGCTTAATGTTCTCTTTAAAAAGCGTGGTTTTGCCAAGTCTTAGCTCCAATTACAGCCACCTACTCATAAAATGCCCATAAGCCACTGCTGGGTCTCAGTGCAAGTTTGGATTCCGTGCTACACACCATTCTTAATAACTTAGTAAATATAAATAACCAGTTATAAGTTAAAATATTGGAACCAAAGAAGCTCCCCTGGGAGGGGCGGGGAGAGCTGTTGCTGCCTTAAAAGGAAAATGGATAACTGCTTTAGTCATAAGCAACTTAAGGCTGCAATGCTAAACACGTTTATGTGAAAACATTCAATTAGATTTATTTTTAAGTATGCATGTAAATTGCATTGCACATTTATACTTATTAAAACAGTTTAAGAAATACAAACAGGAAATAAAGATCACAGCAAGGGGACAAAATCTGGAAACATGACCCAGGAGAAAAGGGATGCACCAGTTTGGTGTAGTGGTTAAGTGTGCGGACTCTAATCTGGGAGAACCGGGTTTGATTCCCCACTCCTCCACTTGCACCTGCTGATGTGACCTTGGGTCAGTCACAAGCTCTGGCACAGCTGTCCTTGAAAAAGAGCAGTTTGTGTCAGAGCTCTCTCAACCCCACCCACCTCACAGGGTGTCTGTTGTGGGGAGGGGAAGGGAAAGGAGTTTGTAAGCCGCTCTGAGACTCCCAAGTGAAGGGTGGGGTATAAATCCAATCTCTTCTTCTTCTTCTTCATCTATGTGTTTTTCGAACCGGCTTGTGTTTCTCACATATTAGTTTTGGAACCAGAGACTGAATCCTGTGGATCTGTTCAGCCAATGCTTGTGCTCTCCCAACATGAGAACCTTCTTTCATCAGAGGAAGATTCTGCCATTATCAGAACAGATCCCTAGGATGTTTGTATGTTTACAGCTTTAACAAAGTAGTTTGTGTGTTTACAGCTTTAACAAAGTAACCCTCTGTTAACAAAAAAAGTTGATTGCATATTCTAACTTATGAGATGACACAGGCATGCAAGTAAAGCTCTCATTTAACTATGTATCTAGATGTAATAACTGTATGTTGTTGCTTTACCTGCTGCATTTAACTGGTGTGAACAACTGAATGACCTCACAGCTGAAACGAAAGAAAAACAGAAGAATACTCAAGTTTAAAACAAAAATATTTTCTCAACTTTCCAATAAAAGGTGAAAGAGTTCAACATCTAGACATACCAAAAACCGAAAAAAATAAAATAATAAAGTTTTCATTTAAATATTTGGACTGTTATGAAAGATGGCACTTTAAAATATCAACTAGGTATTAAATCAAATCAAGCTTGAACTCTCCTTAGAAGTTCTGAGCCTATCATACTTTAGTCACATTATGAGAAGACAAAACTCACCAGAATATACAAAAATTACAGGAAAAGAGGAAAGACCTGACATGAGATGGATTAACTCAATGAAGGAAGCCACAGCCTTCATTTTGCAAGACCTAAGCAAGGCTTTTAACAACAGGACTTTTGGAGGTTATTAATTCATAAGGTCACCGTAAGTTGGAAATGACTTGATAGCACTTAATATACATACACACAGAGGCCTATTGTGTGTAATCAATCTTCCTGGGCTATGTGCTACCATGCGAAAAAAAACAGAAAGGTATGTGCACAGAAACTCAGATAGTGGCAAATAGTCAGATGTTCTGGAATCTTTCTGTGCTACACCAATGCAGAGGAAGAGCACTTACAGAATCGGGCAGTCCACATTGTGGCAGCTGGAAGGGTTTTGACAGTACAGGTCAGTATGGATGTCATTTTGAACCCTGGAAAGGAAGGACAAAAAAAAAGTAATTAACTCTGCTGGTGTGTCAGCAACATTCATAGTGGGCATCCAGCCCAGTTCACATGCCCATCCAAGAAAGTCAAGCTCACAGCTAGAATGACTTTCAGACCACTGCCAAGTCTTTAAAAAGCTTCCACTAGGCAGAAACTGCAACCTCATCTTAGGCTGTAGTGATGCAACTCCCTCCCTTGTGCATGAAAAGATGCTTTCTCACTTCTTTAGATAAAATTGCTGAATATGCCCCTACAATTTGTTGAAACTTGTTTTTTGCTTCTATTTTGTTTGCTGGGTTAATATAATAGTGTCTTGCAAAAGCTAAATGTTTGCAACTAAGCTGAGCTAGTCTCTGATAAAAATTTTCATTTTTAGAAGAATATGAAGTTTCACTGAATTACTCAAGCTCATGCTTAAATTTATTCCCTACAACCTAATGTTTTATTTTTACTTTGAACAGCAAAACATTCCTGCAACTTTGCATTTATAAAGAACGTACAAAGCTCTCTTTTATTTATAAAGCATGGTTACAAACAGCCTCCTTTGTTCAACATTTAGCTCACAGCCGTTTTTTCTCTCCTCCAGGCTAGAAAATCTAAGTTTTTTTGAAAATCCACTTTGGGAGCAACATTTCAGGGAGTATTTTAGGTTGCAGTGGCAGAGGGAAGGGGAAAAACAGTTGGCTCTGCAGAGGGAAATCCTTCGATGCATAGAGAAATGCCAGTAGATCTAAGCCACTGTTGCCTAAAGTTCTTGTAGATGTCCAGCTAACAGCCCACCCTCAGCCTACTCATCCTTCATAATTTAAGGGGCATGTGTTACAACAAGTTAGTTGGTTTTTAATGTGCTACAAGTCTATGTGGTTTTCTTCTGACAGACAAATACGGCTTGCGTTTCACAACCATACAGAAATAACACATGGACCTGTTTCCGTAAGAGCTCATGCTCTTTCCTTGGATTGTACCCCATACACACGTATTTTGACATAAACTCCGCCCACAACCCCTTACCAACCCCTTCCCCAGCCCGTCAGAGCAACCATTCTCCTCCGCCTCATAACCTATGGCGAAATTCGAACTCACAACCTCCGGATAAAAGGGAACGGGAAAACTCAGCTGCGTCTTTCGTCGGCCGTCTTTACCTCCTCCACAGCGAGCAGCGGCTGCTCCTGAAGCAACCAGAAGTTCCCCTCAACAGCCTGGCACCCCCAAAACCCCGCCCCTTTCTGCCCTCAAAAGCGCCGTTTCCACTGAGGCCCCCTTACCAGCCGCCTCTACAGTTCTACATGGGCCCCTTAACCGCTGCCTAACCAATGTTCTCCTTCCCCCGACATACCTCCAGTGTCTCCAGATAAAAATCTGCTTATAAAAGAGAGAAGGGATTTTTTAAAAAAAAGACTGGCCGCTGAGTAAAAGAGTGGCGTGCCGACGTTTGTAGGCAGGCACTGCTCAAGACAGTCCTCTCATGAGACTGCTGCGCCCATGAAAGTAGAAGGCCCCGCCCACCTTGCCTGCCGTGCCCTCCTCCCAGGGGCTCCTCCGCTTCTCGCAGTCCTCTCGACCTCCCCTCTGGGCTAAGATGGCGGCAGCTGTCAGAGCTATTGGCAGCTTGACTCGCTTCACGGCCGCTGCCAAGTATTGCCCGTCCCGGCGCCGCCTCCCAGGTGAGAAGAACGAAGGGATGAAGGTGGGGTGTGTGAGAGAGAAGGGGGTTGGCAAGTAGCACCCTTTCCTCTGGGAGCCCCCCACCTGTCTCCCGCGTGTGTCTTTATTCTGCTCCAAGCCACTTTCCCCCTTCTTTCCTAGGGGTGTCTCTCCTTCCCCTAACCTTCTCCCATCTTTCTGGCTCTCCCAGAATGGATTTTATGCTCTGAAATGGTCTTCTCTCATTCATATAAAATCAAGCAGGAATACAGTAGGCACCTTAAAGACAGTCATAATCCTTCCCTCCAGCACAGGCTTTCTTAAATCAGAGTTTATTGCATCAGATGTAGGAAATGAGCACTGAGTCATGAAAGTTTATGCTGGGATAAATTTTGATAGCCTTTAAGGAGCCGATTGGATTCTTGTTTTATTTTGCTGTTATAGATTAACACAGCTGCCTTTCTGGAATTCTCAGTCATATAGTTTCTAGAGTTGGGAAAGAATTCAGGAAGTCATCTAGGCCATCTCGTATGGCATCCATTTCTCCACAGTGGCATGCCAGATATTTTCAGAAGGCCTGCAAGCAGATCTTTGCCCCCACCCTCTTATTCAGTGGTATGTTATTTATTTAATTTATTTATTCATTAGATTTGTACCCCGCCCTCCCTGCTGAGGCATTGTCTTTGACATGGAGGCTCCTTTTAGCTATTATAATTAATAGCTGCCCTTAGACTTCTTCAGCATAAATTTGTCTAATCCCTTTCAAAGTCATCTAAGGCAATGGCCCTCATCATATTGTCTGATTAAAATAATGTCTAAGAGATCGAGGGTGTTATAATGATAAGAGTTGTGGGCTAGGACTGGGGAAACCCCATGAAGCTTGCTGTGTGATCTTCAACCCCTCACGCACAATCTTAGCCTAATCCACCGCACAGGTTTGTTGTGAGGCGGGTGCTGCTCTCATCTTTTTGCAGGAATGAGGGGACAAAAATCTAACATCATAAATAAAGTTTCAAACAGGCCTCTTCTGCTGTTTGCCGCTAAGCACCTGAGGCTGAGAAATCTGCTGAATGCACAGATTCCCTTTAGCCATATAATGCTGTTGCTAGACCATGAATCTGGCTGATCCTTATCTGAAGTCATCTAAACTTTTAGACTATTTTGGGACAGACAGTAAGAACTGCACTACTGCAGCATCAGACTCTAAAGGTGCATCTGGCTCCATGTCCTCTTTTCAATCTTGGGTGGTCCAGATGTTTTGGAAAGGTCCACAGGTGGGAATGGATGCAGAAGGCATCCTGTGTTGCCTGCCCCACAGGCAATTGTATTCAAAGACATGATACTTCTGAATGTGGAGATTATGTTTAGCTATCAGGACTAAAAACTTGATGTCCATGAATTTGTTTTCAAAGCTGTGTTTTAAGCTATTCTGTGATGGGCACTAAGAACTCATGAGAAAGGTAAAGGAAAAGTGTTTTGTGAATGAGTACTCCCAAATGTTTGTTGATTAACTGAAATGGCCCTTACTTGAAGAGCTGAAAATCTACAGAGGAATTTCAGGGAGTGAGTAATTTATTTATTTATCTATCAGATTTATACTCCGCCCTCCCAGCCAAGGCCGGCTCAGGGTGGTGTGGTGGTGTAGAGTAGAGTGCTCAATATTATGCAGGGAGTGTAGTGGTAAGGGTAGTACAGGCAAAGTGAGTCTGGATGGTTTGGAAAGGATTTGTTGAATTTAATTTAAGGGAATGGGAGATGCTATCATAGAGAGCAGCATTTCAAGAGCAAGGATGTGCAAAGCTTGTTTGTTCCGGTTAGCATCTACACATTTTGAAAGTTTTGATTATCCCTGTGCAGGGCTTGTGCCAAAATGTTGGCACATGCCCAGGGGTTTGGAATATAGTAGATTCACTGGAACCAAGGATATGAAATCATCTTATAGAGAGTCAAACTACTAGTCTTTTCTTCCTCTGTTTTCTGACTGGCTCTTCTGTTTCAGTGGTGCTCCTTTGTGGGGGGGTTTGCTTCTAAGACTATTCCCTGTTTTGAGGGCTGTTGGCAGACTCTAAGTCATAATGCTTGAGTAACTTGTTTTTTAGGTCTTGGTTGTAGTTTCATTTTGGACAATACATTTGTAAAGATGTGGCTTTGTTGCTTAATCGTGACTGGCTACACCTGGAGTTTCCAGTTCCATAATGTAGGAGTTAATTGTGTAAAGTAGAAAGGGAGATAGCATGGCCTTGTGATGTATGAGGGTTCTGTAGGCCAAATGCTCGTAAATTAAATTGATAGTAATATTTATTCTCACAAGTGTATCTTTTGGGTTCCAGTTTTCCAATCATAGTCAGCCTTTCCAGACTCTGAACCTATCATTTGACCCCAATTTTATTATTTACATTTTAACCTTTATTAGGTCTTTCTTAGCTAGGGCTGCTGCTCTATTTGTTCTCCTTATTTTCTCCTATCCAAAAGATAAGAAAAATCCTGCTGGATCACACCAGTGGTCCATCTAGTCCAGCATCCTGTCTCACACAGAGGCCAATCAGTTCCTCTGGATGGCCAACAAGAGGGCATAGAGGCCAAGGCCTTATCCTGATGTTGCTTCCGGGCTCTGGCATTTAGAAGCTTAGGTGCCTCTGAATGAGGAGGTTCCCCTCAGCCACCATGGCTAGTAGCTATTGATAGACTTATCCTCCATAAATCTATCTAATCTCTTTTTAAAGCTGTTTATTCCTGTGGCCATCACTACATCCTCTGGCAGTGAATTCCACATTTTAACCACTCTCTGTAGTATTTCCTTTTGTCTGTCCTGAACCTACTGCCCATCAGTTTCATTGGATGCCCTAAAGTTCTAGTATTTTGGGAGAGGGAGAAAAATTTCTCTTTGTCAGCCCTCTCTACCCTATGCATAATTTTATAAACCTCTATCTTGTCCCCCTTTAGTCATATCTTTTCTAAATTGAAAAGTCCCAGACTCTCCAGCCTTTCCTCATAGGGAACATGCTCCAGCTCCCTAATTATCTTAGTTGCACTCCTCTGTACTTTTCCAAGCTCCATAGTGTCCTTTTTGAGATATAGTGACCAGAACTGTACACAGTATTCCAAATGAGGCTGCACCATAGATCTATACAGGGGCATTACAATATTGACCGTTTTTATTCTCAATCTCTTTCCTAATCCTAACATAGAATTTGCCTTTTTCACTGCTGCAGCAGATGGGGTTGACACTTTTACTGAGCTATTCACTATATCTTTTTCCCTCTCAGATAATTATAGCAGTATTTGAGACCCACTTTGGGTGGAAACACCATTGTAGGACAATGCTGTATTGACTGTACATGAGGTATGGAATCCTTAGATAATTTGACTGAGGTCCCATAGGCAGTGTTTGTAACGAAGGATATGGCAAAGTTGTTTATTTTACAACTCGATTCTATTGGCTCTGCTTGCCCCCAAGGCTGCTTTTTCCTTTCTGTCGTGCACAGGCCCCAAGATGTTCAGATGGGAATGCCTGCTCAGATTGTCGCTGATGCAATGGAATGCAGCCCTCCAGCTATGTATTGCAGCCTGCCAGGATGTTTGTCACTCCTGTTCTTCCTTTCATTAACAGGTGGCAAAAACCAGGAGTTTTCTTGAGCCCCTAGAGGGCTGCATTCTGCTCAGTTGGCACTGATATGGGTTTTCCAGAAAAATTAGAATTGGAAAACTTTTTGGGAAATGATCCAGTGCCCTAGAGAATGGTCTTACTCAAAATACTTATTTATTTTATTTATATTTATATGTCAAATTTCCACCCAAGTCAGGGTCCCCAAAGTGGGGGACATTAAAACAAAACCTCAAAACATTAAAACATTTCTGACTTTGAGAGTAATTCAAAATACAAATGTTTACAAAAATATATTCTTTAAAAGTATATCACGTTAATGTTATGTCCCGATAGCAACAAGTATTTGAACTGGAATATTTGATTGAAGAAAACAAAAACAAATCAATCTTATTTTAAATTTTATATTTCAATGAATTCAAAGTTTTATGTGGAAATAATTATTTTATTGGAACAATGTGTGTGTGTATTAAAGTCCATCAAGTTGCTTCTGACTTACAGTGACCCTATGACTGAATTATCTCCAAAATGTCCTGTCTTGCTCAGATCTCGCAAATTGAAGGCCGTGGCTTCTTGATTGAGTCAATCCATCTCATGTTGGGTCTTCATCTTTTCCTTCAACTTTCCTTAACATTATTGTCTTTTTCCAGTGACACTTGTCTTTTCATAATGCGACCAAAGTACAATAGTCTCAATTTGGTCATTTTAGCTCCTAGGAGGAGTTCAGGCTTGATTTCATCTAGAAGCCACTTATTTCTCTTTTTGATGGCCCATGGGATCTGTAAATCATCCGGCAGCAGATTTCAAGTGAATCAACTTTATCAGTTTTCCTTATGGTCCAGCTTTCACACCAATACTTAGTAATGGGGGAATATGGTATGAATTATCTTGATCTTGGTCACTAGTGATACATCCTTACACTTAAATTGGAACAATACTTGTATGAATTTAAAGACAGTAGAGAACTGCAGGCCCTGACCTGGATGGCCCAGGCTAGCCCGACCTCATCAGATCTTGGAGGCTAAGCAGGGTTGGCCCTGGTTAATTCTTGGATGGGAGACCACCAAGGAAGTCCCAAGTTGCTACACAGGCAATGGCAAACCACCTCTGTTTGTCTCTTGCCTTGAAAACTGTACAGGGTCGCCAGAAGTTGACTGCGACTTGGTGGCATTTTCCACCACCACAAAGCAATAGTATAAGCTTCCCAGAGTCTTTTGCTGGTGTTCGGGTTACATGGAGCACGGTGGAGTCTCTTGGAGTGTGAGAAGGTTAGTGTGGCAGTAAATGAGATAGGGGGATGTGAAGAAACCTTTGTAATATCCCTTGACCTCAAGCTTGTTGTGGAAAGTGGGGTCCCACCGGATGGATGGTGGGACCTTGTTCTGGAAAGAAATGTTTGCAGCAGTTCTGCCCAGCCTTAGGACAGTGTCAGTCTTCTGACATTCTTCCAGGCTAAGGGCAACATTTTGCAAGAAGGGATAATAAGCAGTAGTTTCCTCCACACTATGAGAGGCCTCAAGGCTAAAGTCCGTGCGCCACGAGCCAAACAGGCTGAGTGTGCTACTTGATTCCTGTGTTTTTCTTTTAAACAAGTAGTTTCTTGTCAAGAACCAGAAGCTCCTCTTCTGTCTAGTGCCTGTGTTTTAGTATTTTCTTCAAAAATTATAGAATGTTGTCTGCTGAATTTAGCATTAGTGTTACCAGTGGGACAGAGAACTTAGACTGTTGGCATTTTTTCCAAGATGATATTAGCACCACCTTTCCTTTTCAAACTTGCTTTGTCCAGCAGAGTCATGTGTTAACATAATCCTTTATAAGCATCACTCCGTGTTGCTCAGATTTCTCACCTGAACGTGATGGGCACCCTCCTAGCCTTTTGGATGACTTCAAACTGAAGACAGATCCCAAAGGGGTAGTTTATTTTGCCTATGGCATGTCAGTATAGCCCTCGTGGCACCCTTTATGGTTTTAACACATTTATCGTGGCTGAAATTTTCATGGGTCAAAACTCACATTCATTTGGGAGAGGGATTTATGATGAAAACTACAAGCAGCAGAAGTGGGAAGAGGAGTCATGACTAAGAGAAGTTAGTAGGCCCAGTTCTCCACAACAAGGTGTGTGAAACTGTATTGCAGAATACAGATGAAAAAGTCAAGAGTAAATGATCCGTTCAGAATGGGTGTGGACCTAACTGTTGATGAATGGGCAAAGCTGGGTAAATCTGAATAGTGTACGTAAACCCATAAGAAACAGCTCTTGTAGTCAGCAAACCATCCTAAATTCCTATTAGGTTTGATAGTATCAAATCGACGTATGAATTCCAGCTGTGCAGGAAAGAGGGTGGAAGGGTGGGTGGGAAGAAGGGTTCTTGGCTAATGTTGCTGGATGCTGTCCCAGTATCTGACTCAAGTAAGAAGAAGAAGAAGAAAAAGAGATTGGATTTATACCGCGCCCTTCACTTGGAGTCTCAGAGCGGCTTACAAACTCCTTTCCCTTCCCCTCCCCACAACAGACACCCTGTGAGGTGGGTGGGGCTGAGAGAACTCTGACACAAACTGCTCTTTTTCAAGGACAGCTGTGCCAGAGCTTGTGGCTGACCCAAGGTCACATCAGCAGGTGCAAGTGGAGGAGTGGGGAATCAAACCCGGTTCTCCCAGATTAGAGTCCGCACACTTAACCACAACACCAAACTGGCTCTCAGGTTTGTAAGAAAATTATATTAAACATGCACATGTCTGTTGTCATGTTATGACCTGCCTATTATCTTGGCTTTCTTCTTTCCTGCTACATCTGAGGATGTAAAGAGATAAATAATTAAACGGTAAGAATTCCGAAAGCAGGACAAGGCTGCTCTCTACCATCTAGGCACACTGTGGTCGCCATAACGTGATGTGTGTGAGTGCATCTAACTTTTTAAAAATATGACAAGGCAGCCTCTGTCCTTCGGGGAACTGCAGGCTCTATTTTGTGATGCTTGCCTGAAAGCCTTTGTATCCCAGGATGTCTCTTCAAGCCATGTGTCCTCAAAACCGCAAAACATGGTCCTTGCAGAGCGAATGGGAGACCTGCTTTGTCCAGAAGAAATTCATTTGGAATTTAAATGGGAGGGATGTACAGTCCAGGCTCCAAAGTGCCTGCAGTTCTGAGCATGGTGAAATGTAGGTGAAAGGTCCTTTTCTGTCTGTTGTGGAAAATTGGGCCAGAGGGCATGGCACACCTCCCGCTCTGGGGCTAGATCATGTGACCAGGGAACGGGCTTAGCTCATACAGCAAAGGGCTTTAGTTCTGGTGGTCTTTCTTAGTCTCATATGGATTTGTGAGGGTATTCTCTTTAAGCCAGGCTAGGGATCATCTGTGCTGCCTCTGTCTTCTGTTAATACCATCTGATTTAAGTTATGGGGTTCTGTCTAAATTGGCATGCCCCATGTTTCTTTCATCTAAGTTGGTGTGCCTCATGTTTCAGACTTTCAGGAACCGATGTCATAGCACTATAACATGCCAAGGGAATACTTTGTCCAAGAGATTGCCTGTTGCTAATTTGGGGGTGGGGGGGATACATTAAAAGTAAGGCAGTCTTTCATTGCTCCAAGTTCCATATATACCGATACAGTGCTTTCAGATTAGACAGATGGCTTCTTCAAGCAGAGATGCCACCGATTTGACTTCGTTCGTTGTTATTTTTGTGCAACAATAACCAAAGCAAAATGGGCAG
>NW_015168654.1:642580-762343 GCF_001447785.1 Gekko japonicus
AACCTCATTGGACACTGTAGAGCTTACTGCTTAGTTAATGGTTTTAGGATTGTGTTGCACAGCGCAAGCTGAAATAGAACTGTTTCCGTGGCATCTGACGCTACAGTGGAATTCCACTTGACGTCACCAGCTAGCAGCATGCCTGCTGGAAGTCATGTTCAGGGTCTCTATAGTTAGCAATGCCTGTATCCAGAAGAAGACTTGTCATCGGGCATTTTTAAGCAGCTGTCAGTCTCACGGGACAGGTAAAACATTAACTAGCTTACCTGCCTTCTGTTGTTTAAAGTGACAGGAGAACTTCTAGCACTTTTGAAGCATCATAGGTATATTGCAGAATGCAATGAATTATTCCTTACCTTGCACTGCAATTTCTGTACTGTTTAGATAGTTTTTCATAGTTTGTTTCACCGCAGCAAGATGGCCTTGAACCAATCACGTATTGGTCTAACCTACCTTAAAGGGTGGTTATGAGGGTAAAAAAGAGGTGAGGAGTATGCCACTCTGGACCCCACTGAGTAGAAAGGTATAAGTAACATAAAATAAAATAAATTTGAAACACCTGTGTAGCCCTACTTTAACTGGAATCCTTCTCTTGTAGGTTATGCCTGCCGAAACATCAGCAGCTCTTCACCTCTTAAATGTAAGTGTAAACACTTGGGTCTTATTGGGGAGGGATCTGGAACTCCGCACCGACTAAAATAAATTAGCCAGTGCAGGCAAATACGCATCAGTTCACTTTCAGCTTACTTTTGCTGGTCTTGCACTTTGGTTTTAATTTAGTTGGCAGAAGCTTTACTAGTTTTGTCATACACTTGTAGTAAAAATTATAGAAGCAGGAAGACAGCTGGTTCCATAGGACAGGGGCCCAAAAGGTATGCGGGTTTCAGGCCATTTAGGGGTTTAAAAGTAAGTACCTACACTTTGAATTGGTACTGGAAAATACTTGGGAGCCAGTGCAGCTGCTGTAGGGAGCCTTAGAGAATTAGGCTAGAAAGTGTAGAAGTTTGGAAAACTAAAATGAGGATGTACTATCCCTCACAGTGTGGTACAGCTGCAAGGTTTTGGATTGGCCAGTTTATGTGCAGTAGGAAGTATCCCATTTTATGGTTTCTAACCTTTCATTTTCTACTTCCGCAAACTTGCTTATGTAAAGTAAAACCTGAGAATTTTAAGTTCCTACAAGTTCACTGGATTCTGTAGAATTCCTACAGCTAAAGGTCAGGCCCATTCCTAGCTTCCCAGGGCATGGTATGCTAAGCTTTGTTGAGGTTCAGCATGGGTGAAAGTAGCCATTCTGCTTTCTGTGGGTGATGATCCATCTTCCTTTCTCTCCAGCTAGGACCCATGTTAGTTATGACATCAAAGGAGATGTTGCTGTGGTGCGTTTTAACTCACCAAACTCCAAGGTAGGTTTTTCCCACCTGTTCTTTTTAGGCAGAAGTTGTTGAAACATAGACATAAAAAATGTCCTTGGAGTGCACTGAATCAGGGCGCCCATGAAGACTTTGTGTGGAGAGGTAGTGTGCTTGTGTTTAAAGGGAATCGCTTAAAAAGGAGGCACAAAGGGCATGTCAGGCTAAATCAGAGTTCTGATAACTCCAGAGTACGGAAGCAGCCAGGAAAAGGAAAAAAGGGGACAATTCATCTCTTAATTATAAAACACTTATTTTTGAACTTTTACTTATTTCGTCTCCATAATGATGCTGTGAGGCAGGTTATTGGTAGTTTTATTTAACAGATGAAGAACTGGGGCAGAAGAGCGATCCAGAGCTTTGGGATCCAGTCCAGACATCTCTGACCCTTGAGTTCAGCGGATACTATCAGCTTTGTGGGTTACCCAGATTCTAACTGCGGAAAGGATACAGGTGGCAAAAGAAGAGCGATGGCTGGTTATGCAAATGCTTTGTGTCACAAGGCACTGTGCTCACTAATGCTTTGCTCAGCAAGTTGTTCTAAGCTCTCTGAGCAGCTTGAGATATATTTATCGTAACATTTGCAAGATGCTTGTTAGCTCCCTGCAAAATTACAAAATATGACCAGGCTAAATCCTTCTGGATTACAGTGCAGAGAAAGCTTACGGCTAAAGAAAAAGATCTCCTTTGTGGGAATGTTCCATCTACTCTGGATTTTATGGGTCCCCATCCAGAATAACATTTAAAGCACCAGAGCATTTGTGTTTGGCCAGTTTGGTGTAGTGGTTAAGTGCGCGGACTCTAATCTGGGAGAACTGGGTTTGATTCCCCACTCCTCCACTTGCACCTGGCTGGATGACCTTGGGCAAGCCGTAGTTCTGATAAGAGCTGTTCTTGAAAAAGAACAGTTTCTGTCAAGAGCTCTCTCCGCCCCACCTACCTCACAGGGTGTCTGTTGTGGGGAGGGGAAGGAGTTTGTAAGCCGCTCTGAGACACCTTTGGATAGTGAAGGGCGGGGTATAAATCCAATCTCCTCTTCTTCTTCTAAATGCTGCTGCCTTCACCAGAGTTGTCTCTTCTCGGCACATCAGGATGGGAAGAGCAGTAAATGGGCACTGGATGATTTCCATCCAGAGCTGAAGCTCCCTGTTTCCCTCAATTTGTTTCCCTCCAGGTCAACACGCTGTCCAAGCAGTTGCAAGCAGAGTTCACGGAAGTTATGAATGAAATCTGGACCAATGATGCTGTCAAAAGCGCGGTCCTCATCTCGGCAAAACCTGGTTGCTTTATAGCTGGGGCTGATATCAAGTAAGTTCCAAGGAGGAAAACTCTTATTAAGATGAGCAAAGAAGTGTGTGCTCTTCTTGTGACAGAGGATCTAGTGTATTAATGTTTTATCACATGCCTAAATACTGCTCCTAGAGATCTGGGATATCTTTCTAGCCCTGTTGTGTGTTTGCAGTGGCTCCACGTTAAGGGCTTTCCAGCTATTTAATAGTGGTTGTGTTCAGAGAGGGCCCATAATTGAATTTGGAATTCACCCCAGGTCTCCTAGACCAGCTTAGCCCAGGATTGTCGAAGCTTGAGAGCTAAGCAGGGTTGTCCCTGGTCAGTACTTGGATGGGAGGGAGACCACCAGGGTTGCTATGCAGAGGAAGGCAATGGCAAGCCACCTCTGCTTGTCTCTTCCCTTGAATACCCCATGGATGGGGACACCACCAGTCAGTTGCGACTGACTGGCATGGTCTTCTTCTTCACCAAGTCCCCAGGTTAGCACCCATCCAGTGCTCTTCTAACACTGCAGTGTCTCTGCAAACTTTGGTTGTTATTTATTTTCAATAAAGCAGCTGCCAACATGACAACCAAGCCCCTGACAAACTATTTTGGAACCCTAACATGACTTTTCAGGTCTATAGTGCAAATTAGGGAAAACCCATTCAGGCATCAGATGATCAGTTACTTTCCCCTGCCCCCGTTTTTGAAAAGAACATTTCCGTTAAAATAGTTTTCAAGAGACTAAAAGTCCACCCACCAATTCAACTGACCCCCGAAGGCCCAGAATAATCTGTCTTCCAGTTACCCAAAAATAAAGCCGTGCAATCCAGACTGTAGTTGAAAGCAAGTTATTTTCAGGGAAGGCAACTTGCGCTTACTCAGCTCACATATTGGCATATCCAAAGCTGTGCAAGTGCAGGAGCTTAGTAAATGTGGCGCTATAAGGAGGAGAAACTTTGGCCTTCTTCAGAACTTTGGCCAGAAACCTCCCTCTTTTTGTCCTGCTTGCAGCATGATCGAGGCCTGCAAATCCAGTCAGGAAGTCAGCCAACTTTCTCAGGAAGGCCAGAAGATGCTGGCGGATCTTGAAAAGTCTCCAAAGCCTATTGTTGCTGCTATCAGTGGTTCCTGCCTTGGTGGAGGGCTGGAGGTACAGTAAGTGGTTTCCAGGAGGGGAGGGCAAAAGGTGGTTCATAGCAGATCACAGCTGGGAAGGGACTAGAAGTCCAGCAGGCCACGTTCCCTGGCTGAAAGTTAAGGCTGACCAGCACCTCTGCCCCCAGTCACTAAGATTAAAACCAAGGGCCGTGGCTGCTTCATTAGGCATTTGAAAAGGAAAATTCAGGTGCAATAAGAAGACGTTCTCTTTGCTGGCCCATTTCAAAGACTGCTGACCTCAGGGCATTTCTGCAGCCCAGAAAAGTTGATAGACTCTTGCTATTTCTGTAGACCAAAGTGCCTGGGAAGAAGTGGTTGTATCTGTTGGTGTTTTCTTTATCTGCTATCCTTAGGTTGCCATTGCTTGCCAGTACAGAATAGCAACCAAGGACAAAAAGACAGTCCTGGGCACGCCTGAGGTGCTATTGGGGTTGCTTCCGGGGGCTGGAGGCACTCAAAGGCTCCCAAAGATGGTGAGTAAAATGCCATTATATATATCCAGTTAGGTGTAAGGAGAGGATTCTGGTTGTCTAGTCTCATGGTTTCTAGCTGGTGAAATTAGTTTTTCTCTGTTTTCAGGTGGGACTTCCTGCTGCCTTTGACATGATGTTGACCGGGAAAAACATCCGTGCCGACAAAGCAAAAAAGATGGGGCTGGTTGACCAGCTGGTGGATCCCCTAGGTTAGATCCAGAATATTCCCATGCTTCTGCCTGATAAAGACAGTTTCTTGCTGAGTCGTGGACACAGCCAGGTTTTGTGATGCTGTCGCTACATTTAAGAAACGTTGAAGTAGCCAGCCAACTGTGTAGTCTCTAGGAATCCTCAGTGTTTAACCACCCAGTAGGACTGGTGGTGACAATTCTTGTAATTTCAGATAAATGTTTTACTACCATATCTGGTGGGTAATTGTTCAATGTGGAAAAATGCCACTGGTGCATATATTTACCCTTAGTGGAGGAATTAATCCAAATACGGTCTGCGGTGTAACCACACAAAGCTGATAATTTTTTTACTGCTTAATAAGTCACATTGTGTTAAATGTTCTGCTGCTGCCCCACCCACCCCCGAGAAACCAACAAAAACAGAACCGTCTAAAACCATGGCAAACTATTAAGCTAAACAAGCCTGAATAGCACTGAAACTGCTAGCATTTTTATACTTATACGGAATTAAGAAGAGCCTCTTCAAAGGAAAGGCTTCTAGAGTCTGTGGCTGGATGAATTTGAGAGTTGGCCCAGCGTAAACATGTGAAGCTACCTTATACTGAATCAGACCATTGGGCCATCAAGGTCAGTGTTGCTTGCTAAGACCAGCAGCAGCTCTCCAGGGTCTCAGGCAGAGGTCTTTCACTACCTGACCCTTCTTTAGCTGGAGATAGGGACTGAACCTGGAACCTTCTGCATGCAAAGCAGATGCACGATCACTGAGCCACAGCCCGTCCCCAAATCGTTAAAAAGGAATTTAAGAAGCTTAAATGTACAGGAAGCGAGGAAGACTCGAGCAGGTACCTGATGGAAGGTGGCTGTTTTTGCCACGGCAGCACTGAGGAGGAAGGTGGAGATTGCTCTGGCCAACAAAATGAGCAGGAGTCCTAGTGTAGTGCTGTGAAAAGATCTGATTGTTTTTGTTCTTGTTGCACGAACAGCCTTTGGTGTCTCCCAAGTGAACCCTCACTTGATTCAATTCTGGGCACCATGGTTAAGAAAGGACATGGACACAGTAGCATGCCAAGGGTGGGGGGCCCGGTCCACTCTGGGCATGGCTTGAGGAAAGCCTTTAAAGGGGGCCATGGAAGCCAGCATCGTGCTGCATCCAGCCAGACATCTTTCCTTTTATTTTAAAAATTCAATTCTGGTTGCATCCACTGGGGCCACAGGAAAGTCTGAGCATAGCAAAAAGCACTCTAGGATTGGGTAGACTTCCCTTTCTCCAAGACTGAAGCAAACTTGCTTAACAGATTGTACAACCAAGCCAGCATGCTGATAGTTGTTACCGTAATTGCCAGCCTGCGGGTCATTTTCTCCAATAGTCTAGCCTTTCTCTCTTCCTTTTTTTTGCACCCAGCTCCACCAGATCTTGCAAAGCAGTAGTTAGGGTGTAGCAGCAAGATAAAACAACCTTTCCCTCCCTTGATTTCTCTCCCTCTTTTCCACACATTTTTCATTCATTTCTGTCTCCCTTCATGAAATTTTTCATGTCCCCTCCCTTTATTTTTATTCTTCTTCTCAATACCTTCTCATCCCTATCTTGGTTGGTGAGAGAATATACTTAAGAGTAGTATATTACCAAACCTTTGTTAATATTATGAACAGAAGGACCTGGGTTTGCTGGGCACTGTATATTGTACTGATTCTGCTGGGCTCCCCCCCCCCCCCCCGCGTCGACAAGGATTTTTATAATGAGCCCACATGGCATTGCCACAGTGCCACTGGGTGCTGCTGGGCACCCTGCGGTTGTACTGGTACTGCTGGGTATTCTGTACATTGCACTGTTTCTGCTGGGCTTGCAAAAATGCTCCCCCACCTTCAGTTTCTACTGCAGAGAGTCTCTGGTTTGACTAGTCCTTTGGAAACAATGGAGGATGGGGGTACCTTCTTTGGTGGTGAATGTGTTTCTTAACATCCAGTCTATTGAAGCTTGCGATGTCTATTTTGTGATGCTTTGGCTAGTGTTAGTTAGTAAAAGTAAGTACAAAGGCAGACTCTAAGCTCTCAGAAGTGCCTTGCAGACGTTTGGGATGGTCAGCTCTTGGGCTTCAAAATGGAGAACAGAAGCTGCCCCAAGTGCGTGCTCAGAACATGAGTGATGTGATGGATTTTTATTTTTATTTTTTGCCATCAAGTCACATTTGACTTATGGTGACCCTGTAGGATTTTCAAGGCAGGAGATCTAAGATGATTTGCCACCGCCTGGCTCCACATTGCATAGCTTCTGAGATCTGACAATATCCGGGGGCTATCCAGGTCAAGACCAGGGTTCCCTCTAAGCTGAGTTAGTGTGTGCTAGCTCACGGTTTTTTAGCCTCCGGCTCACACATTTTCCCCTTTGCTCAGGAAGGACAGCTCCAGAGCAAACTAATTTATGCAGTAGCCAAATCGCTCGCTCACAACTTTGATGCCAGTAGCTCACAAAGTAGAATTTTTGCTCACAAGACTCCACAGCTTAGAGGGAGTGTTGGTCAAGACTATGCTGAGAGTAATGTGACTGGCCCAAGGTCACCCAGCAAGCTTCCATGGCACAAGTGAGCATTCGAACCTGGATTTCTCAAATCCTAGTCTAGCACTTTAAGCACTATACCACTCTGGCTCTCTTGATAGAATAGTGTGTTGGAATTTGATTTTTTTCTACTGCCATAATTATATATATAAAATTAAATAAAAGAAATTTTTCACTGTCTGCATTTTTCCCCTGGCCATTGAAACAAAGTTTGGGTCCAGTGGCACCTTTAAGACCAAACTTTGTTCTGCCGCTTCAGACTAACACGGCTATCCACCTGAATCTATTTTCTGACCATTCCTATGATCTGTTTTATTTCATGATTATTACTGGAAATAATTTTGTTGTTTAGAGATGGGGCCCTGACCTGGATCGGCCAAGCCTAGCCTGATCTCATCAGATCTCAGAAGCTAAGGAGGGCCCATGCGAAGGCAGGCAATGGCAAATCACCTCCAAACGTCTCTTGTCTTGCAAACCCTACAGGTTCACCATAAGTCAGCTGTGACTTGACAGCAAAAAAAAAGTAGTGTTAAATATTATCTGCCTCGGGTGCCAAATAGTCTAGGTACGCCACTGCATCAACAAGCTGGAAAATATATGGAGGAGGAAGAAGAGGAGATTGAATTTATACCCTGCCCTTCACTCAAAGTCTCAGAGTGGCTTACATATTCCTTTCCCTCCCCTCCCCTCCCCTCCCCTCCCCTCCCCACAACAGATACCCTGTGAAGTAGGTGGGGCTGAGAGAGCTCTTTCAAGAAGAGCTCTGAGAGAACTATGGCTTGCCCAAGGTCATTCAGGAGCTGCAAGTAGGGAATCAAACCCGGTTCTCCCAGATTAGAGTCTGCACACTTAACCACTACACCAAACTGGCTCTGTTCTTGAAATTGAGTTTCAAGAACAATAAAGGGGAGTGAAGACAAAATTCACAAGAAGCTGAGCAGTGGACTCAGCTTCCAATACCAAATGTTAATGTCATGGTTGCATTTCCATCTTGCCCTTTCTCTATGGAGCTCAGGGCCATGGGATTGTCCAGCAGTCCTGTGAAATAAATGGTGCTGAGTGATAGTGACTTGTATAGCCAGTTGGTGTGCTTTACGACCGAGTGGGGAATTTGAACCCTAGACCCTCTGGTTTGAATGTCAACATTTCTCCAACTTAAAAAGATACTGAAAGGAAAAAGAGGAAACATGGGTAGCCGTGGTAGTCTGTCTGTAGCGGTAGAAAAGAGCAAGTGTCCAGTAGTACCTTAAAGACTAACATATTGTGTCAGTCTTTAAGATGCTACTGGACTCTTGCTCTTTTCTACTGCTAGGGGAAACACAGTTCATCTTGCATTGTCAGAGTAAGGCAGGAAATATCAATCAATCCAGTTACCTTTATTGACATGTAAGGCAGAAAATAGTGGGTATAAGCTGGAGAGAGATGGTATTGTAAAATCGTGAAAAACATCCTAATTCTAAAAACAGTAAGTAGAAGAAGGAGCTACCAGAGAAGCTGGTAGAATCTCCTTCCTGTCAGGGCCTTAGAATGAGGTTGGAGGGGCATCCTTCCAGAGGGCATACATAGGAGGCTGGCTGGCAGCCTGCTGAGGCAGCTCACGTTTCTGAGTCACTGGGTGAAGCCATTAGCGACTTCCTTTTTTATTCTAAAAGGGTCTTGAAAGCACTAAGCACTGTCCATCTGTGTGTACCAAACCCACTTCCCAGCACTGTTTGCATCCTAATGAGCATGCCTGTAAATGATGCCAGGGGGCTGGTTTGGAGGGGGGGGGAGAAGGCAGGGCTTCAGGCACATTACTCTTCCCAACCCATTCCAAACAGGGCAGGAGACAGAAATGTACTTTTCCTCCCCCTAACCATAAACCGCAAGACCCTTCCTTGAGATGGGAATGAACTATTTCCACCCTTACCAAGCCTCCTCCTGGGTTGCCTATAGGGAGAGAGAAATTTTCTGCAACCCAAGAGCTGCCTTCAGGAGTGGAATGCCCTTCCCCTTGCCACTGCCATGCCCATTTTCCCCCGAGTGAGCTCCCTGTTCTGTTTTTCCTGGCAAGGAAGAAAGGAGAAGTGGCAAACTAGGAAAAGGCAGACTTTGGAAGGGGGGGGGGTGCAACAAAAGAGGAAATGGGGGCAGAGCAAAGGATCCAAAGTGGCCGGAAATTGAGGAGAATAGAAACTTGGGAGTGGGGTTTGCGAGGAGGGGTGGCAGAAGTTTGAGATCCATGATTACTGAGGAAGGTGGGATGTCAGTTTGGAGATGGGGGAGGTCTGCAGTGAAATATGGCTTTAAAGGGCCGAACTCCAAAGACAACAAAACTGGGGCCAATATCAGTCCAATAATACACTCTTAAACATTAGTTATGTATGCTAATACAATTACTTTTATACTTGATTATAGTATCTAAGTATACAAAATATTCACAAGGTATACAACCTAATCATACAATGTAGAGCTTTTGACTGTATTCTTTTGACTGTTAACAGCACATGTTTTGGAATTCCACTAGTATCTTCTAGCTGTTGGCAACAATTGATATTTTGTTGTATTACCGTGTTATTGTATAATATTAAGATATTGTATGATTAGGTTGTATACCTTGTGAATATTGTGTATACTTAGATACTATAATCAAGTATAAAAGTAATTGTATTAGCATACATAACTAATGTTTAAGAGTGTATTATTGGACTGATATTGGCCCCAGTTTTGTTGTCTTTGGAGTTTGGATACTGGGAGGTCTGCCTTTTGGGTTTGGCTATTTTTAAAGGGCCGAAGCCATCCCTTCACTCCAGACCAGCACCTAGTCTGTGACACTGCATAATAGCTGACCAATTGCCTGCCTTCAGGCTTCTGCTGTTAATGGGAACACGAGAGGAGGGAGAGGGTCCTTGGAAGTGAAGGAAGGCTTGCACAAGCTCAGCGGGATGCTTCTGCCCTTGCAGTTTCTGTCCCTCCTGGAGTAACTTTTTCTGCTGGGAAGTCAGCCGCTTGAGTTGCTGAAAGTACGGATCATTCTGATGGTGTTCTCAGTGTCTGCAAAAAAGAATCTCTTTGTATTTATAGGCCCGGGTATAAAAAGCCCCGAGGAACGGACCATTGAATACCTGGAGGAGGTGGCGATCATGTTTGCCAAGGGGCTAGCCAACAAGTCAGTTTCTCAGAAGAAGAACAAGGGCCTGATCCAGAGTAAGTGATGTGCACAGAGCATAGGCAAACCAGCCTCCCTGTGGCTCTGAACCTTGGATGAGCTGCCTTGGCTTTGGTCCCTCCTGGGGTCTCTCCCGTCAGTTTTGGTCACTGAGACGTTAAGGTTGCCGAGGGCTGGGTTTTTCCACTTCCGTTGTCTTGCAGAGGTGACGGACTATGCCATGGCCATTCCGTTTGTGAGGCAACAAGTCTACAAAATGGTGGAGGGGAAAGTGCGGAAGCAAACCAAAGGACTCTACCCTGCTCCCCTGGATATCATTGAGGTGAGGCGTGCTTCTGTAGAGTCACTTTAATTCTCTGTCTGTGGTTGGGTGTCCAGTTGCTAGATGGGTTCAGCAAAAATACTGGGTGTACTTGATAAAAATTTATCGACCCACCCCACCCATATATGGGAAGTTTAATGACGACATTCTATATTTTCTCTATTAATCAATTTCAGATCACAACCAACCGTTTCAAGATAGATATATAAAATGTTGCAAATGCCACTAAATCATTAAAGGTAAAGGTTCCCTTGCTCGAAAGCCAGTCGAGTCCGACTCTAGGGCTGCGGTGCTCATCTCCGTTACAAAGCTGAAGAGCCAGCGCTGTCCGAAGACATTTTCCGTGGTCATGTGGCCGGCATGACTAAACACCAAGGCGCACGGAATGCTGTTACCTTCCCACCGAAGTGCTTTCGAACTAGTAGGTTGGCAGGAGCTGGAACTAGAGACGGGAGCTCACTCCGTCATGCGGCACACTCGGGTCTCGAACTGCTGAACTACTGACCTTCGACAGCCTGCAGTTCAGCGTCTTAACCACTTGAGCCACCGCAGCTCATTACTAAATTACTAAATTACAAATAAACAAATACAAATAGAACTGGTCCTAATTTTTTACCATAACTGGATTCACTAGTAGCACTCCCATCTTGTCAGGAAGGTGGTATTGTTGAGATGGCATAGGATATTGAAAGTATACTGGAAGTTAACATTCTGGTTTGTCTTATCCAGCCAAACCCAGAAAGCTGTTCTGCATTACGTTTCCATAAGGTGAACACACATGAATCTGCCTTATACTGAATCAAACCCTCGGGCCATCAAAGTTAGTATTGTCTATGCAGACTGGCAGCCTCTCTCCAAGATCCCTGACAGAGGTCTTTCATATCACCTACTGCCAAATCCTTTAACTAGAAATGCCAGGGATTGAACACTCAGTGTTACAGAAGTTTCAAACATTCTCAATACATTTTAAAAGACACAAAAGAATATTCAGCATTACAACAGTTTGTAGAGCATGAGGCTGGAAACATTAGCTACCATAGTTTACAGTAGGGGTTGTTCATTTATAGTAACTAGCTGAAGAATCCAAGTGCGATCTTGACCCTTTGGAGTCAAAAAGCAGGCTCGTTCCCAAATCGGTTAAGGCGGGGAGGTGCTGGCCGTTCCACAGCTGCCGCTTTGGCTGCTTCGTATGGTTTGGGCTTGCCAAGCCCAAGCACAAATCAGCATTGGCGGTGACTGCAGAATGGCCACAACAATGCCCCGGATTTGCAGCATCCTCCTTGATTGCTGCTGCAGCCGTTCTGCAACCGCTGTTGGGGGGGGGGCAGCTTCGTGCTATTTGGGCTCAGCAAGCACAAACCACACGAAACAGCCACTGAGCTGGCTGCAGGGCAGCCACAACAGCAACCCTGAATGTCCGGCTTTTTCTTTCTCTTTTTTCCTAGACAGCCAGTGAACATACTGGACTGTCAGGGTCAATACCGGGCACCTGGTAACCCTAGTTGGGTGGGGTGGAAGGAGATTGTCTAAGAATGCTGCCAAAGACTATTGTTATACGGGGATGTATACAATCCTGCTGAGGAAGGGGGTTAAGAACATAAGAGATGCCAATGTTGGATCAGGCCAAAGGCCCATCCAGTCCAACACTCTGTGTCACACAGTGGCCAGAAATACCAGGTGCCATCAGGAGGTCCACCAGTGGGGCCAGGACATTAGAAGCCATCCCACTGTTGACCCCCCCAAGCACCAAGATGACAGAGCATCACTTGCCCCAGAGCCCCTATCTATACCTTGTGGCTAATAGTCACTGATGGACCTCTGCTCCATATGCTTATCTAATTCTCTCTTGAAGCTGTCCATGCTTGTAGCTGCCGCCACTTCCTGTAGCAGTGAATTCCATGTGTTAATCACTCTTTGGGTGAAGAAGTACTTCCTTTTATCCATTCTAACCCGACCGCTCAGCAATTTCATGGAATGCCCACGAGTTCTTGTATTGTGAGAAAGGGAGAAAAGTACTTCTTTCTCTACCTGCTCTATCCCATGCATAATCTTATAAACCTCAATCATGTCACCCCTCAGTCGTTGTTTCTCCAAGCTAAAGAGCCCTAAGCGCTTTAACCTTTCCTCATAGGGAAAGTGTTCCAACCCTTGAACATGGTGTGTGTGAATTTGTGTGATTTAGATCAAGGAAATGGTGCAAGAGGAATGGTGTTGACTCCCTGTTCCCAACTTTTGCTGCTCCATGGAAATTTTTAAAAAGCAGGAGATCCGAACAGGTATATACATAGGCCTTAAATCTGATGGGAATGAGGGTTTCCCTGTTCATCTCCAAGAGCCCCTGTTTATTTTTAACCTGGTATATCCGAAACAGACAGCCTAGAGTGGGATTACAAATCTTCCAGGATGGGAGGAGCTGTCTGGCAGACCTACTCCTTGGAAGAAAGTGGGGGAAGCCCAGTGAAATGGTTCACTCTTGTGCCTCTTGATGCAGGTGGTGAAGACCGGCCTGGAGCAGGGCAATGAAGCTGGCTACCTTCTTGAATCACAGGTAAAGGATCTTTTGGTCTCCAGCTTGAACTGTAAAAGGGATAGACTTGTGCTTAAGCAGGGAGGCTGACTTTTCAGAGAGATTGCAAAGGAGGAAGCCCTCAAAGCCGTACAACGTCTCACCCCAGATCCCTTAGAGAAGGCTGTGTGGAAATAATGATCTGCCTGGCCTGGGCCACAGAAGTTGGTGGAGAGCTGAGGGAAGGGCTCACGGCTTCCTTAGCAACCCTGCACTTCCCTGGGAAGCCTTCCTTGCCCTTTTAAAGTGTTGCTGGTAAAGAGCTTGTTAAAGGGCTACTAAGGATAAGAACAGATAAGGTAGTGCAAAGCAAAGGTGAGGGTGGGATGGTCAGAGAGCCTCTGTGAAAGACATGGGTCTTAAGGGGGCATTCATTGGAGGTGTCATGGGCAAAGGAAACCAAGGGCACCCAGAGGTGGTGCTGCTTCTGCTTTAGAGAGAAGATGAGAAGGGGCATGATTTGGAGCTTAGAGACTACAGTATCAGTGCGTCTCCACTGGGATGGGAAGTGAGTCTCCAGTTCGACTTGGAGGTGGCTACTGCCACTGCCTAGGAACAGAGTTATGTCCCAGCATCCTTCTTTCCACTGCAGGGCTGCCCCCCTCTGTGCCTGTGCCGGAGCCCTTTTACCTTACACAGTTCAGTGGGAGACCCACTTCCCATGACCACTTAAGGATGAGGGAAGCCTCTGGCAGGCTGCAAAGTCAAATTTGGGGGTGCAGGTGGAAACATCATTTTGTCCCTCAGCTGTGTGTTGTGCTTGACAGCATCATCACAACTTTGGTGTATCTTCCTCTTGGGTATCCTGACACTTGGCTGGTGTTTCGTGATCACAGATTTGGGCAAGGCAGATACTGTCCCTGAGTTGTTTTATCTTCAAATACAGACTGGTGATGTTAGTGGGAGACCATGTCCACCCTTTTGTTCCCTCCTCCCAAGCATCCCTTGCCAATACTTCTTATCAGTGCTCAGTTTCCTTAACACGTAGCCAGTGCACCACTTTGTACGCTTAACACAGCAGAGTGTAATTGTGATCTAGGATGCTCATCACTTCCCCCTTGTTCTTGCTTCATGTCACCTTAATATCCCCTGTTTGGTTTTTCTTTTGAGGTCCTGTGTTGGATCCAAAATGTTGTCCGTCTCCACATCTTGGTCTGTGTTCATCAGGGGCTTAAGGGGTATGATAATGCCCAGAGGGATGGCAAAAGCGGCTTTACCTCTAACCCTTCTGATGACCCTTCTGATGACCTCGTTTAGCACAATTCCCATTATTGCAGCAGCTTCTTTTCAGAGTAGCTGGACAACAGGTGGACTGGTAATGAGCAGAGGCTGGTTCTGTTGACGGCATCCCCCCCAGATTTTCTGCTCTGGGTTCTGAATCTGTAGGATGCCTGCATCCTATTTGAGATTGCTCTGACTAACTCTGAAGCCCTCCAAGGATCTGACTCCCTGGATGAGGCCCCTCTCTCAGAAGCATACCTTGGCTAGGAGTCAAGGGTGATATTCTCACTTATGTCTGTTGTCTGTTGACATTTGTGGAGCTGTCCATGCCTGCAAATAAGTGCTTCCACTAGAGTAGAAGCTGTTTCATCCTCCCGGCCTAGTGGCAGAATAACCAGCTGTTGATATTCTTGATCTTGTTAAACAGCTGACCTGGGATTGGATCCAACCACTCCTCTGCCCAGCTAAGTGCAGGGTGTTGTCTGTTTTGAGAAGTGCAGGGGATGAGTGGGGGGAAATGTTGGAGATTTACACTAGGCAAATGTCATCTAGTAAAGGTCTAGGCAAATGTAATCTAGCAAAGCTGCTGCCTCAACTGCAGCACAGTAATGGATATTCTGGGGTGCCACTCTACATTGGAACAGTAAGGGAAACGCTACAGCACTGGGACCCGATGACCCCAACCTCTAATCATATTGTTTCCTCCCCCCTCCCCCCTCTCTGCCACTTCCAGAAATTTGGGGCACTTGGCATGACTCCTGAATCCAAGGCGCTCATAGGGCTCTACCATGGGCAAGTGCAGTGCAAGAAGAACAAGTTTGGGCAACCAAAACAGCAGGTCCAGTAAGTCCAGCTTCCTTTCTCGCTCTAAGACTATCCCAGGTGGTAACAGCTAGCAAGCCTTTCTGAAGGGGAAGCAGAACAAAGCTATGTGGTCCTGATTAGGATTCTCACGAACCTCCATCAACCTTTCCATTTAATGAACCGGTTCATGGTTCGTGATGCTGTATGGGTTGCAAAAGCCATTTAAAGGGTTCCCTTTACGGGCTTTGGAAGCTGCACCACTGGTGTGACTCGCAAGTGAACTCAGATGGCACTTGGCGACGTAGCTTGGAGATACCATTTAAAGAGACCACAGTCTCTTTAAATGTCTTCTCCAAGCCCTGCCGCTGGCACCAGCATGTCTGCTGACACAAACCATGTGAACCTCCGTAAGCCACCCAGAAGGGTCGTGGGAAGTTTATGATGGTGGGATGGCATGAACCAAGGTTCGCGAACCCTGAACCAGGCCCAGTTCATGACGAATTTCAATTCGTAATTCAGTTCATGCCCATCCCAACTCTTAATGTGCCTGTGCCCAGAGTTTTGTGCCAAGGGGGCATTATTGGGTTAATTGCAGCAAAGGTTTCAGGACCCTTGGTGTTTGGGGGATTGGTAACAGAAGATATGGCTACTTCCAGTGAAGTGAAAAAATAGCAGCAAGTGTGCTCTCGAGTTACTGCTTTCCAAAGCAAATGGACTCTCTTTTGTCTTCCTTAATCCTCTGTTTTGTGCAGAACTCTAGCTGTCCTGGGAGCCGGCCTGATGGGTGCAGGAATTGCTCAGGTATCTGTGGATAAAGGGATGAAGACTATCCTGAAAGACACCACCCTGCAGGCCTTGAGCCGAGGACAGCAACAAGTCTACAAAGGGTAGGCTCTCCGTTAAAGCCATAGGACACCTGTGGGCCATGCACGGCTTTCCGTTTGAGGCAGGGCTCTGCTCTGGATCTCATTCCCAGTGCCAGGGCAGGCTTAGGCCACAGAGGATCTGAAGCGGCAGTGTAGAGTGTTAGCATGGACAGAAGTCCCCTCTCTGATCACTGAGGGTGACTTGACAGTTCTGCATATCTGAAAGGTCAGCAGCAGGACTTTCCCGCAGGTTCTTTGAGTCCCAGCTCTTCTCACTTCCAGCTTTCAGGTATAATCTTGTGTATACCTCTTTTCAGATAAGATCCTCCTTTCTCACTGTTGGAAGGGAGCAGGAGCTGCTAGCTGTGCAAATGGACTGCTTCTGCCATGGGAAGAAGCACGTGTTCTGCCAGATTGGCTGGGGCTGGCAAAAGTTCATGTCCTGGTGAAATATCCCGGAAGCAATGAAGCTAAGAATGAGAGAGTAGGCCCCTGGAATGTTGTAATCTTCATGTTTCACAACTTCCAATATATTTTTCAGGGGAAGTACCTCTTTCAGGTGTAATTTGACTAAGCTCATCCTTTCCCCATCCTCCTCCAGTTTTGCGAAGGGTCCACAGCCACTAATCAGATGGGGGATTAGGGCCGGCCATGCATTTGGCCTTGGAAGCTGTGACTCTTGGAATGCCAGGATCTGTGAAACCAAGTTTCCCACCCTCACGGTTGTAAAGAAGTTTGGAAACTTGGGGACAGCTTACTTCAAACTAGGGCTCAACCCCAAGCCCGCCCTCAGTGCTGAGGACGGGCTTGGGGTCTTTCTCTGGGCTGCCTCCTGCCTGCTCCCCCCCCCCCAGTTAAAATGACAAAGTGAAGAAGAAGAGCTTGATGCCGTTCGAGAGGGACATGATCCTCAGTAACATGACAGGGCAGCTGGATTACAAGGACTTCTCAAAGGCTGACATGGTGATCGAAGCCGTCTTTGAGGACATCAGCATCAAACACAAAGTGTTAAAGGAGGTGGAAGCGGTAAGTGGGGCTTTAGCAGTAACTTGCTTTAATGGGACTGTGAGGTGTGTGGGGTGTGTGTTGGAGATGCCTCTCAGCCCTGCTCGTCTCAAAAGGCAGTAGAGTTCTTGCGGTCACTGGCTTTCCACACTTGCTGGCTTTGTTTGACATTTGGAGTATGGCCATGTGATGGGATTAGATTTGGGGGGTTTGTTCCATACACCCAGGGCCGGCTCACTCACTAGGCAAACTAGGCAATCGCCTAGAGCAGGACAGCCCTTAGGGGCACCAAACTGCACCTGGCCCCCGTAGTCTGGGAGTTTCTTGATTATTTGTGTTTTTCATTCTTCCTAAAATGCATTTATTTTTGAAAACTGGTGGGCGCACGGGGGCCCCAGAAGGGATCCTCGCCTAGGGTGCAAAATAAGCTGGAGCCGGCCCTGCAGACACCCAGAGACATGGCAACCCTACACATCCTTTGAGGCAACGTGATGGTTGCTTGGAATTGTCGACTGTTCAGTCCACATATGAATGAATGCTGAGGGCTCAGGTGGGGATCAGTTTGAGAAACTCCACACTGTGGCAGACTGTTTTTGCAGTGCTTGTGCTCCAAAGCTGGAGTGAACTCTCAGGCTGCAGCAGAACCCCAGGCTGCGTCAGTGGGGTTGAGGGGTGAGCCGTCCCAGAATGGCTTAAAGAGGATGAATTATTACAAATCTTCTCTAGTGTAAACAGTTAGTTGTGCTGGCAGGCAGTGGGAGGAGGGAGTGGGACAGTCCAGCTCAGGTGCTTCTTGCTGAGAATGAGAATAATTGCCTAGTTTAGGGGTGTCGAACTCATTTGCTATGAGGGCCAGATCTGACATAAATGAGACCTTGCTGGGCCGGGCTATGTGTGTCATAAAATGTAATTCCAGGTAGCGGAGATATAAACTTTATAAAGGACACAAACACAAAGGGTTTTTAAAAAAAACTTAAGAGAAAATCATGCTTAAAATATTAGCACTCTTGCAATATTTTGTTTATTTAACAGTGTCTGATAACTGACAGCTCTTGCTCTAAATTATTGCATCAAAATGTCTGTGCTGTTGCAATCTTGAGTATGCTGTTCAGGTGCGTATCTGTAAGTTGCAAACCTATGATGACGCAGCAGCAGCAGAACTGGAAGAAGAAGCAGAAGACAGCCAGTTCCACTGCGGGCCTGATAGAAGCCCTCCGGGGGCTTGATTCAGCCCCCGGGCCACATGTTTGACTCCCCTGGTCTAGTTGTTTTTATGGCACCATCACTTCATGGAGCTGAATACAGTAACAAAAAAACAGAGCTGTTCTGTGCCCTGAGCAGCATACAATCTGAAGATCTTGGGAAAGAATAAGAAAGGAGAAGCAAGGAGTACATAGCAATGAATGGGGCATATGCCGTTTCAGAATTGGTTTCAAATAAAGGGGTGCATGGGGATTAATGGCTTCATGGACCTTGGGACATGATACTTTGAGCTCCAGGCCTTAATATTCTATAGGGCCTCTCTGTGTTTTACTAGTTGCTATATCAGGGACAACCTCTGCACAAATAACTTGCTTGCTCTGTGTTACTACAGTAGGGAGGAATCCTCTAAGCAGTGGTCTGATCCAGTTCTTAATGACCGATATAAAGACTACATGGTAATGGAGCATGCAGACTTTCTGCACATCTGTCCTGTGCTGTGAAGTTTCCTTTTTATGGTGACCCTGTGGGAAGTAAGAGCCAACCAAAGTCACTGCTGACACTGGGGAGTGGCTGTTGCGGTTCTGTGGGGTAGAGATTATGGAAAGCAACAAGTCACGCTGTAGCAACTCCTGAACTTTCAGTCACTTTTCCTGCAGCCACTGGTAACCTAGTATGCTCAATGCCTTGGCTGGAAGCACTGACGTTTGTACACACCTAAGACCAAGGGAATCCTCCCTTCTCATACAATGCCTGCCTCTGTCTCCCCAGGTTATCCCTCCACACTGCATCTTTGCCAGCAATACATCTGCTCTCCCCATTGGTCAGATAGCCGCAGCCAGCAAAAGGCCAGAGAAGGTGAGTCTTAGGACCTGCCTGGTACTTCTTGTAGGAGAAGAAGCTCTGAAACCCAGCATCCCATTGCTGAATGTTAATAGAGGATTTCTTCTTGCACAAGCATAACTTAGGTCTCTGAGGGGCCTGTCTCTCCAGCAGGATGTACTTCCTTATCAGTCAGCCTTGTTAGAATGTCAGTGCTTTAACGTCCATGAGTCTGAGTGCTTCTGACTATTCTGAGACTTTAAAATGAGTTGGGCTTGGGGGGGGGGCTGTTCTCCTTTACTACCTTCTCCTCATGGTATTTTCACTCACATGGAAGCAGTCATGTCCAAGAGCTGGTTCTTGCACAAGGGATCCTTACAGATGGCCTTTCCCTCTAACAATGAGAAGGATCAGCTGTTAAGGTTTATAAGCCACTTTAAACTATATTATGAGGCTTTAGCAATATGCAGTTATACTGTTGATCTGTTAAAACACTGATAAAAAAGTTCTGAGTGGCTCGATACAGACTGATTCCCATCTGTGCCCATTGATTTTCACTGCGTGTAGACTACAGTAACTCTGCACAGGGTTGCACTTTTAGACTGTGTGTGGCCCTTGTACCAACTTGTACTGTTTGTCATCTGTCTCAATTTTGCCTGCTTTGACTGGTTGCCATTCTCAAAGATTTCAGGCAGACAGAGTTCCCCCCCCAGCAGCTGAACTGGACCTGCAAAACATCTGTTCTACTACTGAGTTCTGGCCACTCCCACTAGGAGGAGATGATTTATGCAGGCTCTAGAAGACCGCCTTCCTTTTTCAGTGTTCTGCTGCCGATCCCAACATCAGTCAAGAGTGCATCTTCCCACAGTGTAGTAGAGTGCAGCAAAGAAATGCAGAGAGGTGGTGCTGGTAGCTGGCCACCAACAGTGGAAAACTTATACTTGGGGCTAAAGAAGAATAGTTGCAGTACAATGGAAAGGGACAAATATGGCCCACGGCTGGACTTCTTTCCCCCCAAAACACACTTGCCCCAGATCCATCATGCATAATCTCCCCCCCCCCATTTACTGTTCTAGAGATCCCACTGAAACCCCTGAGTTCTGGATTCAGAGTTATGCAGCCCTAACAAGGAACCGCTGGCCCCTGTGGGGCACTTCCGTGTTTTGCTTTGGGAGAGGAGCCAGCCCTGTTCCAGTTTCCCTGCTTGCTTATTCCAGGTGATTGGGATGCACTACTTCTCTCCCGTGGACAAGATGCAGCTGCTCGAAATCATCACCACGGACAAAACGTCGCCAGACACCGCTGCCTCTGCTGTTGGTGTAGGCCTCAGGCAGGGCAAGGTCATCATCGTGGTTAAGGTAAGGGATGGACTTCTAAAAAAAATCATTTTTGGGTGCGACTCCAAGAGTAGCAAGCAAAGGCATAAACTCTTCCTCAGAAAATCCTGTGTGGCCAGCCTGAGCAGGGAGGCAGCTCACAGGGGAACTGGCTGCAGTTGCCAATTCCCATCTTCACAGTAGCAGAAGCAGCTCAGCTCTGCACATGACTGGGAGGGTGCAGAACCCACCCTTCCTCTTGCACCACAGTCTGCACTGACATCATGCACACACACACACACACGTGTCCCAGATCCACAGGAGAGCTTAGGAGAAGTCCACTGCTGAGCCACTGGCATTTTTAATGTTATATTTAATTTTAAAGATCAGCACAATCAGTGCAGCAGGCTCATTCCAATGGTCCATCTTTTTTGTTTTTTGTAATTTTTGTAATTGCGTTTATTCTAAAATCTACAAAGAAATCATAGGATATGGGTACACTACAAACTACAGGAGGCAGAAAAGAAACCACTAAAAACCCAAGTGGCAAAGGTCGGATAGCTTACAAATACTTAAATTGATTATTCACTTACAATGTTGCTTTTTTCTTAGCTTGGCTTATCTTAACATTACCATGTTACAAACGAAAATAAAGTAAAATAGATTTATGCTTTTATCTGGTTGGAGTATATCTAAATTTCTAAAAGTTAGTTGAGGCACAGAGTTCGTTCGCTTATTAGATTCCACTAAAATCATAGTTTCATCCGGGGTTTATGATTTTGGGGGCTAATGCCCCTAGTTCTAGTTCAGATTTTTCTCCTGTAGAGCTTTGAAATGATTCTTTGATACTTTCCACAATGCCTTCTTCTTCAGTAGCAATGTCGTCCTCTGTTGCTGTTTGTTTCTTTTCAGTTCTTTGCTGCCACTCCTTGGATGCATTTGTTTTTATAATAGAGTCTATTTTCTTTTTCTGATCCTTGTGTTTAATAATGTGTCCTTTGGTTGTATTCTCTACTTTATTTGGTGTTTCTTGAGGTTGCTTGTAGAAAGATTCAAATTTGTTGTTCATCATAATCAATTGGTCCAGTAGAGGGCGCAGTGCATTAGCAATCACTGTGGATAAGTCTATGGTTGTTTCCGGTCTTGTTACCTGAGCTGCAAGGCTAGCACTTCCTGAAGATCCAAGCTTAAACACTATTTTCTTCCACCAGACGTCGGCAGGATTGTTTACGTTTAAAAAAAATTCTTTAAAGTCTCTGTGAGCTCTTTAAAAATTTGCTTATCAGTCGGATATATGTTTAAAGAAATAATGGCTTATTTTTCTTGCCCCCTCCTCTCGCTGAGTTTTTAAAAGTTTTTGTTTATTTCTGGGTGGGAAACACACACACACACACACGCAGTTTTAATTTTGAGGTTTGGGGGCATTTTCCGTTTGTTTGTATGGCTTAACGATTCATTCATTCACGCTCCTTTCCTATCAGGTAAGAGAACCGCTAGACCAACTGCCCGCTTGTCCCAGTGTGCGTCCTTAACGCCATTGCTGGATCTACGGCGGCAAGACCTTCGGGGCAAAGGAGCACCTCAATTCCTTGGCATTCCGCCTCGGAAGAGGCACCCTTCGATCCCCATGGCTAGGAACCCCCTACAAGGGTTCCGGGAGGACTCGGATGCATCCGAACCCCCTCCCAGCTGCCGAGTCATGGGTCGCGCTCCTTGGAGCTCCAAAGGCAGTCCGCCATTCAGGTCGCCAAAACTGGAAGTCCCTCCAATGGTCCATCTTTGATAAGCTGTTTTCATGGTCCCTTTCAAGTCTGAGGACTGCGCTGTGAATATCATTTTAGTCTGCTGAACGCTATTCATATGCCTGTGTCCTGTGGCTATGGCGTGTTCTAATAACCCTTTCCGTTGTTCTTGCACTGTTTTAATGGTTTGATTGTATTGTCTTTACTTTGTGGGCCGCCATGAGCGGGTCTCTGGGGAAGCAGCGGGTCCACTTTTGCTAAATAAACTTGATTCCAACTTAGCCCCTCCCATTAAAATCTCTATTGCAAGACACATAACAAATACAGAGGAAAGCTAGTGGTTGCAATCAGTTGTCAAAATCTTCCCTATTCTGAGCAGTAGCTTCTGCCTTTGCCAGGAGGAGGAGGAACTGGGCTCTTTCCTTGGTGTTCTCCTTGCCAGGCTTGTTTTCAATGTTCTGTTTCGTCCTCTACAGGACGGCCCAGGTTTCTACACAACCAGGTGTCTTGCGCCCATGTTGGCTGAAATCGTCCGAGTTCTCCAGGTTAGTGTCAGTCCCAGTGGCTGGTGTTGTGGAGCACTTTCCTATTTTGGAGGTGGAAGCAGACCTCAAAAAGAGGCAATAAGCAATGGCTTGTATCCATTAAACTGCCAATGAGATGTGGTGAGAAGAGGAGCAGGCAACTTCACCCTCTCCTGCCCCTTTCTTTAGCCTTTTCTCTTGTAAAGGTGTTCATCGGTGTGGGTCCTGCCGCCCCGGAGTAATCGTAGAATCATAGAGTTGGAAGGGACCTCCAGGGTCATATAGTCCAACCTCCTGCACCATGCAGGTAATTCACAAATACCTCCCCCACACACACACCCAGTGACTGCTGAAATGGATCACAGGGGCTGAAATGGATCATAGAGGGGAAGCGGAATGTGGGGAAAATCCATGCCCCTTCCATTGGCAGTGGTAGTTGATTAATGGAAGTGCTTCAGACTTGCTCCGCCCCGGACATTTCAAGTACTATCTGTTCTTTTTTTCCAATCAAAGGGAGATCTTTGAGGAAGTACACACACTCAGTGCTGAGAAGACTCTTTTAGGAGAAGAGTCATCATTGAATGGGGAAGGAAAAAAGGAATGGATAAACCTTGTTACCTTGCAGTCTTTTGCCTTGGAAGAGGACGTCAGTAGTTGAAGCACGTCAGACGTGGCAACTTAGGGCTATTCTGCTAGAATTATGTAGCAGCTTTTTGAAATCTCTCGGGCTCCATTTGGGAAAGTTTTTTGTTTGCATGCTGGGAGGGAACAGCCCAAACCTTTCCTTACTTCAGCATTTGCAAGGAGAGAGGCTTATCCTTCTGCTGCTGCGGCTGCTGAAAGACGTGTCCTCAATAGCCTCCTCCTCCTCTCCCTGCCGCCTTAACTGCTCAGAGGGGTACTCTGCTATGGTGGCACCTCCTCTGCCAGAGCAGCCTCCAAGAGTACCTGAGCCTCCCCTCTGCGACACATTACATGCCAGTGTCTCATGTGCTGTGCTGAGGGAATGAAGCAGTTGCAGTCAGGATGGGGCCCTCCTGGTATTCTGTTTTGGCAACGGACCTCCTCATGTTGTTCCAGGGAGTCTGTGCTTGGACATAACCCGCCTTCCTCATTGTGACTTTCAGTCCTCTCCCTGAGGCTTTTGCACTGCTTCCCTGATAACGGTCCGAGTTGGGTTCAAGCTTCTAGAATTCAGTGCAAAAGCTCTCAAATCCTCCAGTTTCTGTCCGCCTCTCCTTGCCTGCCCCCAGTATGTACAAGCTTTCCTACAGCTGGGTGGGGAGACGGACAGAAGGATGACTGACAGCCATGTGTAAAGTGTCGTCAAGTCACGGCCAACTTATAGTGACCCTGTTCTGATTAATGTTATCTCCTTTTCCTCTCCTATCCTAGAAAGGATAATTTCTCCTTGTTTAGGGCTTCAGTATTCTTTAAAGTAATGAATAATGAAGTAGGCTTTTAGCATCTGTCGTAAGGTAAAATTCTTAATCACAGTAATATTGTTAGTGCTTTCAAGCATTTAATTTAGGTCCTTGACAACATTTTCATGCTATCAGTAAGGAACAAGCAGGTGTGGTTAAGTTTTACTGCCTCTGCGTCAGGAGGACCCTGCGCTTCCTTTGTGGCTTCCCATCCAAGGACTAACCAGGGCTGACACACCCTGCTTAGCTTCTGAGATCTGGCACGGCACCTGGGCCATCCAGGTCAGGGCAGCAAGCGGTGGCCAGCCCCCAAAAGTTTCACGCCTGACCCAAGTCTGTCTTGTACAGGAAGGTACTGATCCGAAGAAAGTGGACACCCTTTCCACAGGCTTTGGCTTCCCAGTTGGTGCTGCCACTCTAATTGACGAAGTGGGCGTCGATGTCGCCACCCACGTCGCGGAGGATCTTGGCAAAGCCTTCGGTGAACGGTTCAAAGGTGGAAATGTGGAGCTGATGAAAGCCATGGTGGACAAAGGCTTCCTGGGTAAGCGGCCGTGGCCAGACAAGGACTGTTCCTCCCTTTCTGGGTCTGCCCTCCCCTCCCTCCCTGCTGGTCTCTCAATATCCTGTAAGAGAACCGCCCCTTCCATCCGTTTCCAAGCCACCGTCCTGGGGGACAGCATGGAGGAGCCCTGCATGCTGGCAGTGGGTGCAAGGAGCCCAAAGGCAGCTGCTGTCTTTAGGGAGTGACAGCCAGCCAGTAGACCCCCTGGCCACTCGTAAGGGGCAAAGCCAAATGCAAGGGGCTGGCCCAGCTGCAGCTTATGCAGAGAGGGCTTGCAGATCCCGGCTTTTCACTCCCAGGATTTCCTGTGCTCCTGGGGATGGCTGAGGAATAGAGGCTCAGCGTATCTTTCTGCTGTCTGCTTTCAGCCCTGGGGTAGAAGGTAAGCAGGGCACAGGTGCCATTTGGTGTGCCTGACACAGCCCACTTTGTCTGAAGTTGGCAGATTAATTTGCCATGGACAGTAACTCTGTCAGAATGAGCAGCTGGGTGGGAGAAGTCATGTCGGACCTTTTGGGTCCACAGAAACCATGCTATCATGGGGTTGCATCAGTAATACTGAACATGTTGGGCTAGATTTTGCTTCTCCAAACACCTGCTCCGCAGGTAGAAATGTCAAAGGTCTGCACCAGCCGTGAATCAATACATATGACAGCAAAGGGAAATCCAGGAAAAAATGCTTCCCGCAGGTGTGACAAACCCCTTGTCACGGGCATCTTTTCCCAGCATCGCTTTGCATGGCCAATCAATTTTCAGCTCTTACCGTGACCTCTGTTGATACTGGGGGAAACCTGGCTGTGATTCACCATATCAGTCCTTACCCTTCTGCAAGCATCTGCACTGGCTCCCAGGCTCTTGAGATCCTGGAAAGAAGCCCAGAAATTCTACCAGAAATGCCTGCATGAGCAGAGTTGTTGGCTGTGTTTGGGAAAGAAATGTCCATTTTAACAGTATGGCTTTTGCCCTGTTAAAACAAACGTTTATATAGGGTCTCCTCACAAGTGGCACTTGACCTACTGTACATATATAACATAATGAAGCAGAATAGAATAAAAAACACTTTTAAAAGGGGAAATGGTAGAAGAAAGGTGGAGAGCAGGAGACTTTCATTATCGTCATGCTGGGGGAAATTAACAGACGGTCTGAAAGCAACTGGAGGGCGGGCAAGTGATCAGGTGCTTGCTCAAGAGAAGAAGGGGTCTGGGGAAAGAAAAAAACACGGAGCTGTCCCCATCATAGCACCTTCCCAGTGGCTTGGAGAACAAAAGAATGGTGCTGCATAACCCTCCCCCCCCCCATGCGCAGGGGCGCCACACAGAAACATGTCTCATCTAACTGTGCTCCTTGCAGTTCCCGTTCATTGCAACAGGGCTTGTGTGGGAGACCTTTCGTGGGGGGTTGGGTTCCCCCGGGGCAGATCTCTCTCTCAGTAGTATAAAGCCTGCCACTGTTGGCAGGTCTGCCCCACCTTGTGGTTTGGCAAGGTCTTGTCTTGGATCGGCAAGAGTGCCTGTGGGCATGCTGACGCCAACGTGCTCGGCAAGTGATCCTAACATTTCATGCAAAGGCAGTTCCTGACCCCTAGATGCCGCTTGTCTGCAGTGAAGAGACTCTTAAGCAGCTGACAGCACTGGGTCACAGGCCTTCCCAGAGCCTTCCCAGTCCAGCCACTCTTGTGGACCAGCAGCACTGCCTGGATTATGAACCAGGACCAAAGGAAACCTGGGGGACTCACAAACCTCATGCTGTGGTAGAGCTGCCTTCTTGATCTTGGGTCGTTTCGGTTTGGCATGGATGGGGGAGTGGAATCTGGCAGCACTGCCTGGCGAGCAGGTGGATGCATTGCAAAGCCAGCGAGAGATGTCTGTGGCATGTTTGTCCCTAACACCAGGAATCGGTGCTTCTGGTGATTGTGGCAACCAGCCACTGAAAAAATCTTTCTTTCAAAGCCCATAATGCTAGTTACCACTGTGACAGTGAGTTTGTAGTGTTCTTATTTTTATTTTTTGGTGTATGTGAGTCTGGAAGTCATGGTGACATCTGGCGACCCCTAATAGGGCTTGGACATTTCAGAGAGATGGTTTGCTATTGCCTGCCTCTGCATCCTGACCCTGGTATTCCTTGGAGGTCTCCCTTCAAAGTACATGCCAGGGTTGGCCCTGCTTCCGAGATTTGATTAGATTGGACTTGCCTTGGCTATCCAGGTCAGGGCAGTTCATAGTGCTTTTTAAAAAAGGATTCATGCTTGCGACACATGTAATCTCATAAACCCTTGGTCATACCCCCTTATGCGTCCTAACCTCAATATTTAATGAAGGCATTCATCATCCCTGGTAAAATCTTCATACCAAATGTCCCCCCCCCCTTCTGTCTTTCTGTGGCAGGCCGCAAAGCTGGAAAGGGCTTCTACATTTACCAGGAAGGTGTGAAGAAACGGAGCATCAACACTGGCATGGATGAGATCCTGGAGAGGTTCAAGATACCGGCCAACCCAGATGTGTAAGTCATGTGAAAATGTGAGGATTTTGTGGGTGAGATAGGCCTGTGAGGCCAGCCTTCCTGGCTCTGTAGGGTGTGGCTATTAAGCCCTGTTTCTTGAGAGGCCACTACCCCATGGGGAGCCTGCACTGGAGCCTGCACTCCAGGCTGTCATGGCGTGGTCCAACTGCGTATCTCTTCCATTGGGTGGCTTCATGAATGGCCATTCTGTCCCCCACATGTGCAGCTCCACAGAGGAAGACATCCAGATGCGCCTGGTGGCCAGGTTTGTGAATGAAGCCGTCCTGACCCTGCAAGAAGGGATCCTCAGCAACCCCGTAGAGGGAGACATTGGAGCCGTGTTTGGCCTGGGCTTCCCACCATGTCTGGGAGGTAAGGAGTTATGCTGATTCATATATTATCGTGTCAAAAATGTATAACTCGGGCTCTTTTTAAGTTGCCGTGACTCCCTTTTTACTGTCATGGTGGAGTGGTGCTTTTATTTTATTTGCATGAATTTGCCTCCCAGTTTCCACTTTTTAAGATACTATTCCCAACTTCTTTTCCCTGACCTGGATGGTCTAGGCTAGCCTGATTTCGTCAGATCTCAGAATCTAACCTGGGTTGGCCATGGTTAGTGTTTGGATGGGAGAGCCCCACCAAGGAGGTCTGGGGTTCCTGAGCAGAGGCAGGCAATGGCCAGCCACTTCTGAATGCCCCTTGCCTAGAGAATCCCCTGGGGTCAGTGACTTGATGACACTTCCTGCCACTACCAACGTTAAACAAGTCTCACTCTGTCCTCTTTTCTCCCCCCCACCCCCCAATCCTTCAAATGTTGTGGCAGGCCCCTTCCGGTACGCAGACTACTATGGGGCCCAGCGGCTGGTGGACCGCATGAGGAAGTATGAGGATATCTATGGGAGCCAGTTCACACCGTGCCAGTTGCTGCTTGACCACGCCAAGGACTCCAGCAAGAAATTCCACAAGTGAACTTGTCTGTGCCTCCGTCCACCAGCATGTGAGAGCCCCCTTCCAGCCCAAAGGAAGAGGGAGGCCCGCTGTCCAGGAAGAGAGTCTCTTGCCCTAAGGTCCAGGGGGGATCTGCAGGTGTTAACCCTTTAAGTGCCTTAGGTGCTCGGGCACTACCTCTCCCCGACCCACCTTTCATTGAGTGGATGTTGGCCTCTTCTTATCTGGAGAAGCAATCAGGGCTTTCTCTTAGGTCTGTGCCTGGCACCCTACCGATCCGGGGCCAGTAGGAGCCACTACTGATCAATATAAAGCTCTAAGTCCAGGACAGATCTACAAGCGTAATTCATACACGCACACAGAGTTCTGCAGAATAAATCCCAGTTTCTCTAGTGGCTTCTTTGTGTCATTTATTCTAGAGTTGCAACCGAAACTTTGCTCAGGTTGAAATTCAAAGTGAATTTGAGGGTTCCTTCTTGGTGATGCGTCTTAAAAGGGAAGTTCCGGCAGTTTTGGTAAACAGATCCAATTTCTAGGGGCCAAGTCTAGAAGATGTAACTGAAGCTTTCTCCTGCTCTGCCTTGAGAGGTGGTGTATGCTTACTCAGTTGGGAAGAGAAGCTTTGCCTCATGACCTATTGGCATCTACCTAGCCTTTTCTCCTACTTAAGATCCTGTTGGAAGAAGGCTGTGGGGGATGGAGAGACTAGATATGTAGGATTAATCCTGGTTTAGCATCAGTGTGTTTCTGTTTAGAGAGCAGCCGCCAGGCATGGCATTTGGGATGAGACCAGACCAGCAGTGGCTTTTAGTTCATTCCCTGTGAACAAAGGAAAACTGCCTTGTACCCAACCAAGACCCTTGGTAGATCATGGTCAGTACTGGGAGCAGCTCCCCAGAGTCTCAGGCTGAGGCTCTTCCGCTGGAGAGGCCGAGGGCTGAACCTGCGACCTTCTGCCTGCAAAACAGATGCTCTACCTCGGAGCCACACTGCCCCCGGGTGGTGATCCTCCCTGGCCCTCCCCTTTGCAGGACTCCTGTTCTGTTTTAGAGCTGGACAGGCTTCCTGCTAGCCTGGCAGTTTTAAAGTGTGTAGTCCTCACTGGTGGGAACATATCCTTATTTGAGGGAAATCCCTGCTTGAAAGGACTTGCTCCTCTCCACCTCCATGGTTGGAAATCATTCAAAAGGGGGGGGGGGAGGACTATGTCTGATGTGGATTTCTCTCTCTCTCTCAATGCTGTCCAGGCTTCGTTCTGTGTAGTTCCAAGTGTTCTCCCCCATCCCCAATAAAGCAGCCAGAGCTGCCGTGGAGTTCTCTCCCCACCTAAACACCACCATCCTCTGCATGCATTTATTATTTTTTAAAATAAACTGGCTTTATTTTACTAATTGGCAAGGATTAAAGTAGGAATGAATACAAATACTCCGCCATCCTCTAGGCCTCAACCAAAAAACCCTCACCCCGTCTTAAGGCCAAAGTGGTCTTCTCATACCCACAGGCAGCACTTGCCAGAAAAGGTGAATCGTTCCAGCAAGGAATTTAGCCAGACAGCGGCAGATCTCAACCGGCCCCGGCAGAGAGGTGGAAGACTAGTAGGACGTTGACACTTGCGGAATGGGTTCAGAAGAAAACAACCAGTTGTCTACACATTGTGCTAAGGGGCAGTTGAAGTGACTGCCATACAAAAGGCCACGTTGGACTCTGCCTGACCCCACCCACCCCCGGCCTCATGAGAGTGGCAGCGTACAGCTCGCAGAAAGAAAGGGTCAACAAGGGCCAGGGAATATTCTTCTGCTTCTTCTCTTCCTCTTGGCCATGTGAAATTTCGGGATTGTCTCTGCTCCAATCACATGAGCATGACATTGATGACGGACAGGGCACTGGGTTTCCAGGCATTATGGCAGTGGAGATGTGCTTGCAAAGGAGGATGGAGTAAAAGGAGGTTTCAAGTATGAGGGAAGAGGCTCCAGTGTTCCACAAGGCTTCCTGCAGAATCACATGGTACAACTTCCGCTGGACTGTAACAGAGCAAACCACAAACTCGCTGAGAGGAGGGTTACTGCTACACTCCCACCAGATGTATAAAAAATTCTCTGCATGTGGGAAACATACTTAAGGCAAATGGCTACCCCGCAGTCCTCCCTGGCAAGCTAGCTTTCTATAGGTGAGAGAAAAAATTCTGCAGGGGAGCTTTCATTCCCCCCCGCCCCAAGCAGGCTGCAGTGATACAGTCCAGACACCGGTACACCACTTATTTCTGCTACCAAGGTGTGTGTGTGGGGGGGACCTAACTCCAAGAAGCTATAAGCAGTCCCCACCCTCTCTAAACTTTAAAGAGAAGGGCTTCAAGGGGAAGAAAGGATTTTATTCCCAGGAGTGTTTCCTTTCTGAATCTTTAGTGCTTCCTGGAACAGAGTGCCCTTCACCCTATCCCTGCAAGTTCAAAAGCAGCTAGACGGTAAGGAGGCAGCTAGGATGCCCTAACGTTAAACTTGCAGTGCAGGGCAGAATTAAGCTGCTACTAAACTCTTCCTCTCCCTGCCTCTGAAACAGGGGACTGCTAGGAACTACCTTACCTGGCTACTTTTCCCACCCCACCCCCCTGGCAGAAGCCCGTGGAAGCCACCGACAAAGGCAACAGCCAGGATGTGGAATGCTACTCCCTACCACCAGCATGTGAGATGCCCCATTTCATAAGGCTGTGCTGCTGCCCGGCCTTCCTCTGAGCAGCCAAAACTGGCCCATGGCCTCCACCATGCCAGGTCACTCCGGCACTTTGTTCCAAGGTTCCTCCTAGTACACAAGAACTGCACTGTGGGGGACATCTGAACAGAAGACCCGCAAGCCTCTCCTGCAGACGTGGCAGAGAAGCCCTTCAGCCCACAGGCTGTGACTCTACAGATGGAGCAAACAAGGCTGCTTGTGGTCCTAACAGCTGGTCCAGGTGGCTACCAGTACTGTGTCTCCATTGAGGAGGGAGGCAGCTGCCGGTTCCCGGGCCATGCCTGTTGAACCAGAACCTCCCTGCCCAGGTCTTGCTGGAAACCAGCAACCATCCTTCTGGTGGTAGTTGTGTCAGTGCACAAAGGCAGGCAGGCTTGTACCGTCCTTTAGCGAGAGGCCGCCTGGGTGCGTAGGGGTAGGGGTGAGGCCTTGTCTCCGCCTCCCAGGTGGGAGGAGGGGATCCTGCTATCTCGCCTTTCTCGGACATCCCCCTCCTCAGTTCGCAGGATTATGGGTAAGGCTCACGCAGCCTTCTTCATCAGTCTTAGCCCAACAGACCCATCAAAGGATAGGTGTACACAATGCAGTTCCCCCCGTCCTACCGCTGGTCCCCTCTCTCCTATCTTCTGCTGCGGGTCTGGCATCTCGGCTGAAGGCCATCCATGTCCCTCTCGTTCCTCGGTTCCAGGGAGGAACGATCCCCTGCGCTGCTCTCTGGGTCTCCCGTGTGCTCTAGATCTTGGGCCTCCAGCCCTTGATAAACTGCATGATTTTCTTGACCTGAAGCTTGGTGAGGTGGAAGTCCTCCAACAGGATCTCCTCCGTGAGCTGTACAAAGATACTGCCGTCGATACGCTCGCGGGCAAAGAAGGTGACCACATCCTCCGAGAGGCCGATGAAACGCAGGCAGCGGGACACCTCCTCGAGTGACAGCACAGACAGGTCGGCTGGGGGCTGCCAGGGCGAGCCATCTCCATTGAGCCGGGCAGGTGGCACCTCAATGACCCCCTGGGCCAAGTATAAGCGAGTGACCCCTCCCTCAGCGCCATGAACAATGGTAGGAGACAACGGAGCCACAGCCGTACGGATGACAATATTTTCGGTTGCCTCAAAGGCCTTTGCTGGCCGAGGAGGGGGAGCAGGGCTGTAGTGCAACTCTCCCTCTGGGGAGGAAGTACCCTCAAAGGGGTCAAAGGTCTCTGGAGAGGACGCGGTGGGCTTCTGCCACTCGAGGGACTCCAACCAGTCTGAGGAGCTGGAGGAAGCCGGGCTGGAGGAATAGGCTGGATTGGCGAATGGGTTGAGAGCCCCAAATGGGGCAAAGCGCTTCTGAGGATGGGGAGGCTTCAGGCGGGGGCAGCTGTGGTAACTCTTGATGGTGGCGGAGTCGCCGCTTCCCAGCAGCGGGGTGGATCGGCCCGTTGCCACGCTGGATCCCAGGTCACTATAGGCCCACGGATCTGACCACGAAGACAGCTGGGCGGGCTGCGGTGGAGACTGTGGTTGTGCCTGGGGACTGGAAAGCTGGCGGGTAGAAGACTCCCCAGCTTTGCAGTCACCCCACGTGCAAGGATAGCAGTAGAGGGAGTAGGAGTCCGGAGACGGGGAGCAGCTACCACTCCGTGGTCTTGACCTGGGCAGAAGGAGAAGAAGAAAAGAGAGAGTCCAGGGGTCAGCCAAAGGGGGGAGGAATCTCTGCTCAGTAGGTGAATTTTTTAAAAGTCATGAAGGACAACCGCTTGAAGAAGTCAGAGCCTCCAGCGGCCCCTGCTGGCTCCCGGGGGAGCCACTGAGCCCTACATAAAAGGTAAAGGTTTCCTTGCTCGAAAGCCAGTCAAATCCGACTCTAGGGTTGCGGTGCTCATCTCCGTTTCAAAGCCGAAGAGCCAGCGCTGTCCGAAGACGTTTCCGTGGTCATGTGGCCGGCATGACTAAACACCAAGGCGCACGGAACGCTGTTACCTTCCCACCAAAGTGGTACCTATTTATCTACTTACAATTTCTTGCTTTCGAACTGCTAGGTTGGCAGGAGCTGGAACTAGAGACGGGAGCTCACTCCGTCATGCGGCACACTCGGGTCTCGAACGGCTGAACTACCAACCTTCCACAGCCCGCAGTTCAGCGTCTTAACCACTTGAGCTACATAGCTGATACCAAAAGGGCAGAAATGCAGGCAGGTTCCAGGCTTGGCTGGTGAGCTTCGTCAGTTCTTTTGCAAAGCCTTTCCAAAATGTGCTGCAGATGCACAGTTCATTGGCTGGAACTCTGGCAATGGTTGGTGCCTGCTGACAGCAGGGATGGGGGACTCCAGAAGGACAACCATCTCTGCAGGGACACCCCCCCCCAGCTGGCTTTATGGTGGGCTTCCAGGAATGTCACAAGAGCCAAGGCCATCCATTCTCCGCATTAAAGGCCAACGTAAGAATTTCAGCAGAAATGGAAAGCATATTATTCATATCATGGGTAAAGGTTAATATGTGCCTCCTGAATAATCGGAGAATTAGGAAGAAATTATAGTTATTAATGTAAAATATCTATGTCAGTTATTCATTAATGTAATAGATTTACTTCATTAAAAAGGCTTAATACGATACTTAAGTATTTACCATATAGAATTCCTTTTCTGGAGAAAGAGTCATCGATGGTATGCAGAAATTATGACATTAAGTCATTACAAATAGATATGTTTTTAAAAATGAGAAATTTATGTAACTGAGCTAAGAAGAGAAATATTTTGATTGTTCTATGTATTACAAACTAGAATTGTGTCCTCTGCAATTATATAATAAAATAAATATATATATAACTTTAAAGGCCAACATGATGTACGTGACCTAAATCTCCAATGCTATGATGGTGCAGGAGGGAAGAAGGGGAGGGGGATGGATCGGTCCCTTGCCCCCAAAACCCAGTGCTGGTACCACAAGCACCCTGTCATGTACCGGGGTTCCTTCCTGAGCTCTGCTATCTTTGCTTACAAGTGGCTATCTCTGGGAGCATTACGTCAGTGTTGCGAGAGCTATAACACTGATTCCCGGGATTCTTCTGTGATGGCTGGTTATAGGGAAGAGCCAGGTGCAATTTCTTTTTCCCCCCAAAAAAACTTTGAGCCAGTGAGGTTTCCAAGGAGGAGAATTCTGCTTCCTTCTCTCTGTAGCAACACAGGTGTCAGCTGCCAAAGAGACTGCTTTGTCTGCACCCCTCCAAATAACCATTGGGTTCAAACACCGGAAAACTTCAGGTCCTGAAAGCTTCCAGTGCACTAAATGCATTAAGATCACCTGAAGAAGAATGACCGAACCATCTGACCTCCTCCATTACACAAAGATCAGGTGTTAAGACTGTTGTTGCAAACTTGGTCAGCATTAGGGATGTGCATTTCGGAATCCCGAACCGAAAAAACCCGGAAAAAATTGCTTTTCGGGTTTTTTCGGCTTTCGGGATCCCGAAATGGCAATCTGAGCACTTGTCCGAAAGCCGAAAAAAATCCCAAAAAAATTCGGGATTTTTTCGGCATTGCCAAAAAACGGCTTTTTGCTCTTTAAACTTTAAAGGGCGGCCGGGAAACCCCGTTTTCCCACCGTTTCCCCCTCTTTCCCGCCTCTAGCTCCTGTTTTCAGGAGGGAGGGGGGAAGAGGGGACCCAGAACAGCCATCACTGTGAATATCTAGTCTCCCTCTCCCCAAGGTCCATAAGAAACAATGTTGCCGAATTGCCACCGAATTTCGGTGGCAAACCGGCAATAAACACTGCAACCCCCTCCCCCCCGCCCCCAGCAAAGTTTCAAGAGGATTTTTGCCATTGACTTCAATGGCCCCATTGGTTATAATGGACCCGAATTTTTCGGGTTTTCCGAAAATTTTCGGATATCTATGCTTTACCGATATAGATATTCGGGGTTTTTTTGGGTCTCCCGAAAAAATTCGGGTCCAATAAACCCGAATCCGAATTTTACCGAATTTTTTTTTTTTTTGCACACCCCTAGTCAGCATGCGAGGACCTGCGTCAGGAGCCCTTTCCTTCCTTCTGAGATTGGGTGGGTGGCAACCCATGTGAGGGCCTTCTCAGCCGTGGCTCTGGAACTCTCTCCCTGGAGAGAGTAGCCTGTCCCCTTCTGTTGCCATTTCTCATTTGTTTCATTTTTTCGTTTGTTTCATCTGACATTCCCTCAGTGACCCCTCTTTTCAGCCATGTTTCTAATTGTTGTTCTTATGCATGTGTATTTTATTGTACATCTATCCTAACTTGAATTGTCGAAATAATGTGGTGTTTGATTTGTTTTTAAAATGTGTTTGTTATTATGCATGTTTTTAATCTGTTAGCTGCCTTGGTGGCCCTGATGAGGGCAGAAAAGCGGTCTATAGGTTTTGTAAAGAAATACATTCATGTGTATCTTCTCCATCTGGTAAGTACACAAGACAGGCCCCAGCAGCAGCAGCCGACTTCCGGTTCCAAGGAGAGGCTCAATGAGCAATTCAAATAAATTCATAATATTTTCTAGAATTCAAATAGGATTCTTCAATTGGTATCCATTCTATATGTTGGTGGGTGTTAAGTATACGTACTAAAGAGGCCAGTTTTGTTGCTTCATAATAAAGTCTTAAATCCGGTAATGCAAGACCACCTTTTTGGGGCGGGCGGCCTGCGTAATGTAAAGAATGTTACCCTGGGGTTCTGTTTGCCCCACTCAATGAGGAATTCCACCCAAAGATGTGTCTACCCTAGATCCCCGTTTTACTGACAGCATGGGACCTGATCTGTGCCAGAACACAAGGGGAAAGAATGTCCCTGAGCATCTCCAATGTGCCTCCCCCCACTACAGAGAGCCCACAGCCAGAGCTTCTGGCCTATCGCGGTCAACCACTGCCCCTCACTCACACAACGTCATGTAGTCCAGATGAGTAGTAGGAGAGGCTGGAGCTGGGCGAAGCAGCTGCCTGGAGCTTGGGAAAGCGCAGAGGCACTGGAGGGCTGGCAGAGGCAGGCAGGTGGCCACCTCGTGGGGGTACTGGGGGTGCAATGAGAAGGCGGCACTCCTCCTTTACCTGGAAAAGACAAAATGGTGGGGATTGTGATTTGCTGGGGGGGGGGAGCTGGATGCCTCCCAGGGGAATTCAAGATACTTCTTTAAGATGGAGTGATACCCAACAGTTTGAGTTTGGATGCACCAGAGTCTTACGGGCACAGCAAACACAGGGGCCCAAATCTGTCTTTGCCAAAACACGGGGTAGGGTCTTTCATAGGGAGCTAATTCAACTGGAGGAAGGAAGGCAGGGTGTTTAAGGGTTCTTGGCAATGATTCCTCGTAAATGCCCCCTCCTGTTGGTGGAATTGTTTTTCCTCTAGCAGAGTTCCCATCCTATCTTGGAGACTGCTTGGGGGGGGGGGCTTTAAAAAGCCTGAGGCAGCATTTGCAAGTGGGAAGGGAAGGGTGAAGCCTCGCCTCCCCCGTGCAGCTTCCCCCCCTGCAAACTTTCCTTCTTCTGCATTTGTCTTACTGAGAAAACACTAGTTTCAAAATGTTTTCCCTTTGTGTATTTTGCCATTATGAGATGCTATTTTATTTCTGATCTCTTCCTTTCCTAGCAATTCTGATTACCAATTCTTAACTAGAATGGCTGGGCAGGAAATTTGGCAGCGATATCACCAAAGAGGGAGGGAAGCATTCCAAATACTTCCCAGTCCCCAGTCTAAGCTCTTTTATCCTTCTTGCCTTGCGTCTACTACTCACCGTGCGAGCACCAGGCAGGAATCCAGGGTTGCCAGCCTCCAGGTGGGGCCTGGAGATCTCCCGCTTTTACAACTGGTCTCCATCTGACAGAGATCAGCTCCCCTGGAGAAAAGGGCTGCTTTGAAGGGTGGACTCTATGGCATTGTACCATGCTGAGGCCCCTCCCCCAAACCCCGCCCTCTCCCGGATCCACCCCCAAAGTCTCAGGGGTATTTTCCAACCCAGAGCTGGGTAACCCTACAGGAAACGTGCAAGGCCAGCCCCTGGAGGGATCTGTAGAATGCCTGGAGGGCCCATATAGCTGGAGCTGCAAGGAGCAGAGGCATTATTGCCGGGGGGGGGGGAGTTGTGCCATCTTGCATGGCAGGCAGGAGAGGGAAGAGGAGACGTAATTCTAAGGTACGCACCACCTGCAACTCACACGCGGCCTCCTGAGAATATTACAAAGATCAGGAAGCCTGAACTGACCTGCCACAGGGCCTCAAAGACATCAGGAGCAGTGTTCCCTCTAAAGACCAGTGGTTCCCAACCTTCCTAATGCCGCGGCCCTTTAATACAGTTCCTCATGTTGTGGTGACCCCCAACCATAAAATTATTTTCGTTGCTACTTCATAACTGTAATTTTGCTACTGTTATGAATCGTAATGTAAATATCCGATATGCAGGATGTGTCTCGGTTCCTAAGACCATCGAAAATTTGTGTTTTCTGATGGTCTTAGGCGACCCCTGTGAAAGGGTCGTTCGACCCCCAAAGGGGTTGCGACCCACAGGTTGAGAACCGCTGCTCTAAACTGAGTTAGTGTGAGCTAGCTCACAAGTTTTTAGCCTCCAGCTTACACATTTTTGTCTTAGCTCAGGAAGGATGGCTTCGGAGCAAACTAATTTATGCAGTGGCCAAATCACCTGCTCACAACATTAATACCGGTAGCTCACAAAGTAGAATTTTTGCTCACAAGACTCCACAGCTTAGAGAGAGCATTGATCAGGAGACATGTGCAAGATTACCCTGGCCTCATCCTGTCTACCTAGAACTATTGTAACAGGATGACAACGACAGGATAATTACTCTAAAGCATTTTGCTCCCAAGAAAGACATGCAGAAACCAAAGTGACTCATTTTATATGGAGTCAGTTGACATCTGACTAGTTTGAAACAAGGGGTTTTCACGCACGGCTGGATGGTGTACAATTCTGGACACTGTGTACGTTCAAATAAATTTATGTCGATCAGTGCACATGTGCAATTAATATAAAGCTTTAGTCCAGCGCAAGTCACCATCCACCAGTTTATAATTTATGAAATATACCAAAAGAGCAAATGGACACAGCCAGATTTATGCAAATTTAAGCCAGACTGGGGAGAATCTTCCTGATCTGCTCTGGGCGGCTTCTGCACAGATGTCTTGCTCTGCCTTGGCTCCTTTACCTCCCGCTGTCCTGTGTTGGGAAGTATCCACGTGAGGTCGTCCTCTATTCACCCTGCTTCTGTGTTTCCCCCTGCTTTGTTGCACTCTTCGCCAAACCTAGTTTGGTACAATCTTTCTGAGAAGATCACTTTCAAAGCACCTTTGGATGCCCAGTGGATGGAAGGGGGTGTGTTTTTGCAGGTCCTGCCCAGATCGGTGCCATTTCCCTTCTTGTATTGTGAGAAAGGAAGAAAAGTACCCCTTTCTCTACCTGCTCTATCCCATGCATAATCTTATAAACCTCGATCATGTCACCCCTCAGCCATCGTTTCTCCAAGCTAAAGAGCCCCAAGCGCTTTAACCTTTTTTCATAGGGAAAATATTCCAACCCTTTTATCATTCTAGTTGCCCTTTTCTGCACTTTTTCCAAAGCTATACCACACTCCACTGAGAAAATTTCCCATTTATACTCACTCTCTGTTTCCTATTAATTAGCCAGTTTTTGATCCACAAAAGGACTTGTCCTTTTATCCCTTGATTTTTGAGCTTCCTTAGGAGCCTTTGATGAGGAACTTTATCAAAAGCTTTCTGGAAGTCAAGTAAACAATATCTATTGGGTCCCCTTTGTCCACATGTTTGTTCACCCCCTCAAAGAACACTAACAGGTTAGTGAGACAAGATCTTCCCTTACAGAACCCATGCTGAGTCTGCCTCAATAGTTTTTGTTCATCAATGTGCTTACTAATTCTTTCCTTAATAACAGTTTCCACCAATTTACCCAGTATCAACGTCAGGCTGACTGGCCTGTAATTTCCCGGTTCTCCTTTGGAACCCTTTTTAAAGATGGGAGTGACATTAGCTACCTTCCAGTCCTCGGGAATGGAGGCAGATTTTAATTAAAGATTACATATTCTTGTAAGGAGATCCACAAGTTCACATTTGAGTTCTTTCAGAACTCTCGGATGTATGCCATCTGGGCCTGGTGATTTATCAGTTTTTCAGTTATCTGTCAGTTGTAAGACCTCTCTCGTCACCACAGACTCAGGTCTTTCAACACCCCTCCCAAAATCAGTGGTTCTGGAGTGGGCAAGCACTTCTCATCTTCCACAGTGAAGACAGAGGCAAACAATGCATTCACCTTCTCAGTCATTTCCCTATCATCCTTCACTACTCCTTTTACCTCTTGGTCATCCAAGGGCCCCACTGCCTCCCTGGGTGGTTTCCAGCTTCTAATGTATTTGAAGAAAGTTTTATTGTTGGTCTTTATTTTTCGCTATATGCTCCTCAGATTCCCTTTTTGCCTGCCTGATCACAGACTTGCATTTTATTTGCCACAGCTTGTGTTCCCTTTTATCAGCCTCACTGTGACTAGCTTTCCACTGCTTAAAGGAATTCTTTTTACCTTTTACAGCTTCCATTACTTTGTTAACCATGCAGGCTTTTTTCTGTACCTATTTGTGCCTTTCCTAACCTGCAGTATATATTTTTTCTGAGTTTCTACGATTGAAGTTTTAAATGCTTCCCCAATGGTTTTGACCCTTTCTACTTTTCCTTTCAGTTTCCTCCTCACATGTCCCCTTCATATCAGAGAAGTTACCCCCTTGAAAGTTAAAAGCGTTTGTGTCAGTCTTTTTGCCCAATTCCCTATTTATACAAATGTTGAACTCAATAACATTATGGTCACTATTCCCAAGCAGTGCAATCACTTTTACATCTCTCACCATGTTCTGGGTGTTACTTAGGACCAAATCCAGGATCGTCTCTCCCCTGGTAGGTTCTGTGACCATCTGCTCCATAGCACAGTCACTGAGAGTATCTAGAAACTCAATCCCTTTTTCCCGACTAGAACACATATTGACCCAATCAATGTGTGGACAGTTAAAATCACCTATTATGACACAGGTTTTTTTGTCTAGCCGCTATCTTTCATTCATCATTTTATAATCCTCCTCTATCTTTTGATCTGGTGGGCGATAAACTCCCACTGTTAAGTTTCCTTTTGGGCCCACTATTTCAACCCATAGCATTTCCAGAAGCGAATCTAATTCTCTTACCCTCTCAGTCTTACTGGACTGTATACCCTCTCTGACATACAGAGCCACCCCAGGCAGTCCATGTCACCAGCCATGGCCTCTGTGGACAATTTCAATCCACCTCCCTGTAGAAAAGCAACAGGTACCCCCTCATCTCTCTGAGATGAGCCAACCCGAACCAGAGACTTTTCATCTCCTGTCGGCTTTCCCCCAATATTTAGTTTAAAAGCTGCTCTGCCACCTTTTTGATTTTAAGTGCCAGCAGCCTGGTTCCTTCTCGGGACAAGTGGAGACCGTCTCGCCTGTACAGCTCCCTCTTGTTCCAAAAAGTATCCCAGTGCCTAACAAACCTGAACCCTTCCCCTCTACACCATCGTCTCATCCACGCATTGAGACTCCTGATCTGTGCCTGTCTCTCCGGCCCTGCGCGTGGAACAGGTAACACTTCTGAGAAGGCTACCTTGGAGGTCCTGGACCTAAGTTTCCTGCCCAGCAGCCTAAATTTCTCCTCCAGGACCTCACGACTGCATTTCCCCACATCGTTGGTGCCGACATGCACCACGACCACTGGCTCCTCCCCAGCACTATCTACCAGCCTATCTAAAACACGCGTAATGTCCGCTACCTTCGCACCAGGCAGGCAAATCACCATACGGTCAGTACGCAGGTTCGCCATCCAGCTGTCTACCTGCCTAAGGATCGAAACACCAACAAGAGCCCCCCTCCCACCCTGCCCAGGGATGGTTCCTTGGTGCGAATGGAACCAGCTGAAGAAGAGGTCCCTTCTGAGGGCACATTCCCCTTATCCTCAGCACGGTGCCCTGTTTCCCCTTGACCCTCATGCTTCCTGACAGCGGCAGGACTACCAGATCCAGAGTGGGACATATCTAACAAGTCCCCGAGAGTCTTCTCCGTGCACCTAACTGACTGTCTCTGCTTCTCCAGGTCAGCCACCTTGACCTCAAGGGAGCAAACTCGTTCCCTGAGAACCAGGAGCTCCTTGCACCGAGCACACACCCAAGACTTCAGTCCAGTGGGCAGATAGGCATACATGTTACACTCCATGCAAAACACTGGATAGCCCCCAACCCCCTGCTGGCATTCTGGCTTCATAATTGCTTTTAAAATAATTAAATATGATCCCCCTTTTAAAACCCTTTGTAATTATGTGGTTCTCCTTGTCGAAGTCTACTTACCTTACTGGGAACACAAGGAGACTAGGGCCTTGGCTTTCTGGCTCTTCCTGGGCTTCTTCCAAAGCCCCTAGGCTAAGAGCCACAGGCAAAGAGCCCTTTAGCCCTCTCGCTCGTGTCTCTGGCAAGGTGCTGCCTTAAATAGAGGCCTCCCCCAGCAGAAGGTGGGGCAGCAGCTATTCAAATTCACCCAGGCACTCAATTTACATTCAAACAATGACCCTTTCTCACCTTATCTCAAGCAGCCAGGACTCTGCAACAGCTCTAATCCCTCCCACACAATACCCTCAGCTACATCCCCTCAGCTGAAAGCAAGTTAAAAAAACTCACCCCTCTAGCAGCTCTGTCTACTGCTCCTTCTCAGAGCTCAGCTGGGTCAGCTCTGTCTCTGTTAAACTCTGTGCCACCCATTGCCACTGTGAATCCATCTGCAATCTCAACGGCAACAAAAGCTACACAGAATAACACCTCTGGGTGGAAGAGCCCTGGACAAAATACTGCCTACGTTAAATTCCCTCCTCCATAAAACTCAGTGTAACTTATTTCGTGTGGTGCTTTATTATCCTGCCTTTCCTTCGAAGAGCTCAAGCAGCATCCATGGCTCTCCCTGGCTCTGTTGTACCTTCACAACAACCCTGTGAGGTAAGTTAGGCCAAGAGAGTGACTCTCATGGAAAGTAGAAACAAAGGTCCTACTCCAGCACGTTTAACTATTACAGCACACTGGCCCTCCGACTTACCCTGCATCCTGACTTTAGGATGTATTTTTCCCTGCTTCTGCTCCACATCCCCTGGCTGCTGCTGGCGGGGCAGAAAAATACACTTCCTAATGACGGCATGAGGCACAGCAAGTTAACTGGGAGGGGAGAACTTGACATGGGGCTCCCATTTTAATTAGCAGCACTGGACTCCTTACAACATGCAGTTTTGCCCTTGGTCCATCACCCTGTCGCACCCTCTTACAGACTAGTCAACATAATCCCCCATTTCCTGCAGGAAATCAGTATGTGGGGAGGGGTGCCTAAGCGAACAGCTGCCTCTATGAATGTTTAAAGCCCTATTAACTAAAGGTTAATGCATCACCTTTCGATCAGGTAAAGGACCACATAATAGTCACCGTGGAAGGATTCTCTCTGGCCGAGTCCCTGGAGAGCCTCTGTGCCAGTCTGAGTGGGCAATACTGACCTTCACGGACCAAAAGCCTGACTCAATATAAGGCAGCTTCAGAGGTTTACCTCCACCTTAGGACATAATGAATGTCATATATTAGGTAGTAGAAAAGAGCAAGAGTCCAGCAGCACCTTAAAGACTAACAAAATATGTGGCCAAGTATGAGCTTTCATGAGCCGTGACTCTTGCTCTTTTCTACTGCTACGGACAGACTGACATGGCTACCCATGCTGATATATTAGGTATGCCTTTTGTGGAAGGATTTGGGTGAGAGTAATATGTACTCGACAGGGTTGCCAGCCTCCAGGTGGGACCTGGGGATCCCCCGGGCCTATAGCTCATCTCCAGGCTACAGAGATCAGTCCCCCCGGGGGGGAAATGGATGCTTGGGAGCAATGTTCCCTCTAAGCTGTGGAGTCTTGTGAGCAAAAATTCTATTTTGTGAGCTGCTGGCATTAAGGCTGTGAGTGAGCAATTTGGCTGTTGCATAAATTAGTTTGCTCTGGAGCCATCCTTCCTGAGCTAAGAGAAAAAATGTGTGAACTGGAGGCTAAAAAAACTGTGACCTAACTCACAGTATCTCAGCTTAGAGGGTACACTGCTTGGGAGGTCCCTGTCCTCTCCAGGCTCCATCCCCAAATATCCAGGAGTTCCCCAACCTGGATCTGGTAACCCTACCCTCCCCCCATCCCCTGCCAGTGGCCAAGGCAGACCTGGCAACCCAAGTACTCGAGTATATACAAGATGCCACGTGAAGCCATGGTTCTGGAATCCCCAGTCCAGTCCATCACTTCCAGCAGCAGAGGAATACCGCTTGGCCAAGAATCTAGTTGCCTAACCCTGCCTTGTATTACTGCAGGCTGCTGACAGCCTCAGGGCAGCTCAAGCGGGGATCAGTTCCAAAGAACCTCACCTACTACAGACCCCGATAGGCGCTGACCTGTGAACAAGGCAGAGAACCTCGCCCCCCTCCCCTGAGAAGGTGGCTCCCTGTTCAAAATGGTTCTTTCACTTTTAAAGTTGTGTGTGTTTCCCCCAAATACAATCTGCCTGGAGGGCCCATGTGGAATAATCACACCGCCACCACCCTTTCATTTTTAAACTCTTTCACTTTCTCTCTCTGCAGGCCTCGTTTTCCTTCCAATCTTCCTCCAAGCACCTTGGGATGACATAGAGGGCTGCCCCCCCCCTTTATCTTCACAATAACCCTAAGAAGAGGGCTGCTTCTAATGTGGAGACTTACTCAAAGACACTATATGCTCTGCAGTCAGCTGGCAACAAGCCCGTAGCCAGTATCTTTTTGTTTGGGAGGCATTTAAATTTTTAAGGGGGCAGTTAAATCACAGTTAATTAAATTAATCTGAATGCCTGTCATTAAAGGCGGAGGCTCCAAGCCTGTTTCTAGCCCTTCCTTTCAAGGGACAGCGCAGTAAATACATCAGTTCCTAGGAGAAAACAACTTAGAGGCAGTGTTCCCTCTAAGCTGAGTTAGTGTGAGCTAGCTCACATTTTTTTTAGCCTCCAGCTTATAGATTATTGTCTTAGCTCAGGAAGGAGGGCTCCAGAGCAAACTAAGTGATGCAGCAGCCCAGTCGCTGGCTCACAACTTTAATGCCAGTAGCTCACAAAGAAGAATTTTTGCTCACAAGACTCCACAGTTTAGAGGGAGCATTGCTTAGAGGGCATGTAACTGTCTTTTGAGTTCCCTTCTACAGGGCAAGAAAGCTTAGAAGGGCACTCAAGAGCACCTACAGTACATCCCCAACAATCCCCCTTTCTGCTAGCCCAGTCCTGCTGTAGAGCACCTAGGTCATGACCAGCGCTTTTAATGTAGAAAAAGCCCAGCAGAAACTCATTAGAATAATAGGCCACACCCAACAGCAAAAACACATTAGCATATTAAGCCACACCCCTGACAGAGCAGCTCATTAGCATATTAGGCCACACCCGTTACCAGAAGAGTGCTCATCCAGCCACACCCACCTTTTGCTTCTTATTCTGTTTACCTTGTTTGTTGTCAAAACCAATGGCTTTTTTTGTAGCAGGAACCCTTTGCATGTTAGGCCACACGCCCCTAATGTAGCCAATCCTAATGAGTTTCTGCTGTTGGGTGTGGCCTGTTATGTTAATGAGTTCCTGCTGGGCGTGGCCAACTCAGGAGCCAGCTGGAACTCCGTTCCTGTGCGTTCCTGCCCAAAAATAGCCCTGGCATGACGAATCTTTCAAAAGTGGGAGGGGGAGGGAAGCCTCCCCGGTGCCACTGACAGTGGGGGTCTCTCCTCAAAAATCAGGTTTCTACACACACACACACATTAAAAAATTACAAAAAAACCCCACCAAAAAATAAGGTTGTCGGCATGGCCATATGTGTGGGGGGTTAAATTAAGGAGGCAGGGCCCCCAAATGCCCCACTGTAGCTATAGGCCTGGCTGGCAAGCCATTTTGGTGCGGGCAGCAGAGCAAGGGTTTGACACCAGATCTCCCCGGTCAAAGCGTGACCCTCTGGCATGCTATATCACACACACTCAGCACTGTCTGCAATCTCAGACTCTCTTACCGCTTCAGATTTCGGTGGGACTGGGGGAGGCATCTCCCCCAAAGGCTCGGCTTTCAGGTGGCCTTGGCAACGTGGGGAGCCGAGTGGGGAGGAGAGGCTCGCAAAGGAGATAAGATCGCGTTGGCCCTTGTTGGCGCTCTCCAATCCTGGCAGGTTGCTGCTGGGTTCCGAGTAGTTTTCGGTGCTTTGATTGGTCCACAGCTCCTCGTACGGGAGCTCCTGAGTCCGGAATGTCGGTTCAGCCCAGTCAGGCGTCATGTACTCGCGCTCAGAGTCTGGAGCCTCAGTAAGATGGGCGGAGTGTTCCTGGCGGGAGGGGAGGAGCCATCGCTGGCTCCTTCCTCCTGCGGCCGAGTCTTGGCAGCCACTTTCGGTGGCGCTATAGAGACAGAGGGAGAGGCGCTGGAAGGACTGGGCCAGTTCGTCGCGGGCATAGCCCTGCAAGCAGAGCCGTTGGCACATTCTTCCGAGAAGTCCGGTTTGGCCTCGCGCACAGCCTTGGAGTATTCATTGGGGTCAAAGCACTCCTGGCAGAGGGCAGCACACTCATGCAAAAGCTTCTCCAGCTGGGGGTCCCCACCTCCGCGCAACATCCCCTCCGGCAGCAGGAAACGGGGCATGTCCGTGAGCAGGAGGAAGTGGAAAGGCGCCACCTCGTCCCTGCGAAGGATGCAGCACAGCACCACCGTCTTGGAGATGATGCTCACCAGCTTGTAACAGTGGCCCTCCCGGATGGCATGCAGGTCGTAGGGGTTGCGAGGTGGGCGGCTGGGGACGGTCACGTTGACGGGCAGCCGCACCTTCTCAATGATGCTGCGGATGGTGTGCTCCCCCTCCTGCATCTGCAGCTCCAGTGGGGAGCGGGTGCTGAAGCGCCCTTTGCACTGGAAGGGCAGACTGAGGCTCTCGTTGGTCCGGTGGTTCATGCAGATCAGACAGGGCATCTTGCCTTTCAGCTGCTTGCTGCTGCTGCCGCCTCCGCTACCATTCCCACCGCTGCCGCCGCCACCGCTGCTGGGACTTCCCGCTTTGCCCAGCTTGCGGAGCAGTGTGTTGAAGCGCGACTTCTCCTTTGCAGCCTTGGCACACAGGATCTCTGCCTGCCCCATGAGCGTCAACTCGTCCCCCGCATGCAAGGTGAAGTTGTACACCTCGCTGTCCTCGCTGAACTCGCCCGACACAACCTGCAAAGGAAACCATGGGGAAGTCGGAGAAAGTGGAAATAAGGGGAGTTTGGCTTGGCCTATTTACTCTGCCATGCTGCTTCTGCTGCAGTCAACCTTCCTTTTCTCTTTATTCTCCCCACCTTTCCACCGAAGACCTTAGGGTGATGCACGTGATTCTCCCTTCTTCCCTTTCATCCCCACAACAACCGTGCGAGGTGGGCCAGTCTGACAGAGAGTGACTGGGCTAAGGTCACCCAGTGAGCTTGCTGGGCTGAGTGCAATCTAATCCTCTCCAGTCCTACTCTGATACTCTCTAACCACTGTACCTCATGGTCTTTATTTCAAAGTAGATCCCATTCCACCAGCCACACCTGGCAATCTGCCAAGAGACAATAATCCTTCTGTTGTCCCAGCCAGGGATTGCAAAAAAAAAAAAAAAGGGCAAAGGGGGGGAGGTGGATTCCTGAACACCTGAAAGGTCTCAGCATGGGCAGCATTTAGTACGGAGGGTTAGGGTTAGGCCTGCTCCAGAAGCCACGTGGAAATGCTTTCCGAACAGGGGACTGGGGGGAAGGAAACAGGAACGGAATTTAGCAGCAAGAACACAGAGCTGATAAAAACCAAGTGCCAGACCTCCAGAAACGCCTGATTGGTGGGTTTGGCGGCAGGGAAGTTAAATCCCAGTAGTAATTAATCTGGGTTAAGGTAATTCAGAGGTTTCCACAGAATGGGTTATTGAATGGTCTCTAAGGCTGTCACCGGTAGAAAAGTAGACACACCTGAGCCATCAAACCGCCTGTCTCCTCTCTGCAGAGCACAGAGTAGGGATGCCAGTCCCCAGGTGGGGGCAGGGGACCCTCTGATTTGGGGGGATTCTGCCTGCTGCCAGCCAGCTGGCTGGCAGGGGGAAGCCCCGCCCCCAAGAGCAGCCAACCGCAGCCACCCTTCTCCCTCCCTCCCCTCCAGGGCCGGCCTGAGGCTTTTTTGCACCCTAGGCGGGCTAACTTCTGGCACACACCCCCGTGCATGCCCAGTTACGGGGTTGCCAACCTCCAGGCGGGGCCTGGAGAAGGACAACTTCTCTCCCCCTTTGGAGAGGTGGGGAGGGGAGACCCGGGCCAAGCCTGTGCACTCCCCCCGGACCAGTACTGAAGGAAAAGCCCACCTCCCCACCCCGGACGTGGTCAGAGACAAGCGTGGTTTCCTTCACCCTGCAGGAAGCTGGGCACTTGGGTCCCGGTTCGGAGCCACGGTTTGAGAGAGCAGCCCACGCAGAAAGGCCCAGTCCCATGCCCAGGAAAGAAAAGAAAGCTGAGCCGTCAGGTGGCCGGAGGGGGGGGGGGGGGTCACCAGAACCACCGCTACTCACTCTGCTGCCCAGCCGCATCTTTGCTCAGCCCTCTCAGGAGAGCCCCCCTCCCCCCACTGCTTGCTGCGCTTTCACTTTCTGCTCTGGGCGCAACTTCAAGGCAGCTGCGCTTGGGGCGAGGAGGGAGGGAGTGCGCAGCCCAGCAGCACCGGCCAGCGAGCTGGGAGCAGATTGGCCAGGCACTGGTCCCCTCCGCCGGTTTCCACCAATGTTCTTTCCCAGCAGAGGGGCCTGGGAAGCAGCCCCAGCACCACCTTTCTGCTTGCTAAGAGACGTGCAAAGAAACGCAGGGCGCTGCTGCCTCATCATCCAGGAGGGGCTCGAGGGGTCCACGTCGGTACTCTGGGGCTTGCGGAGATCCTGGGCTCCCACAGGCCAGGCAAATGCCAGCACCGGGCCGGCGCGCACAGGCTAGCCAAGCGAGAGGCTTGAACATGCCCCCCTCCCCTCCCCCGAGCACTTGCTGCCCACTTGGCTCCCGCCCCACCTGGTGCTTCCTTGGTGGCTGCCAAGCAACACGTTCCGGGGAGAGGGCTTCCTTCGGGCGCAGGCGGGCTGGGATGGCTCTGTGAGGCCGAAGACACCACGCTCTGTCCAGAGGTGCTGCACCCAGTGTGAAGCCAGACCCAGGCCGTGGGCGAGTGAGGGGCTGCGGCTGCCAGGCAGCAGCAGCAGGGGGGGGGGAGGTGGCGGCCAGAGCAAGTGAAGGGCCCTGCCGGCAGAGAAGCAGCCTGGGCTGGGCATGCCCAGAATCATCGCCCGCCCAGCCGGCCTGAGATCATGATGCAGGCTTTTGGCGGGGGGTGGGGGGCTTTGGTGGGGGGGCGGGTCCTGTTTGGGCCCCTAAGGGCCGGCGCGCTCTAGGTGAATGCCTAGTTCACTTAGCAGGTGAGCCGGCCCTGCTCTCCTCCCGCCAGATTTAAAGGGCCCTCCACCTGATTGGTGGGAGCACGTGGCCTGCCAATCAGCTGGAGGGCCCTTTAAATCTGGCAAAAGGGGAGGGAGAGGGGTGGCCGCTGGCCACACGCCTGCACTCTAAGCGGTGAATTCGCTGCTTAGGATTCAGGCGTGTCCCCAATATGATGACATCACTTCTGAGTGATGTCATCATATTGGGGGTGTCCCAACCCCCTCCAGGAACGCCTCCCAAAGTCCCTCGCTGGGGAGGAGGCAGGACCTGGGAACCCTAGCACAGAGGCTATTTCCAGTCTAGGATGGGATTCAAGAATTTAGCCACTTCAGGTTGGAAGCAACTTTCTCAACTTCTCCCTGGGTTAGAATTGGTGTAAAAAGTGTCCCTTCCCTTTTGTCCCGATTATGGGCATTTGACATTTCAGTGTCAAACATAGTCCATTATATTTGCATTGCACCTGCTGTCTTGGATATCTTTCTTGCTCTCTCTCTTGCAAACTTGGAATCAGTTTTGGGAGGGTAGCCGTGTGGATCTGCAGTAGAAGAGCTAGATTTGAATCCAGTAGCACACAGGGACCAACACAGTTTTCAGGGTGTAAGCTTTTGAGAATCAAAGCTCCCTTTGTCAGAGAAATCTGTCGTATCCTTAAAACGTTCAATAATATCTATTAGTTGTTCTATTTTTGAGCATGTTACTCACTGGACAGGAAGAGGCCAAGGTCAGATTTAAACGTAATATTGGCAGAGCAAAAGAAGTCCCCAGAGTGTAGGAGGGGGCTTTGCACCCCCACAGCAACTCACAAAAACTGCAGTGCAACCCACATTGCAGCTATGCGCAGGTGGCAGCCCAATTTCAATGAGACCTGGTATGCATGCAGGGGGAGGGTTCTTCTGCCTCTCCAGCATCTGGTTTAAATCAGATCTTAGATGAACCTAGGAAAGGAAGAGAGCAAAAGCCCCCTGTGCGAGGGCCCTGCTAGACTTCTACAGGGCACTGGAAGCGGGGGGCGGGGGCGGAAACAGATAGGAAACTGGAACGTGAAGCTTTAAGGTCAACAAGGCATTTAAATGATCCTTCCCCTAATCTTCCAGTCTCCGCAGAGTATTAAAGTGCAGCCAATAAAGCGGGGGGGGGGGAGAGATATTTAAAACATCTGCAGTCAGATTGCTCAAAAACAAGTCTATTAAGACGCTTAATATTTAAGAACAGATGAGCAGCCCTGCCGGACCAGTCCATAAAGGTCCTTCTCAGTATATGGCACCCTGATCTGAACAGCGGCCAGCCAGAGCCTTCCAGGAAGCCCAGAAGCACGGCAAGAAGAAAACAGCCTGCCCTGATCTAAAGCCCGAGGACAGATTTTTTAAAAAAAGACTTTATTATTCTACTTTGTACAGACAACTCCCATCCTGAGTTTACCAGCAATTCTGACGCAATTCCGCAGGGCCTGTAAGGCAGAGATGTTCCACCAGACTTTTAGTGGAGGGCAGCAATGGGAAGGTGAGGCCGGCACCCGCTTTTTCTCTTCCGTGGCCCCCACGTGCCCTGCCCTGCGGGACAGCACTGTGGCTGGCAAAGGGGGACTTATTATATCACCATCTTGGACTGGTTTTTAGTTATTCATTTTACTGTTGATTAAATCTACTTATTTATTGATTGTGCTTTAAATGTTTTAATGTTTATAAGGTTTTATAAGGGTGGGCGATTCATAAGTTCAATTAATTAATTAATTAATTAATTAATTAATTAAAACAAGCTTTGGTCTGCTTGCACGGCATTAAATTTGAGGTAGGCAGCTGAGGTATGGCGAGGTTTTCTCATGGGAAGGATCTTTCACTCCAGTCATAGGACCTCAGTTTCGGTCACCAAGAAGTTAATTAAATTTGCCACTCTAAGTAGAATTACATTGCGCTAAGCCCACTGACTTCAACGCAGGCTTGGGGAGATTTAGGGGCGGTGCCTAAACCCTGACCTGGATAGTCCAGGCAAGCCCGATCCTGTCAGATCTCAGAAGCTAAGCAGGGTCGGCCCTGACTAGTATTTGGATGGGTGACCTCCAAGGAATACCAGGGTCGTGATGCAGAGGCAGGCAATGGCAAGCCACCTCCGAAACATCTCTTGCCTCAAAAAAAATAAAGTCTCGCTCACCACCTAGTGGTGCATAACGCTAAAAGAGCTAGAACTTCTTGCTGTCTCCTGGCTATACTACACACACTGCCATACAGACACAGAGCCAGTTTGGTGTAGTGGTTAAGTGCACGGACTCTGATCTGGGAGAACCGGGTTTGATTCCCCACTCCTCCACTTGCAGGTGCTGATGTGACCTTGGGCAAGCCGTAGTTCTGATAAGAGCTGTCCTTGGAAAAGAGCAGTTTCTGTCGAGAGTTCTCTCAGCCCCACCTACCTCACAGGGTGTCTGTTGTGGGGAGGGGAAGGGAAAGGAGTTTGTAAGCCGCTCTGAGACACCTTTGGGGAGTGAAGGGCGGGGTATAAATCCAATCTCTTCTCTTCTTCTTCATAATACGATAATAATGATTATTAGGGGTGGTGCCTGGGGAGTGCAGAATTTGAGGAGTGGAGGGAGCTCAGCAGGGAAGTGATGGCTGAAGTCGAGGTTAAAGGACATCTCTTCCAACTCCCCCCTTCCTGTAGGGTTGCCAACTTCCAGGTGACACCTGGAGATCTCCTGCTATTACAATTTATCTCCAGACAACCACAATCAGTTCCCCATAGAGAAAATGGCTACTTTGGAGGGGGGACACTATGGCACTACACTCTCCTGAGCTCCCTCCCCTCTCCAAACCCTGCCCTCCCCAGGCTCTACTCCCAAAATCTCCAGGTATTTCCCAACCTGGAGCTGGCAATCCCAACTTCCTGTGAGGTCACTTCCTCCCACCAAAATTAAACGTTTCAACTTCCTGTGAGGTCACTTCCTCCCACCAAAATTAAACTTTTCAACTTAAATTTCTTACCTCATCTCTTTGAGGTTGGTAACCCCAATTTCAAAGAACTTGGAAGGCTATAACTCTGCAAGCGGCACAAGGCCTGGGCTTGGGGAACCAGCTCTGTTGTGCTGTAGCAACTCAGGTTTTGCAAAGGTCATTTGAGAAACCCAGGAAGAGGAACCATGGTGCCTCAGCAGAATGCTAACTTCTAAAACACCTTACATACCAAAAGCACTGCACAGGGCAGGCTCCGACACAGCTCAGCTCTTTGTTAACAGCCAATGACACCATTGAGGATGAATAAAGATGAAACAAAGCAGCTGAATGCAAGAAACTGAACTCCCAATAATGACAGGGAGATCTGGGACTCCCCCTAAAGTGAGAGAACTGTGGAGAGAACTCTCACATACCCACACACACCATTCTCACTGGTCACACACTCTCAGCAGAACCTACCTCATAGGGTTGTTGTGAGGATAAAATGGAAGACAAAAGAATGATGTAAGCCGCTTCGGGTCCCCACTGGGGGAAAAGGCCCAGTATAAATGAAGTCAATATATAATGAACAAACTCTGCTTGGGGGAAGATACGCTCACCCTGCGGAAGCACAGCTGACCTTGACGCTGAAGGTGATGGCCTCCATCACAAACACTCGATCTGGGAAGATGCTGGCCACTTCCTCCACACTGTTGAAGTACTGGACGGGCTCCCGGACGTCCCTGTCCTGGTCCAGCAGCTTAAATTTCCCTGCAGGGTTGGAAACCAGAACACATTAGTTTGGTTTTGGGGTAGGCTTGCAAGGAAACCCGCTCCAGGGATCTCTGCTGCAGGCTATAAAGGCAGCTGAAACCCAAGGCTAGCATCCCTGAAAGCCAGGTGACAAGAAGGACAAAGCTGTGGTGAAACAATGCCTCTCACGCCCCCCCCCCTTCCAGGTAACTCATGTCAGATTTGCAATTTGGGAAGGGCAACATTTAATTTGCACTCTGCTAATGCTCAGAGGCTAGTACAACATGGTCTTTCCAGCCGCAGAACAAGTTTATCTTGTTTGCCTCCAGTCTGCCTACCTAGATGTATGGCAGACAATATATAATGGTGAATAGCCAAGAGGAGAACAGGAATTTACCTGTAGCACCAGAAGCCTCAAGTCCACACAAGGCACCTAGGAATATTCTGGGGGTAAGAGACGGGGATGGCCCAATCCCATCAGATCTCAAAGCTAAGCATTTGGGTAGGAGACCACCAGGGCTTTTTTTCTAGAAAAAGCCCAGCAGGAACTCATTAGCATAATAAACCACACCCCTGACAGCACAGCTCATTGGCATACTAGGTCGCACCCCCATGTTACCGGAAGTGTAGTCATCCAGCCACACCCACCTTTTGCTTCTTATTCTGTTTACCTTGCTTGTTGTCAAAACCCAGGGCTTTTTTTGTAGCAGGAACTCCATTGCATGTTAGGCCACACACCCCTAAAGTAGCCAATCCTAATGAGTTTCTGCTGTTGGACGTGGCCTATTATGCTAATGAGTTCCTGCTGGGCGTGGCCAACTCAGGAGCCAGCTGGAACTCTGTTCCTGTGCGTTCCTGCCCAAAAATAGCCCTGGAGACCGCCAAGGAATACCAGGGTCACTACGCAAAGGCAGGCGATAGCAAACCGCCTCTCAATGTCTTCTCGCCTTTAAAACCCGATGGGGTCGCCCTAAGTCACCGGCGATTTGTCAGTGCTTTCCACCACCACCAAGAGACCAGAATCGTCCACAAAGCAGGGGTGGTTCTGATTGGGCATAAATTGAGGAAAACATTCCAGGAGGGCATCCTCAGAGTTTCTGAAAGGAGAGGGGATACAAGAAAGGGCTGGGAGATGGGCTGGCTCCTCACCAAACAGTGGAAAGACAGAAACTTGCCTTCAAGAAGGTATGGAAATCTGGTAACCTTAGCTTATTCTGGCTCTCTCTTAACAGGAAAATACATCTAGAACTAGGAAAAGAGGACTACATTTAAAAACTCCTTTTTAAAATTCTACCTTTGCTCAGGAGCGGTTAGTTATTTTTCTTACTTCACCACCCGCCTTCTGTATTGGGTGAGTTTATTTACAAGCAGTGGACAATTTTCTTAAGGAATTAGTGTCTTATTGTGATCATTTGGCTCCACATGGGCATCCACTTGGCACAGCACTAACCAAGTTACAAAGAGCAGCCTCGGAAACTTGCACCTGGATTTGGGTTACTAGCAATGCAATCCTAAACAGAGGTATACCTTTCAAAGTCCACGGAGATCAATGAACTTAGAGCCAGGGCTATTTTTGGGCAGGAACGCACAGGAACGGAGTTCCGGCTGGCTCCCGAGTTGGCCACGCCCAGCAGGAACTCATTAGCATAACAGGACACACCCAACAGCAGAAACTCATTAGGATTGGCTACATTAGGGGTGTGTGGCCTAACATGCAAAGGAGTTCCTGCTACAAAAAAAGCCCTGGGTTTTGACAACAAACAAGGTAAACAGAAGCAAAAGGTGGGTGTGGCTGGATGACCACACTTCCGGTAACATGGGGGTGTGGCCTAATATGCTAATGAGCTGTGCTGTCAGGGGTGTGGCCTAATATGCTAATGAGTTTCTGCTGTTGGGTGTGGCCAGTTATGCTAATGAGTTCCTGCTGGGCTTTTTCTACCAAAAAAGCCCTGCTTAGAGCCATTCTAGCTACAGCATATCTGCCACAAGACAGGTCAGGATTCCCCAACCCATTTTACAGACGATTCCCCAACCCATTTTACAGACAGATGTGGCACTGGGGAACTGAAATTCCCAAGTGTGCCAGGGATGCTTGGGGGGAAGTGTGGTGCTGGTGGAGGAGGGGCTCCAGCCTCCCTCCCATGCAGTTTTCATGAGCCCAACTACTTGCTGTGCTTTATGTCACAATAGTTCACCTCCTCTGCAGAGGCCCAGGTCCTTCACTTGCATTCCCTTATATATGTCTCTGGCCCTATCGCTATGGTGGGGCTACTGGGGACTCCGCCCCCTCCCTTAAAGAGCTAACCCGCTTCCATAAAGGCCCCCACCAGCTTATTCTCAAAAGGGATCCTTTAAATGCTTTTGAGATGAAGCGGGGGGTGGGGGGGTGGCACGCGCCACTCTCCCTCCCCTCATGCAAGATTGAGTGGGCCCTCCAGCTGGTCAGTAGGCCATGCACTCCCCCGCCGACCAGCTGAAGGATCCTTTAAATCTTGCAGGAGAGGAAGGAGAGGGGTGTGTGCCGCCACCCCTGCTTCATTATGGAAAATAACGGCAGCCTCATCAGCCCCACCAGAAATGTTTTTGCCCCACAAGCCACAAAACCCTGGCTATGGGGCTGGTATGCAGTTATAGGGCCAAGCTACAGCTATAGGATCACCGCTCACCTCCCACCCTCCAGTTCACTGCACGGCCCTGGGTCAGTTACTCACTCACGCAGCCTAAGCTACCTCACAGGGTTGTTGTGATGGAAGAGATGTGGGGTAGAGATTAGAGGCACAGCTGGCCTGTAAAGTCAGACCCTCCCATCAGAAAGGCCACGGGGGCTGGATCCCACAGACCCATTCTGTTAACAGCAGAACCTTCCCCAAGTGGAAGGACCGTGGGCCTCTTGCATCCGAGGAATGTTCCTTGCAGCAGGGTGAAGGTGCTCCCATTAATGGAACGAATCCAGATCATCCAGCCCCTTCTCCCAACGGAGTCCAGTTGTGTGATTGCTCAGTGGTGAGAAGACATTCTGGTGGTGGCAGCGGAAAGTTCCGTCAAGCCGCAGCTGACTTACAGCAACCCCTGGTGGCGTTCTCAAGGCAAGAGGCGTTCAGAGGTGGTTTGCCATGGCCTGCCTCCTCCATGTCACCGCCCTGGTATTCCTTGGTGGCCTCCCATCCAAACCCTTGCCAGGGCCGACCCTGCTTAGCTTCCCGTATCTGGTGAGATTAGGCTAGTCTGGGCTATCAAGGTCAGGGTCAAAGACATTCTGCACATGCTCAATTTCTTATTCCTTCTCTGAAAATGAAGTTAAACATATTGTCACTCCCCAAATTCCAGGGTGTTGAATATGAGCACCGGGGAGGCACTCTGCACACTCAGTGGTCCTTTTCCACATTTGAATTTTGGTACTCAAGACAGGTTCTGGGGTGTGAGCCCCAGTGAATGCATCCCTGACATTTATATCTGACTTTGGAGAGAAGGAATTAAATCAGCTGCCCCTTCTCCCTGTGGGGCCCTTGTAGCCATGGAAAAAGAGGAGGAGGTGCCAGAAGACGCCGTGGTGAGATCAGCTCCATTTATGGGAAGGCTCTCTCCCCCTTTCCGCCCCCACGTCAGAAAGTCCCAGAAGACGGAAAGACACAGAAATCCCAGAATAGAGAGGAAGCCAGCAAGAGAAGGCTGAATCAATGTGTCAATTGCTTTCCAATCCATCACGGCCGGCTCTCAGACTCTCTGACCATACAGCAGAGCAGACACGGAGGTCTCATCGCATCCGACAGTCAGCACTCCTCCAAAGTGCCTGGCAGCCCTCAAATATTGTCAGTGGCTCTCCCGGGACTCGATATTACCTTTCCCAGGAATTCACTGGGATGGGCTTAACTCACCTATTGATCCTGATTGCTGTCGCTTATTTATAGCGGGCAACTGACGCCCTGTTCCTGAACGTGCATTTAAAGTTTTGAGAGGGTAGTCATGTTGGTCTGCAATAGAACAGCTGGGTTCAAGTCCAGGAGCGCCATCAACACCAACAAGATCTGGGGGGTATGAGACCTCTCCAGAATCAAAGCTCCCTTTGTCAGACTGACTCTCAAAAGCTTGTACCCCAAAAAAAATCTTGGAGGTTTCTAAGGTACTAGTAAAGGTAAAGGTAAAGGTTCCCTTGCTCAAAAGCCAGTCGAGTCCAACTCTAGGGTTGCGGTGCTCATCTCCGTTTCAAAGCCGAAGAGCCAGCGCTGTCCGAAGACGTTTCCGTGGTCATGTGGCCGGCCTGACTAAACACCAAGGCGCAGCGAACGCTGTTACCTTCCCACCGAAGTGGTACCTATTTATCTACTTGCAATTTCTTGCTTTCGAACTGCTAGGTTGGCAGGAGCTGGAACTAGAGACGGGAGCCCACTCCGTCATGCGGCAACTCGGGTCTTGAACTGCTGAACTACTGACCTTCCACAGCCTGCAGTTCAGCGTCTTAACCACTTGAGCCACTGCAGCTCCTCTAAGGTACTACTGGAATCAAATTTATGCATTCAACAGAGTCACACCACTGCTCCATCAAACTTAGGGTGGTCCACTCTGACATATGTGGGAAGGACATATGTGGAGGAAGGGCTGCTTATAAAGCGGAGACACACACACACCCGTCTGCAGGATTTGGGCCACCCAGCACTCAGGGCCGCATTATGACTTGGGTCGGCCCTGGACACTTTTGCCTTCATGGCCCCCTCCTGCCATAATAATATCAAGATTAAAAATTATTTTTATATAAATATAAATACATTAATGTTTTTTTCCCTATTTTAGGCAAAATTTAACAGATTTTCATGGGCCCTAAACATTTCTCCCTACCCCTCCTCCATGGGCCCTAGGCACTGTGCTTACTGTGCCTAATGGATAAGTCGGCCCTGCCAGCACCACACCATGGCGTGGAATTGCAGGAACAACCAATTAGATAAAGTCACGGAGGAGGAAAAGTCCATCTCTGCCTATTAATCATAATGGATAAATGGACCCTCCACATTTAGAGGAATGGTAACTCTACCTGCCACTAACCGGTATTAAAATAATGTAGAAGGCCGTTCTTCCACACACACCCCACCCCAAGCATCAGTCCAGCCATGATTGGAAGCAGGATGCTGGACTCGGTGGACCTTTGGCCTGATCCAGCATGGCATTTCTTACGTTCATTATTATGTGAAAGAAAAAAGTAGTGCCCTTGAAAACACCACTAGGATAGGGAATTAACCACCTTCTGGTGATCCTCAGTGACCCTAGACTTTGAGCTTCAAGCCAGCCTCCGCCTATCTGCATAGCCCCACCCCTTCATCCACATAGCCTCATCTTGGATTCTGTTTCTTGGTCACCCAAGAGAGTGACAGAATGACGGGAGCTGGTTTTTATAGAGAAAGGAGATTGGAAATGCTCAGCCTGGAGAAAAGGAAGCGGTAAGAAACAATTTGCAAGTGGTTTCCAAATGTTCAAAAAGATGTCATTCAGCCAGAAGAGGGGGAAGCAATAATTCATCCCATCTGTCTCCTGCAGATGGGAAGAAGCAGCAGTGGCTTTAAGTCAGAGTCAGATAGGAAGTCCTTCTATAGCTCAGCCTGCCAGACCGCTTTGGCAGCTGCAGAACATGCTGACTTTCACCTTCGGAGACTCTCAAGAAGCAGCTGGGCTGGCAAGTGTCGAAGATCCCACCCTGGAGCTATTGGGTACAGGCCAATCTTGTGGTCCCCCAAAACTGGTGGTCAAGTTCACCCATCTGGCCCAGTTTCCTTGCTCTCTCGCTCTCGCTCTCTCTCTCCTGACAGAGGCACAAACAGCTCCTGGGCAGTCACTTCCCACAGAGGACTGCAAATGGAGCATGCAGACGAAAGCCAGGAGCATTAAGGGATAAATCAAGGATTAGGGATTGATCGCAAGGGCTTGCCCCCCTCTGTGAGCTATAGGCAGGCCTTAATGGACTTTCTTCTCCCTCCCACCTCCCCTTCATCCATCCCTCCATCAGATACAGTCTTCAAGCCTTTTGATTTAAACTGAGCTCAGCTTCAGATAAAGATGAATTTATCAGGCAGGGATTGGGAAGTTGGGGCGACCCCGAAAGCCCATAGCCGGGGAGCCAACAGATGGCCTTAGATAGGTCTCCTCTCAGTTGCAGATTGCCTGCATGTATATCCCCAATGCATGATAAAAAGTAAGGGAAGATCTTGTCTCACTAACCTGTTAGTGTTCTTTGAGGGGGTGAACAAACATGTGGACAAGGGGGATCCAATAGATATTATTTACCTTGACTTCCAGAAAGCTTTTGATAAAGTTCCTCATCAAAGGCTCCTAAGTAAGCTCAAAAATCATGGGATAGAAGGACAAGTCCTTTTATGGATCAAAAACTGGCTAGTTCATAGAAAACAGAGAGTGAGTGTAGGTGGGCAATTTTCTCAGTGGAGGGTGGTAAGCAGTGGGGTACCGCAGGGATCAGTACTTGGTCCACTGCTTTTTAACTTGTTCATTAATGATTTGGAGATGGGAGTAAGCAGTGAAGTGGCTAAATTTGCGGATGATACAAAGTTGTTCAGGGTGGTGAAAACCAGTGAGGATTGTGAGGCACTCCAAGGGGATCTGTCAAGGATGGGCGAGTGGGCGTCAACATGGCAAATGGGGTTCAATGTGGCCAAGTGCAAGGTGATGCACATTGGAGCCAAAAATCCTAAATATAAATACACATTGATGGGGTCTGAACTGGCAGAGACTGAGCAAGAGAGGGATCTTGGAGTTGTAGTGGATAACTCACTGAAAATGTCGAGACAGTGTGTGACTGCAATAAAGAAGGCCAATGCTATGCTGGGGATTATTAGGAAGGGTATTGAAAACAGATCAGCCAATATAATAATGCCCCTATATAAATCAATGGTGAGACCTCATTTGGAATACTGTGTGCAGTTCTGGGCACCACACCTTAAAAAGGATATTATAGCTTTGGAAAAAGTGCAGAAAAGGGCAACTCGAATGATAAAAGGGTTGGAACACTTTCCCTATGAGGAAAGGTTAAAGCGCTTAGGGCTCTTTAGCTTGGAGAAAAGACGACTGAGGGGTGACATGATCGAGGTTTATAAGATTATGCATGGGAAAGAGCAGGTAAAGAAAGAGGTACTTTTCTCCCTTTCTCACAATACAAGAACTCGTGGGCACTCCATGAAACTGCAGAGCGGTCGGGTTAGAACGGATAAAAGGAAGTACTTCTTCACCCAAAGAGTGATTAACACATGGAATTCACTGCCACAGGAAGTGGTGGGTGCTACAAGCATGGACGGCTTCAAAAGGGAATTAGATAAGCATATGGAGCAGAGGTCCATCAGTGGCTATTAGCCACAAGGTATAGCTAGGGGCTCTGGGGCAAGTGATGCTCTGTCTTCTTGGTGCTTGGGGGGGGGGTCAACAGTGGGAGGGCTTCTAATGTCCTGGCCCCACTGCTGGACCTCCTGATGGCACTGGTATTTCTGGCCACTGTGTGACACAGAGTGTTGGACTGGATGGGCCTTTGGCCTGATCCAACATTGGTGTCTCTTATGTTCTTAAGTAGAGACATCACCCTGCCAACAAAAGTCCGCATGGTCAAAGCAATGGTATTCCCAGTAGTCATGTATGGCTGCGAGAGTTGGACTATAAGGGAGGCCGAGCGCCGAAGAATAGATTCTTTTGAACTATGGTGCTGGAGAAGACTCTTGAGAGTCCCTTGGACTGCAAGAAGAACAAATCAGTCAATCCTAAAAGAAATCAACCCTGACTGTTCCCTGGAAGGCCAGATAATGAAACTGAAGCTCAAATACTTTGGCCAGCAAATGAGAAGGGAGCACTCACTGGAGAAGACCCTGATGCTGGGAAAGATTGAAGGTCAAAGAAGACGGGGACGGCAAAGGATGAGATGGTTAGACAGTGTCATCGATACAACGAACATGAAGTTGAGCAAACTTCGGAGGACGGCGGAGGACAGGAGGGCCTGGCGGGATCTGGTCCATGGGGTCGCGAAGAGTCGGACTCGACTGTGCGACTGAACAACAACAAATATCCCCAATGGGGCAAACAACTGTTTGACAGGTGGGAAACACTGCCTCTGTGTGAGGGGGAAGTGTTACGCCCTCTGTGTGCTGGAGACCGGTATATTATTGTCTGAAGTATGTTTAAGGAGGTCTTCTAGAGAGGCAGCCTATACATTTTCTAACTAATTCACTAAATACCTAGCTTACAATGCTCAAGTTGAAGCCATAAAACAAACAAATCTTTTAAAAGCCTACCAGTAAAAAGCAGCATTAAAACAAGCATTAAAAAGAGCAGATGGAACAGGTGTGAGCAAGGTTGGGGGTGGGGTCTGAGAGCAACATCTGGTCCCCCACTTCCCATAAAATTGCCGCTGTAGGGCTCAGTATACTCCAAAGCAGACAGACACACAGATCTGGCACTCTCTCCCGCTCTGTTTCTCATAATGACCCTGGGGCCTCAAACTGCTCAACAATTTTTCAAAAGCATCGTCCGCTAGCTGCCGCTTCAACCCAGTTGGTGGATGCTCCCGACCAGTAAGCAATTTGAGGGAGGGATGTGGTTCCTGGGCCACTGACGGTCCCTCCTTTGACACAGAATATAAAAGCACAAAACCAGCTGTCTAACTTGACCGCTTCAGTGTCCGTGTGCGTCCATTTATACACATGACCATGAGATGATATTTCCCCCACCCCAAACATCAGATTTAACTTCCAGGGAGCTGGAACAGGGAGCAGAAATCTGAAAAAGATCACCACTAGCAGTTTTCAATAGCCACGTTTTGAAAAGCCATTCTCTAAAGGCAGAAGAGAAAAGAAAAAAGCCACTCTACATTTGTAGCCAACTCTGCCCTAACCCTCACCTCTCCCCACATGCACGGGGGTGGGGAAGGAATCTAAAAAGATATTTCAAATGCTACTATAAATCTCCATTTGGCAAAGAGCAGGCAACTGCAACTGAGGCTTGATGGATGCTTTGCCAAGATCCTCAATACTTCCTTCTATGTATTTGCTCAGGATTTATCAAAGGGTTTTCACCCCACTTTGCCACTAAACCAACCTAGCCCTGGTGTATGAATGACATACGAACACATATACTGACATCAGACCCTTGGTCCATTGAGGTCAGTATTGTCTATTCAGACTGGCAGCAACTCTCCAGGGTCTCAGGCTAAGGTCTTTCCCATCACCTACTACTTGATTTCTTTTTAACTGGAGATGCCAGGGACTGAACCTGGGACCTTCTGAATGCCAAGCAGAGGCTCTTCCACTGAGCCACAGAAATAGTACAAGAACAACAGGTTGGATCAATTTGCATGGTCCTTGATGAGATCGGATGCTGTAAAAATATCCCAGCGAGTTCCTGCTTTAACCAAGTCCCAATTCAGTTGGCTCAGCTCTCTATTCCAACAGTAGCACACCCTTCAAGCTGTTATCCGGGAGGGGGGGGCTGCCCCCCCATACCAAGGTCTGCACCCACTTTTCCCCATGGAGATGGTGTCCCATCTGCAAACACTTCTTCAAACAGCCTCCGTTTGCTCAGCAAAATCCTTGTATCCAGCAAACAAGAAATTCTCAGGAAGATGGGATGCATAGACAGAAACCCGAAATGAGACCCACTGTGACAAGGAGCAGAAGCAAGACAAGCAAAGAGCCAGGGCTTGCACGCTGCTCCCAGTCTAACAGTCTGCAGACAGCTGTGTACCTTAATCTCACCCCCACCCTATGGATGAGATGATGCGGGAACAGGCTGCAGCAGTAGGGGTACCAGCTGGAAGAGGTACAAGAGCTTTACAGCGGATGGAAATGCGTAACTGTGGTACCTGCGTCCTCTTCTGTGCCCCCTCCCTCTGTCGCAGCCAGAACATGGAGACTGGATAGCAGATAATAAATGGGTGCCTTAGTTGTAGCCCCCAAATCTTCCCTTGTGATCTTGTAAGTCAGAACCACAGAGAACCAGTGTGAATCAGGACTATAAGGAACCATCACAGATCCCCCAGACAAAAACTTCTTCAGCATATATCCTCATCGTAAGAACATAAGAGAGGCCATGTTGGATCAGGCCAGTGGCCCATCTGGCCCAACACTGTGTGTCACACAGTGGTCAAAACCCAGGTCCCATTATGGGGTCCACCAGCAGGGCCAGAACTCCAGAAGTCCTCCCAAGGGTCAAGAAGACAGAGCATCACTGCCCCAGACATAATGCTCCATCTATACCTTGTGGCTAATAGCCACTGATGGACCTCTGCTCCATATGTTTATCTAATCTCCTCTTGAAGCTATCTATGCTTATAACTCCCACCACTTCCTGCAGCAGTTAATTCCACAGGTTAATTACTATTTGGGTGAAGAAGTTCTTCCTTTTATCTGTTCTAAGCCTACTGCTCATTAATTTCATTGAGTGCCCACGAGTTCTTGTATTGTGAGAAAGGGAGAAAAGTACTTCTTTCTCTATCTTCTCTATCCTGTGCATAATTTTGTAAACCTCGATCATGTCACCCTCCAATCGTTGTAAACTTCTGTCATGTCACCCCTCATCCATACACCACTCTGAACCAACCGACCAAAACACAAGAAAGCAAATCACGTGCTTTGCTCAGCATTATGGCCCCCTGGGTGACCAGGATCCCCAGAATCTGATCCTCCTAGTTCCCCCGCTTGGTGGCCCTGTCATGAGCTGTGACCTAAACGCCCCAGATTCAAATCCAACCACTGCCACAAAGTCTCTAAGCAGCTTCAGAGGTCGCTGTCTCCTCAGCTCCAGAATGTGGGAGTAATGCAGATCTACACAACAGGCCTGGTACAAGGATTATTACCAAGGTAACCTATTCAAGCTACCTCAACACTAAAAAGTTGTTATAAACAAGGATAAACTTTCGGATGCCATAGCACTTCCAGTTCACATAGCTACTCCACATTAGTTAGACTGGATTAACTGCAGCCCCACTTCCATACCTGCAATCCCCAGCTTCATCCACCAGGACCAGAGAAAGGTGGGGGAAACAAAGTCATGCTTTACGACACTTAAAATACTCTGAGTGCAAACATGATACAGCGCGGGGGTCCAAGGGGGCTAAAGAGACAACAAACGGCATCAAGGAGATCTGAGAATGTGTCCCAGACTGCTGTCGTAATTCAGTCTGCTCATTATGTCACTGAATGCAAATAAACATCCAAGGTAATTTAAGGGGACCTTTAAAAAAATTAGCCACCATAATGAAAAAACAAACTCACAGGGATGGTAAAAGGGTGGACCCCCCTCCCCCCAGCACTGCATTACTTGCTCCAGGATGACGAACAAGTTCTGATCCACTTCAGGGAGAACAGAATTAGGGGAAATAGTTTTTCCAGATTAAATAAGCAAGGCGGCAATTCTCAGCCTTTGGCAACCCAAGGAAACTTGCTGTGATTTAAATTTTTGGAAACCAGCAAGCCCTTCCCCCCTCCTTTGCCAGCACTGCCCCTTTTAAAAGTGCACATGACCCACCTTGTGTGTCCCATGGAGGCTTCCATGCTCTAGTGTCCACAAAACAATACGATGAGACACTTTTCAACCACACTTTCAAGGCAAGTTTAAGCAAAATTCTTGTATTATCTGCACATGAGCTACAGGGTCAGGTTTAGGGAGGATAAATAATTCTGTTGGACCACAACCCAAAAGGCCCTAACCCAACTTGTGATCAATCTTGCCCTTTGACTGGAAGTACGTTTCTGCCACAGACAGCAAAAAAACTTCCTTATTGGTTAACAATTTCTAACAGAAGCTGGCTGATAAGAGTTGCCAGGTCCCCCTGGTCCTTGGCAGGGGGTGGAGGGGTAGGGTTGCTAGCAATGTTCCCTCTAAGCTGTGGAAGCCTGTGAGCAAAAAATCTACTTTGTGAACTACTGGCATTAAAGTTGTGAGCGAGTGATTTGGCTACTGCATAAATTAGTTTGCTCTGGAGGCATCCTTCCTGAGCTAAGACAAATATGTGTGAGCTGGAGGCTAAAAAACTCTGAGCTAGCTCACACTAACTCAGCTTAGAGGGAACACTGGTTGCTAGATCCAGATTGAGAAACTCCAGGAGATTTGGGGATGGAGCCTGGGAAGGACAGAGACCTCAGTGGAGTATAAGGCCACAGAATCCACCCTCTAAAGCATCCATTTTCTCCAGGGGAACTGACCTCTGTAGTCTGGAGAGGAGCTGTAATTTCAGGGGATTCCCCAGGTCCCACCTGGAGGCTGGCATCCCTATGGCTGAACAGGGGTGGGAAGGGGCTTGGAAAAGTGTTCAGAGCTGCCCATAGAAACATAAAGAAGATCAGCATCACATAAGATCTGAGCCTTCAGTACTCAACTAAAAACTACCATTGACTATTAATTGACTAAGGACACAGAACGACTTCTCTGGTTCTGCATGGAAATCCTTTGCACTGAGTGAAACCCTGTTCAAGTTTATACCAGAAGTAACCATAACAACTGCATTAGGTCCATACCTCTTTGGTGCCACTCAATCAAATAGAGCTCCTAGGTCTAGTGCCCAAGGTGATTTGGGAGACTGCCGGTGGGGGTGGCTGTAGGAGCTCCTGCCCTTCATAAGGGGGAACTTGATCCTGTTCCCTTCTCCTGAGCCAGGGCCTTAACTGCATTCCAAGAAAAATCAGAGGGTTCCATTTTAATATTAGCCAAATGAGCTTAAGAAGGATGCTCTCGCTGTCTTTAGAGAGGACTTCTGGACCCTTCTGGACCTCAGTTTGAGAAGCGTAAGCAAAGTGGTAAGAGAGCTGGGAAGACCCAGATTAAAATTTGGCTAGCCACTCTCTCTCAGCCTATCCGATGTCCTCAAATTGCTGCAAGGAAAAAGTGAAGGCAAGAGAGAGCCTTAGAAGAAGAGCGGGATACAAATGTAAAAGAAAGAGAGAGTATACAGAGGTGAGATTTGGGGTTCTGTGCAGCCTGGCCCAAGATGGAGAATCCAAATGGCACCTATTTTCCCCAAATTAGCATGGGGTACCGAACCCACCAGGAAGTCCTGTTGCTCAGCCTTCATTGAAACTAAAGGACTGCTGCTGCCGTCTTCCTGCATCTCCCAATTATTTGTCCTGAGAACTTCCCACAGGATCGCTTCCCACCAATCAAGTCTCTCTTTGCCCTGCAGTAGGACCATCTCCGAGCACGAGGAATACATCAATATGATTTCTCTGGACTGACCATCTCTTTGTGCATCTCCCTGTCGAAATGGACTCCATTCCCCACACTATGGAGAGAAGCCAGAATCACCATCCCTTTCCCTGCAAGCTGAGGCAGGAACCAGCTGCTCCGATTTTATGAATGGGGACAGCAAAGCAGGTAAACACACTCCTCTCCTCTTTCCCTGTCCCGTTCATCTCCCCCAGGAGCAGTGATTAGCAGCCCCTGCTGGCCCATCTCCCATTATTTATTCATTCTTGCACATCATTACCCAAGATGGGAAGCACTTAGTGGGCTCATTAAGGGCCAGGGATGATCTCAGCCCCGTTAATTCCCAGCTCTGGTCACTCCCCTCCTACTGCACCATCTGTCCAGCCCATTCCACTGCCTCCCAGCATGGCGCCAGTGCATCCCTTTCTCCTCTCTGACCCTTGAGTCCAGGCACCCCTTTGTACCCCTCTTGCTTGCACAGGCCAGTGACAACTGCTACATTCTTAATTGCAGGTTTGCCCTCGCCACATCTTTGCAAAGCAAGCTGCCGGTATTCCAACAGGCAATGCTTAAGGAACTGTCTGAGGCTGAGAAGTAAACAAATGGCAGCCCATGCAGGGCCACCCATGACATTGTCAGCAGTGATATTCTCCCGCCAGCATTGCATCCATCCAGTACAGACCCACATAACTCTTTCAGGCAGTCTTTCAAGTAGTCTTTCAGAGTCTTTTGGGCTCTGGCCAACAGGAGAAGGCGGACTGTTCTGCAGCTCACTGTTATCATTTTGCGAAGCACTTTGCAGATAAAATCTCTCACATTCATTCCCCCTTGGAGTCCACATTAGCAGCAACAGGATCGGATGGTCCCAGGGTGCTGATTTGTCCAATTGTGCGGGATACCTTTCAGCTTGTCCAGTCTAAGGATATGGAGAGGATTCTAGGGTATTTAAGACCTACCACCTGTTTGTTCAACACTTGTCCCTCCTGGCTGCTTAAATCTGCAGGGGGCTGGGGGCCTGGGTCTAGAAGAGATGGGGTGGTTGTTCCTACCTTGACGTGGGCAGTGATGCATCTACTCTCAAAGAAACCTGCTCTGGATTCTTGAGATTTGAATAAATACTGTCCAGTCTCAAATGTACCATTCTTGAGCAAGGTGATTGAACAAGTGGTGGCAGGTCAACTTCAAAGATTCCACAAGGAAGCGGATTGTTTTGATCCATTCGTCTGTTTTCAGGCCTAGTTAAGGGGCTGAAATGGCCTTGGTTGCTACGTTTCAGAGTGCGGTGCTTGTGGACTGCTGCTCAGCCCCTTGGCCTGTGGGGTTCCCCAAGGTTCTATCTTGTCCCCAATGCTTTTCAACATCTAAGTAATGCCACTGGGAGAGGTCATCTAGAGACTTGAGCTGAGTTGCCACCAATATGCAGACAACACTCAGCACTATCTTGCACTAACAGTAGATCCCATGGAGGCTGTGGAAACCACAAATAGGTGCCTGGAGGCAGTTTTGGAATGGATGGGGGCTAACAAGCTGAAACTTAATCCTGACGAAATGGAGGTGCTGCTGGAGGGGGGAAGGTCTGACCCTAGTAATGGATTATCGCTTGTCCTGGATGGGGTTGCACTCCCCTAAAAGGAACAGGTTTGTAGACTGAAGGTGCTCCTGACCCTGGCCTCCTGTTGGATAACAGGTGGCAATGGTGGCCAGGGGTCCCTTTCAGCAGCTTCAGCCCTTCCTGGACACAAAAGATCTTGATACTCTGCTGCATGCTCTGGCAACATCTAGATTAGACTACTGCAATGCGCTTTACACAGGGCTGCCCTTGAAGACTGTCCAGAAGCTACAGTTGGTACAGAATGCTGCAGCCAGACTATTGACTAGAGTGGGTCATAGGGACCATAAATCACTCTAGTCTCGTTCCACTTACACTGGCTTCCAATTTGCTTCTGGGCTCAATTCAAGGTGCTAGGCTAGTACTGACCTTTAAAGACCTGAACGGCCTGGGACCAACGTTCCTTCAGGACCTAGGGTTGCCAGGTCCCCTGGGGGGGGGGGGGTTGCCCACTTTAGGACCCCCTGATCTGCCGGCCGGGATCTGGCCGGTGGAGGGAGCCCCACCCCCGAAGTGCTGGGATCACGACGATGTGCCCTGGCATATCGCCGGGGGGACGCTCTAGCAATCACCCTAAAAACCCATAGAGTTTTTAGGCCGATTGTTAGAGGGTCCCCCAACGACATGCCTAGCATGGTGAACGTAAGAACATAAGAGAAGCCAATGTTGGATCAGGCCAAATGGCCCATCCAGTCCAACACTCTGTCACACAGTGGCCAGAAATACCAGGTGCCATCAGGAGGTCCAGCAGTGGGGCCAGGACACTAGAAGCCCTCCCACTGTTGCCCCCCCCCAAGCACCAAGAATATAGAGCATTACTTGCACTTCCAGGTGACATCATCGCAGCGTACACATGTAGAAGACCCTGACCAGCCGCCTGGAGCCCCCCGCTGACAGCCAGGTATGACCTGGCAACCCTATCAGGACTGCCTTCTCCCATATGAACCTTCCTGCTCACTAGATGGGTATTGACCCGAGAAAGGGCCTTTTCCGTCATGGCACCAAAACTTTGTAACTCGCTCTCCTGGGAGATTTGTCTGTCTCCCTCTATTGGTGTCTTTCGCCAGCAGGTTAAGACTTTTTTTTTTTTGGTTTTGCCCGGCTTACCCTCAATAATGCTTATTGGCCCTCCTTCTGGTGTTGCTTGTTTGTGTGTTTTTAATTGAATTGAATATTTTTAAACTTTATTTTAATTGTTTAAATGTTGTACTGTTTTTATGTTTGCCACCTTGTGGGCCCTGATCGGGTAGAAAGGCAGTATAGAAATGTTTTAAAGAAACAAAACAAGTAAATAAAAGCATCTAGGAAATGAACTCTGGCCTCAAAGGCTTAGACACACCATGGTCTGAAAGGGAAGGGGCTGTCTGCAAAGCCACCACTGCAATCAGAAGCTAAGCAAAGAAAAGCCCAGACCAACAAAAGCCACTTGGAGGAGCAGATTCCCCCAGCCAAGCAGGAACGAAGGCAACTCCCTCCCAATCTGGGCAGGAAGCAGTTTCTGCAAAGGGACTGTTTTGGTCTGCTTTGGGACACCCAGTCTGCACTGAGGAGGGGTCAGGGCTGTTTGGATCTCAGTTTCCATGACCAAAACAAGCACCATGAGAATCTCATCTTTCACTGCAGTACTATGGATGTTTTTTGCAAGATTTGGGGGTGGGGTTATTTATCTCCTGTGCAATCACTTCCTTGGGGAACCCTGAAACAGGCCCAAAGTCCCTCTCCCCTCATTTTCTCATGACGTTTCCGGCCTGAGCCGTAGCTTAGCCAGTCCAGCTGACCCCTCTCGGCTTTCCTCATAGGTTGTTTTTGCTCCTTCGACTCCCACCCAGAACAAGGGGTTATGAGGAGCTGGTTTGTCCTTCGAAAAAAGCCTGGAACAGTGGAATGAGTGGCTGACGCCACTCCAGAAAGTCATGCTCACCCTGGAACCAACCCCACAGCAGGTTGCTTTGCCAGCCGTGACTCACATTGGGTGCACACTAGACGGGATATTTCCAAAAAAAAATTAGAAGTCTCCCACCCACACAGTGCAAAGGACTGCCCAGAAGTGATGAGGGAGGGACAGGAAACAAACTGGTAACAAGCTCCCTCCGGGCATCATCCTAACAGTGGCAAGCATAACACCCTTCTCATGTGTGTTTCACAGAAGCTGGGGGAAACCCTTCACAAGGAGGAGATGCAGTGTGGAATCCTCGCATTACTTCTGGGTCCTGGGAAGGGGCAATACTGTGGCAGCTCCCCCAGAAACAGTATCACAAGGGGGCCTTAGAAACCCATTTACTCCCAAGTCTTCATCACTGACTTCCAGGAAGCTGAAGGGGGCATGCCTTCATTTGCACACATTTACATACCCCTTGTTACTCTCCTTAATTTCAGGCCCCCCACTCTTCCTCATAAGCCATGCTCCTAGTTCTGTGCCTACAGGTTGCTATACAAAATTCTTGTACGAAGAATACATTCCTTTACGGAATGGCTGTAAAGAATTATGAACATAAGAGACGCCAATGTTGGATCAGGCCAAAGGCCCATCCAGTCCAACACTCTGGGTCACACAGTGGCCAGAAATACCAGTGCCATCAGGAGGTCCACCAGTGGGGCCAGGACATTAAAAGCCCTCCCACTGCTGACCCCCCCAAGCAGGCTTGGCTTTGGTAGTGGCATTGAGAACAAGCAGACACGCCATTAGTCGTTTTAAGAAGCTGTCTCAGAAAGGAATAAACCCTTCTTGGATTTCTTTTTCCCTGGTGGAACAGTTACTCTTTCTGTAAACAAAAGATGTCAATACATAGGGAAGCAGTAGGGAGACTGGGGTCATTGTGAGCCAGGTTTATGAGTGCATTTGCACAACAATCAGCCAAATGCTTGGAAACCCAAAGCCCTCTTCAGCTCAGACTAGACCAATAATCCCTAGACCAACAATCTCCTACTCCTCTTCTTTATAACTGCAGTGAAATGGGAGAACAAACTTTGCATTCTCGCTAGCATTATTTTGGAGCTCTTTTTATAATACCCCCCCCCCAAAAAAAAATCAGGCATTAACCATTTTCCTGTTTACTCTCCCTATACTTGTGAAATGTAAGGTCCAGAAAGGAAAATCCATCCATTATTCAGAGGTTCCCCCAGGGAAGGGCTATCCACTGAGATGTAGAGTGGGTGGTAGTGATGTACAGTGGGCAATTATTTTCACTAACCAAACTCTCCTTAGCCAGTGAAACTTTATCTCCACACTGTGACAAATCACAGAGGCCTCTTTTTGTTCTGGGCTGGAATCTATCCACCTGACACCGCCTTAATGCCAGAAGGGAATTTTGCTGTCCATTCCCTGTGCTGGAGCTTTACAAAGCAAAGAGACTCACAAGGCCACAACGCTTCTTCTGCCATGTTCTGCCTCTCCCCCAGCAGCACTTCTAGCCCATAAAGAAAGAATGGAGTCCTCTGCTGTGTAGCTCCTTGTGGCCATTTCAGCTCCTACTTATTCCTTTGCTGGAGTTGAAGTGTGTGCACAGCTCCCCTTGGGACTGGCCAGGGTTCTTTTGGATCCTGGCACTGTTTTAACAAGGCATTTTCCAACTGGCTGGAAGATTCCCTAAACCTGCTGATGCAGTACATTTGCAGGCAGCTGGGACTCTTGCATTGTGGCACTGATGGACGGCAGAGTGTATCTGGCATAGCTGAGTGAGTGGGAGGCAGCAGTCAAGAGAAAGATTATCTACCTGGGGTTATTGCATAGGTGGATCTGGAAACAGTCAACAAAGCAAAGCAGAGCTGGAGACCTGGCTGCCTGCCTCAGCCAGGCTCACAACCACAGAATAATCCATGCAAGAGGGCCACAGGGGGGCCTTGAACAGAGTTGTGGGGAGGGGAATCTTGTCGCCCTAGGGCCTAACAGAATAGCCAAGGGGACCCACCCGGGGCCATGCATGCCCTTGTCATCTCTATAATTTGAGCAATGGTTTGGAATGGGAATCAGATAATCATAGGCTGAGGCCCTGTTTGGTGAGCCAATGAGACCAAGTGCTCAGAGCCCTCTGCAAGCCCAGGATGGAATGGGGCATGCCACATTGGTCCTTGTGACTGACAGGCAGTATGATTCCCTATGGATCAGTCTCCTAATCTTTTCTAGTCAACAGAACAGTATCATTTGCTTGCAACACTTCTATTCACTTTCCGCTTCTCCACACACACCGAGCTGAGATTCAGAAACCCTGGTCAGATTTCTATACTTTTGCTTCTCCTTGCTCTCCCAATCACCATAGTTTAGTTCGCAAGCTCCTTGGGGCATGGACCATATGGTAAACCACCATACACACTGAGCACAATATACTGCTGATTTTCATTTGCACGTTAAGGATGGCAGATTATGTTGTGAGAATAAACCTTCACCTAAGCAACATTATACTGGAACACTCTACAATTTACAGAGGTGCGTAGGATTCCAGAATCTAAAAATCATGAATCTAATCCAAGAATTCACAGAAACTATCCTGGCTTGTGCCTATGATGTATGGTACTAATGAGGCTACAATCCTCTGCTTACCCCTTCTTTCGTCTCCTAGAATGGGATCCTCTCACCAGAATTTGAATACACAAAGCTATTTTGTATTGAGTCGGGTGCAGAATGGTTTGTAGCAGTTTTGCAACCTGTGACACCAGGGATTGAACCTGGAACGTTCCACATACAAAGCCTGTGCTCTTCCACTGAGCCCCTTCCTTAAATGCCGTACCTCAGCTTCCCCATCTTGTTACCTGGGTATTGGAGGGGGATGTCAATCTTGGGCCCAATGACGTAGTGTCCCTCTTCCAGGCTGTGGGCTGTCACTGTGGTCCACTGGCGGCAGGAATGAACGAAAAGCACATCCTGCTCACTCACCCCTTCCATGGACTCTCCTGCAAAGGGGAAGTAGCAAAGGGCATGAGAGTTCAGCAAAGCCTAGCCTCCCTGGCCTGTTTCCGAGAAGGAGGAGAGGAGGAGGAGAGGAGGAGGAGGAGATTGGATTTATACCCCGCCCTTCACTACCCAAAGGTGTCTCAGAGCGGCTTACAAACTCCTTTCCCTTCCCCTCCCCACAACAGACACCCTGTGAGGTAGGTGGGGCTGAGAGAGATCTGACAGAAACTGCTGTTTTTCAAGGACAGCTCTTATCAGAACTACGGCTTGCCCAAGGTCATCCAGCCAGGTGCAAGTGGAGGAGTGGGGAATCAAACCTGGTTCTCCCAGATTAGAGTCCGCGCACTTAACCACTACACCAAACTGGCTCTCACCAGTTGGGAGAGATTGGATTTATACCCCACCCTTCACTACCTGAAGAATCGGAGCGGCTTACAATCTCCTTCCCTTCCTCTCCCCACAACAGATGCCCTGTGAGGTAGGTGGGGCTGAGAGAACTCTGAGATAACTGCTCTTGAGAGAACAGCTCCGAGAGAACTTGTGACTGACCCAAAGTCACACCAGCAGCTGCGTGTGAAGGAATGGGGAATCAAACCCAGTTCTCCCAAATTAAAGTTCACACTTCTAATGACTACACCAAACTGGCACATTCCATTTGTGGCGCTGATGTTGGTCTGTCACTTTCACCAGTGGCACTAAGCCAATGTGGTACAGTAGGCACCAAGGAGATGCTTCCGCATGAAAAGTACATTCTCATGACCACAGCCCATTCGTTTTATTGACAAGGATGGGAAAGTGTCACATTTTAAAATCACGCCGCAAAGTACCTGAAAGTACACATGAGGATCACAGGGAGCTGGAGCTGGTGGAGGAATCGCTTTCACCTCCCCCCTCCAGCCCAGAGATCCCTTGAGATGGCTCTATAAACAGGGCAACATCTTCCATTCTCTGTTTTCCTTCCCCAGCAACACAGGCAGGCAGGCAGGCAGGCCTTTGCTGCCAAGAGTGACAGGTTGCCCTGGAAACAATCCTTTGTCCGTGCTAAATGGCCAGAGAGTTGCAGGCCCAAATGCCCATCTGGAGCAGCCTCTTTTATTGACACTGTTTCTGGCCTGTGGGGGGGTTCAAGGCAGGCCTTGCTATGGGCAAGCAGAGTGGGCAAACACTCCTGGTAGGCCTAGGCTGAACAGCAGCATGAGGGTCTCCTTAGAAAGGGCAACAGCTGAGCAAATGCAGACCATCTCCCCACCACCACCACCACCACAGCCAATTTGGTTCAAGCAGGACATATTCCTTTCTGGGAAGCCCAAATCCCTGTTCCCTGAGGGGAAAGTTGGTTTCGAGCCTTAGAAACACAAATGCTCATTTGTGCTATGGCCAGGGGAACAGAGACAACACCAACATGGGTGAGGCCAATGATCTCTGGACTCCTAGTTCCTGTGAGCCCTTCCCACTAAGCCTCACCTCTGAAAGGCTCCAGAAACAGCCCTTCAGTTCCTTGAGCTGCGTCTTCATCCTTGCTCAGTATCATTGTTTACAGTAATGATTCTTAAAGGTTTCTTTGGCTTTCTAAAGTGGTCCCTTTCTAGAGTTCCCAGCTCCAAGTTGGGAACCAGGGGTGCCAGCCTCCAGGTGGGGATCCCCCGGAATTACAGCTCATCTCTACACTACAGAGATGAGTTCCCTGGGAGAAAATGGATGCTTTGGAGGGTGGACTCTATGGTCCTTACCCCACCGAGGTCCCTGTCCTCCCCAGGCTCCATCCCCAAATCTCCAGGGGTTTTTCAACCTGGATGCAACAACCTTAACCCCCCCCCCATCCCCTGCTGATGGCCAGGGAGGTCCTGGCAACCCGAATTCCTGGAGATTTGGGGGGTGGAGCCTGAGGAGGGTGGGGTTTGGGGAGAAGCAAGACTTCAGTGGGGTATAACGTCATAGAGTCCACCCTCCAAAGCAGCCATTTACTCCAGGTCTGTGTCACCTAGAGATCAGTTGTAATTCCAGGAGAGCTCCAGCCACCACACTGAGGTTGGCAAGCAATCCTACCCCACTCTCACGAGTCTCTCTGTAGGTTGTTAATATTTTTTCCTTACTGCCAGCCAACTGAAGGCCGAAGAAAGAGGGAAATCCCTACACATCCCCATAGAAATTACACAGTGAACCATTTTCTGCATGAAAAGGCTCCTGCTTTTACACACACACACCCCACCCAAGTCCCTTCTTCCCACAGGGCGAAGCTGGTGGTGAAGGGAACGAAGAGCCTGCTTTGCCTTCCTTTCTCTGCAGATGGAGATCTGCAGATCCGGCCTGCAGGGCTGGGCTAGGGGGTTGCTACCAGTGTTCCCTCTAAGGTGAGTGCGAGCTAGCTCACAGTTCTTTAGCCTCCAGCTCACACATTTTTGTCTTAGCTCAGGAAGGATGGCTCCAGAGCAAACTAATTTATGCAGTAGCCTAATGGCTCGCCCACAACTGTAATGCCAGCAGCTCACAAAGTAGAATTTTTGCTCACAAGACTCCACAGCTTAGAGGGAGCATTGGTTGCTACTGCCTAGCAGAGCGAGCTAATTCAGGGCCCCTTCCTACTGAAGCAAGAATGATTCGAGACAAACCTGGTTTTGTGGCCCGACAGGAATTCTGCAGGAAGGCTGAATGCTCCTCAACAATGAACCCTGGATAGGATTACTGTCTCTTTTGACTCGCCTTGCTTCTGTGCTTTGAAAAACAGCCTGACAGTTGCTGAACTTTTTCCCTGCCATTTCTCTCAAGGGCAGGAAAAAACTTAATTTGCTTAATTTATGTGTCTCAGGCTGCTGCTAAAATGATCAGGTGCAGGCCAGGGGAGTGGTCAGACACAAAAAGGATCCTGATAAGTGACATCATATGAGGATATCTTCCTCCGCCTGGAAAAGTCAACTTCTGTGATTAATCAAACACTCTGTAGCCACAACTGGACATCTTCAAAAAGCACACTATAGGACATCGTGTCAATACTTTTACTTGCTTTGCTTTTGGTGCTGTTTGTTTCTTTTATAGAGAAAGCTAGGGTTGCCACTGGCAAAGGATTGGGGGGATAGGAATTAATAATAATAATAATAATAATAATAATAATAATAATAATAATAATAATAATAATAATAATAATAATAATAATAATAATAATAATAATAATAATAATAATAATAATAATAATATTCATGGATTGCCCAACCCTGCAAGTGGGCTCTGGGTGATTCAGCATAGATAAGTTATCGCAATACACAATATCACAATAATAAAACAACCAGTCCAGATGGTGATAGCAACCCCTTTTGCCGGCTGCAGTGCTGTCTGCGCAGCAGGGCAGAGGATGAGGGGACCGTAGGAAGAAAAGAAGATCCAGGTTGGGAAACTCCCGGAGATTTGGGGATGATGCCTGGGGAGACCAGGTACTTCAGTGGTTTACAATGCCACAGAGGCCACCCTCCAAAACATCCCTTTTCTCTAGGAGAACTGATCTCTGTAGTCTGGAGATGAGCTGAAATTCTGAGGGACACCCAGGTCCCAGCTGGAGGCTGGCATCCCTAGAGAAAGCTGTCAGGCAGCAGGTTTCAGACATTTAAGAGTAGTCATCAGGGAGTCTCCAGCTCTTGCCCAGGAGGCACAACCCACGTAGAGTTGCCAATTCCGCCTTGAGAAATTTCTGGAGATTTGAGAGCAGTGCCTGTGAAAGGTGGGGGGGAGCTCAGCAGGGATGAGGTCTAACCTCTGAATTGACCTCTGGGGTGTGAACATCAATTGTAATTCCAGGAGAATCCCAGCCCCCCCCCCAAAGTTGGTAACCTTCCAACCTATCAGGACATTCTCTGCACAAGTCTCACTGGAATGGAGTTGTCCAAAAGCACAGGAGCCCGTGCAGAAGAATTTCACAATGGATTGTGCCCCATATCAGTTAATGGGAAAGGGACCATTTATATTTTCCGTAACAGATACCAAATGTCTTGGGCCAAGCCTGAGGACTGCCGGTGGAGTCAGAACCTCAAGAAGTTTATCAATACTCTTTCTATGACTTCCAGGAACAGAAGATGGTAGCTGTGCCAGATGATCAGCAGAACAATACTTCTTAGCGTGGAATATTTAAACAACATCCATTAGCATTTATATCATGCTCTGGAGTGCTCAAAGCAGCTCAGATGGATTGCCACCAGTCCTTACAACAGGTTTGTAATGTGCCTGAGTATTATTAGCTGCAACCGAAGATGTTTTTGCATGTTCATTCGCTGGCAAAATAGCGGTTTCGCTAAGGCCACTTACTGAACACATGCAACTGCCTTCCACTGTGTGTTAGACCGCGGGTCCAGCTCAGTATTGTCTACTCTGACTGGCAGTGGCTCTCCAGGGTCTCAAGCAAAAGTCTTTTACATCACCTACTATTTGTTTTGTCTTTTCTTTTTTTTCCTGCTGTCAAATCACAGCTGACATGGCTACCCTCTGGAGTTTCCAAGGCAAGAGACGTTCAGGGGTGGTTTGCTGTTGCCTGCCCCCGCGTCACAACCCTGGTATTCCTTGGAGGTCTCCCTTCTAAAAACTAGCCGGAATCTACCCCGCTTAGCTTCTGAGATCAGATTAGCCTGAGTTATAGAGGCCAGGATATATCACCTCCTAGCTGGAGATGCTGGGGATTGAACCTGGGACCATTTGCACGCCAAGCAGATGCACTACCTCCCCTTCCCCAAATGAGCTACTGAGTTCACTGCAGAGGTAAGATTTCAACCAGGGACTCCTAGTTTCGTTGACCACTCTTAGCCACAGAGCCACTGGAAGATCAGTCCAGGAAAGGCAAAGCAAGTGTTATTTTCTCTTGACTGCATGCCTCCAATACGGCATGAGCCAATGGGTATCAGGAGGCAAGCCACGGGTGCTCCACTTCCCCAGTCAGCCCACTGAAAATGCCAGGAATGGTTACTAGGGAAATCCGCTGTGTTCCAAGGCCTTTGCAGCCAGAAATAAGCATTCTTGGCAGCGAGCAACAAGGAGAGGATCCCTTTGTATTGCTGCAGGAGGATACAAAGACACATGGTAGTGGTGGGGGACACCCCTAAATTCATTTATTTAAAAGTTTGTCACTTGGTTTGTCCCATGGGGAAAGCAGCTAATAATCCTGGAATGGTCCCAAGATCCCTCGTAAGTGTGGCTGTGTTCCCTCTCCGTGAACATCACTGTGCAAAAATTCTCTTGGCATTTCCCTGGTCATACAGGAAAGGAGCTAAGGAGACATCCAGAAGCAAAGAGAACTAACTGCACACACCTCATGGTGCCTTCTTTCTGCTTCAGACGTGCCACCATCACACTCTCTTTTAATGAGCCAAGGGATTGCCTGCATGTGTTCAAAGGGCCACGTGGGCCAAGATTGCTCTGGACTCCTTGGGCTGGAACGTATCACAAAAAGGGATGCACATTTCTGCTGTATCAGAAGTTTTACCTTGCCGTGCATTTACTAGCAAGAGAAAAGCCACTAGTTTGGTATGCAGCACCCTTTCTCTCTGTCCTGTTGCCAGCAGGGTTCATTGTGTTTGCATGAAATGCCAGTAGCCCCTTTGAAACCAACGCTTTCCCCCCAAAGTAGTCTTGAAGACAAGACGCTGAATTCCCTGCCATGCCAAATTAGCTGTCCATTCACCCTTAAAGAACCTTGAACCTTCAGCTCCTTGAGACCCAGCTTCTCCCAGGCAACCATCTACGGGGAGGAAACTCCTTCAGCCTGACCTACAAATATGTCGGGAATTGGGATTCTATTAGCCGTAAATTATGTGGTAGGTGGGGACGTCTCCTCCCAGCCATCTGACCCATTCTGCCCTATAAAGGAACACCTGTCCTAGAATCACCCTGGGAGGATTCTCCCACTGAACTGACTCAATGCCACGAGGACAAGGACTGAGCACTGCTTTACCTGGCCAAGACTACCCAGTGTGGCTGGACTTCTGTCTCCTCAAGATATCTCAACCTGCCTAGGATACCACCTTGAAATTAATCAATTATATTTTGTTGGTGTTGTTTTCCTTCTAGCAAATGTTCTCAGCAAGGCTACACAGAGATATTTGCCGCAAGGGCATTTCTTGTACCTGGCTTCAGCCATTTCTCGGAGGCAGGATTCAAGGCAGAGGGACCCAAAACGTGGATGGTTTCTATTGCAATTTACAGTGCAACCCTAAGCAGGAGTTACACCCTTCCAAATGCACTGAGGCAATGTACCCTAACCCTGTGGAAATCAGTTTCTTCTCAGGTTCAGCCCAGGTTCAGATCCCCATCCTGCCATGGAAGCCTGCTGGGCGACCTTGGTCCAGTCACATGCTCAGCCTAACCTACCACACAGGGTGCTTGTTGGGAGGATAAAGTGGAGAAGAGGAGAATGATACAAGCCACTTCCGGTCCCCGTTGAAGAGAAAGGCAAATGAGTTAAATGAATAATTCAACCCTTACTCCCCTCACCCTTCCTTTCCCACCCACCCTATCCTGCCTCCCTTGTTCTCAAAGTTTAAGCCACTCTGTAAAAAGCCACACGTCACTGACAGCCATTTCTAAGGAGTAACAAGTACTCTGGCTGGGTTTTCCAACACTTCTTTGAACAGATACATAACTACCGTTGCCTTTTTGTATGTTTGGGGGCGAGGGTGAGCCAAGGGGAAAAGATGGCAACCTGCTGATGCAACCGAGAGCCATTTCATATGGGATAGGCTTCCTTTGGCTGTCTAAGCCTTAAAGGACTCTTTGTCCACAAGTTAACCAGTTTTATATCAGCTTTCATGGACCACAGCCCACTTTCTTAAGTGCAAGAAGCTATGAAGACATATAAATGAGATGTGCTGGCAAACACATGTTGTGAACCATGTGCACATGTGGCAGGGAACATTCCAAACTCTATTCCTTGGCACAACCTTTCCCCAACAGACATAAAGGTGACAGATCAAGATGGGCAGCCGTGTTAGTCTGTAGCAGTAGAAAAGAGCAAGAGTCCAGTCGCACCTTAAAGGCTAACAAAATATGTGGCAGGGTATGAGCTTTCTGTCACTGAGTCACTGCCCACTTCTTCAGATACAGCTAGAATGGGAGTCCATCAGTCCTATTATTTGGAAAGTGGAGTGATTTCAGATGTCGAATGACATTAGCAGGCAAATAACAATAGGGTGAATAACAATAGCAGGCATGATTGGATTAGGTGAGATAGCCAGGGGTAATAGGTGTGGAGAAATCAGCATTGGTAATGAGACAGAAAACCTAGGTCTCGATTCAGTCCTGGTGGATAAATTGTCTTGAGCTTCATTATCTACTACCAATGCTGACGCCTCTGCATATCTCACCTAATCCAACCATGCCTGCTATTGTTATTTACCTGCTATTGTAATTTGCCTGCTAATGTCATTCGACATCTGAAATCACTCCACTTTCCAATAAATAGGACTGATGGACTCCCATTCTAGCTGTATCTGAAGAAGTGAGTAGTGACTCACGAAAGCTCATACCCTGCTGCCACATATTTTGTTACTACATAAAAGTGAAAATACACAATTGCTGTGAATATCAATCAATTCACAGCCAAAGTGGGATCTGAACCCAGGACTTCTCAGAAAACAGTATCAAAAAAGGCACAAGAGCAGTGTTCAAACCTGCAGACCTATGAAACATATTCCACAGGAATTGGGAATGGGAGCAGGGTTGCTCCTAGGTAAACCCATTAACATTGCATGGCAAGATATTCTTCACACCAGAAGTCCTGGGAATTAATCCTCATTTCTGTCCCACCGCCCTTGTTTTATTTCTGTGCTCAGTTTCACTCTGGGGGTCTTCTCCACTCTGAAGCTTCTCCACAGCTATTTGCATTCAGAAAGTAGCAGATCAGAGCCAACACCAAGCCAGGAAGGGGGTGGAGGTGGAGAGAAAGTGGTGGAAAAACTTACAAACAAACAGCACCAAAGCTGTTATCCCAACCACTCTTTAGACGCAAGCTGGTCACACAGAAGCCAAAACCCTGGCATCTGGACACACACTGGGGGCAGCTAGAATCAAAGGCCCTTCCTTTCTGAGCTGAGGATTGGGCGGCTGGGAGTTAGACATGCTCCTTTCCCAATATGAACTCCAACTCTCCTTGCTGATGTTTTTTATTACAAATTTGTAGAGAATTTTGAACAGAAAAACATTAAATTGTCTCTTCCTGCATGGCACCTTCTACCTCCAAGCATCCAGCTGGGCCTCATTCACAGAGCCATCTGCTCAACCCACAGCAGTTCCAGCAGGCTATCCCCACCTAAAAATCTTTGTTTGGAGAAGGGGGAAACCTCCTGGCCACACTCATCTCCTGCTTTTACCCATTAACATACTGAGCATGCTTGAAAACATCAGGTAGTTAACAGTGCATCACACAGCAAAGAGAAAGTTCATTCCCCACCTCCCCACTGCATATTATATGAGCCTTCCAGTCTCAGGGACCAAGAACAGACTCCAGCTGCAGAGTTTCTCCAGTCTAAGGAAGCCAGCAGAGATTGGAGCGGTATACCGGTAAGAAAGTGGCCAGTGTGGTGTCTCCCATCTTCTGCTTCATGTACCACCAACAGAGACAGTGTAGATGTGTGAAAGTGTCATCAAGTCACAACTGACTTATGGTGACCCCAGCAAAGGGCTTTCAAGGCAAGTGAGAAGCAGAGGTGGTTGGCCATGGCCTTCCGCTGCAGAGCCTTCCTTGGTGGTCTCGCTTCCAAGCACCAGCCCTGCTTAGCTTCCAAGATTTGACCAAATCAAACTATACCACCATTCGACATCACAACCACCATTCAACATCATAAGAGAGACAGTACCAGGAAGCAATGCTCCCTCTAAGCTGTGGAGTCTTGTGAGCAAAACTTCTACTATGTGAGCTACTGGCATTAAAGTTGTGAGTGAGTGATTTGGCTACTGCATAAATTAGTTTGCTCTGGAGCCATCCTTCCTGAGCTACGACAAAAATGTGTGAGCCAGAGGCTAAAAAACTGTGAGCTAACTCACACTAACTCAGCTTAGAGGGAACACTGCCAGGAAGATATTTAAGTTTCTGTCCATTCTGAATCTGTTTGAATGAGTTTAGACTTGAGTAACTCTGCAACTGGAGTTAGTCTGCCCAGGATTACACTGGAGGTTTCCCTATATGAACCCAACAAACTGTTTTTCAAGCAGGCATCTGATTGAAACAGACAGAGACTTAAATGTCACTAGTGTTTTGCAAAGATAATAATAACAATAATAATACTTTTCTTTTTTGCAGAATCATTTAAATCATTTTAATCAGTGTTAGGCAATTATTTTAACTCCCCATCCCCAAATGTACGACACAAATCTCTGCTTGAAAGAAATGCTTACATTTGATGACCTCACTCGTAGCTTTGCCTTATACTGTCAGAATGTTCATCTAACTCAGGCTGTCTACTCTGGTTGGTAATGGCTCTCCAAGATCCTTCCCAGCTGCAGATGCCAGGGACTGAACCTGGTACCTTCAATATGTAGAGCAGGTGCTCTACCAGTGTACTGTGGCTCCTCCACACAACCTATCCCAACATAGTACCCTCTCCCACCCCAACTCCTAAGGTTCCTAGAGTGCTTCCTAGTGCCCAAACATTTTATCCTGGCTCATATTGTAATTTAACAGAAAAATACACTTCTTTCCTCCTTCAGGCAGCCCAGCTGGAAGATGGTTCTCCTCTCATCAGCCTTTCTTCCTGCTCTGAACAGACTCCAAACTCCTTCCATCTTGCCTCATCTATCAAATTTTCCAGGGCTCTGCACACATTGCAAACAAGACAGAAGATATCCCAACAGACGGAGCAGCACCTGAATTATGGCCTGAAGGAACCAGGAGTCTACAGCTTGGCCCAAAGAAGGGTTCCCACACTATCAGCCTGCCACAGATTAACCTGCATAATTCAAACGACCATGTGCCACAACTATGCTACCCACTGGGACTGATTTCTCCTCTATGTATTCCACAAAGAACAACTGAAGCAAGCCCAGGATGGCCTTAGTTATCATAGAGGGGGGTACACCATCCTATGATGCTACTGGAATAAGAACAGATCCCTCAAGGAAAGGAGCCAAGTCTTAGGGAAGGGTTGTGGCTCAGTGGTAGAGTATCTGCTTTGCATGCAGAAGGTTCCAGTTTCAATCCCCATCATCTCCACTTCAGAGGATTGGGTAATGCTTAATGCAAAAGATCTCTATGTGAGATTCTGGAAAGCTGCTGCCAGTCAGAGTAGACAAGATTGACCTTGATAGACTGATGGTCTGATTCAGTATATGGCAGCTTCCTGTGTTCAAGTGTGTACTTTGGGACTCTAGATCCTGCAAAGAACAGGTGTGGGACTCCCATTCAAATGCACTTGTACCATCTCTCTTTGGGCCACCTGTGTTTCTCTAACCTCCTCTGCACAGTGCACAGGCCCCTTTCTTTGCCCTGCACACAATTCCTGCACAGAACTCTTGCCCAGCCAACTGCATGTGACACGCTATAAAGTTCAGTCACAAATGATGCTGCTAAGAACCCATTTTCATCCAAGTGGGGTCACTTGCCAGGTTATTATCATGGGCACAATGGAAGAAGGTCAGCATTGTCAGCCATTACAACAATGGGAGCAGGTCAGCCATCACAGCATCCAGATCTACATCCTAAATCCCCTGCAACATTTTTCAAAATCGCTTGTAAACAAACTTCCACATTTGAATTTATTTTCCAAATTACAGTCACACAAAATACAAAAACCAGCCAAAGCACCTCTTTTGGAAGACTGCCTGATCTGCGGAGTGATCTGCCGGGGCAACGGCAAATGCTGAGCAATGAAGTCTAGATTCAAGTTACACAAGCACCCTGAAGACCAATGAAAGTTTCCAGGGTATAAGCTCAGATCTGACGAAGTGAGTTTTGATTCCCAAAAGCTTACACCTAGAAATTTTTGGTGGTCTCTAAGGTGCTAGTGGATTCAAATTCTATTCTACCGTTACAGACTAACATGGCTACACATTGGATAATGATGTACAAATTGTGGTCAGTCCCAATGTTCCCTCTAAGCTGTGCAGTCTTGTGAGCAAAAAATTCTACTTCATGAGCTTCTGGCATTAAAGTTGTGAGTGAGCGACTTGGTGGCTGCATAAATTAGTTTGCTCTGCAGCCCTCCTTCCTGAGCGAAGACAAAAATGTGTGAGCTGGAGGCTAAAGAACTGTGAGCTAGCTCACACTAACTCAGCTTAGAGGGAACATTGGTCAGTCCACCTGTCACCCACCACTCCTGAGGCCAACTTGTGTTGAAAACCGAATTACAAATGGATAGAAGATAACTTTTGTGTACACCTGTGATTGCAGTGGCTGCCAGCAACCCAACCCCTGCATCCATGTGCAGTAAGGAAAACACGGCTGCAAGGACTACCAGCTCTGCAGCCACCACACCACAACCAGCTCTGCGGCCACGGAGAAGAGAGTCTCAGCGGGCCTGATATAGCCCACAGGCTGCCAGTGGAGAATCAAGGCATCCACACTGCTTGGCACAGGGGCCTTCTGGGTTTCCTTCCAGATGCTCCAAATCAGACAAAACTCAGCAGGCACTGGAGAGAAACCACAATGCCAGTCTGGAGGAAAGAAGGCATCTTGAGTTTATGCTTTTTGCAAGATAGCAACAACATATGTTGACCCAGCTGGTGCATGCGGGAGGTGGACAAGACCTGATCGCCACAAGAGCGCTCCCTCCTGTCTCTGAAATGGGAAAAAAAGAGGCCAAACTGACAGCTGTCTGTTGCCTTGATGTCGTTTACCCTTCTGGATGGGGGTCAGGTCCCGGCTGCCTCATTAGGCTGCCCCAGCAATTGAAGAATCAGGGAGGGGGCGATCCGGCATCAAGAGCTGCTACGGCTTCCCCATCCCTGCCCCCCCCTCCCCAAACTCATTCACAAATAAAACAGGAGAGGGAAGAGACACTCTGGTTTCCCCTCCCATTAGTATTCAGGGCATCACACGTACCACGGATGGAAAAAATTCCCATTCTTCTCACGGTGTACAAAACCCAAGCCGGGCAGCCTGCCACAGAAACAACCCCCCCCCCCTTGGCTCCCCTCTGCCAGGGGTTTGCGGGAACAGAATGAGTGCCATCTGCAACCAATCCCTCCCCAGCAATCAGAGTGACAGAAATTGGGGCGGTGGGGGGGGGGGGCAGCGCAGAGATGCGAGAGATACCAGTTGCCAGGGTAGGCGATACCCTGGTTTGAAAAGCCGCCTCCCTCCCCCTCCAATTGTGGAACACATTTTCACATCCTAACAGAGCCCTGTAAAAGCAACTGCAGAGGGCTTAAGATACCCCCCCCCTCCATAAAGTTTGCCCCCAACAGATTACAGAGTTCCACCAAAGGGACAGATGCTTCCTTTCTCTCCCCCACCAAACGTACTCCCTGCACAAACACACAGGACCAGGATCTCTCCCCCTCTCCCTTACTCAGGCATCAAGGCAAACAAACTGGACACAAGAGGAAGTGCCACAATAGACTGAAAGGGCTCACTGGTCGAGAGCTGTAAAGTGCCTTTTCCAAAAAGGTAATAGAGTCATGATGTAATAAAGACAGGCTCTCAGGGACTCATCAAACAAAGGCTGCCTTACCTCGAGGCAAGGTGAAGGAAGCATCAGGTAATGGACGAGGGCGGCATTACACAGGGTAGAAGAGAGATCTGACTGGAAGGGCACAACCCACCTCTGCCAACCCCACTGAAACGGCGCTCCGGTGCAGCTCCTGTTCGTTTCAATGGAACTGGTGCAGGTGGCCCTTTCCGGGTAGACCATGCCCCCTGCCAGTGAGTGGGAAGCTGTGTGGATCTTCCACCTGAGCCCCCAAAATGCCTTGAACTGAGGGGAAGCTTTCATCCCAGGCACCCCAAAACATAACAGAGGTCAGAAGCAGAGACCCTCCCGAGCCCCTTACAATGGACCACTCCTCCCCTCCATCCTTTCCATCGGCCCCAGAAAGTAAACGCCCCCTCTGGCGAGTCTATGGAGTGAGCCTCCTCCGCGGGGGCCCTCCCCGAGAGCCCCACCACAAACAAGTGTAGAGGCCCGCAGAAGATGCCCATTCGCCCGCCCCTCCGACGGCTGACCCACCGGGCCCGGGGCGCACGAGGGCAGGCAAGCGGCACTTGGCCACGATTAGGTCGAGCGGCAGCGGCGGTCCCGGGCTCCACGCGACGCGCCCCAGCGCCGCCGCCAGTCTCTCCATGCTGGCCGCCCGCCCCGTCGCAGCGGCATCGCCCCTCAGCCTCGCCCGCTCCGTCCAGGCACACGCTCGGCGGCAGCCCAGGCGACCACGCTCCTCCGCCGCTCGCCGGGCCGCTCCATGCAAGAAGCGCGACGGCAGCGGCGGCGTCCGCCCCGCGTCCCTCGCCTGCCTTTGCCGGCCTGCTCAGGCCCGCCCCCGGAGGGCGGGACGGCCCAGCCGCGCTCACACGCCCCTGCGAGGCAGCAGGCGAGCCGCCTTCGGGGCTCCAAGCGACGGCGTGCCCCAGCAGCAGGGAGCTCTCTGGCCCAGAATGCCTCTCGGCGGGGGCCACTCTTCTGCCCCAGGAACAGCTTCTGTCTCAATCCAACGCAGGCACAAGTTCGCCTCCTGGCTGGCACAGAACGGGGACTAGTTCAGAGGCACAACAACGCAGCCTCCCCAAGGAATGCCCGCGCCTCTCTGTAAAGGGAGCGATTCAGTGAGCCAATGTTGCATCTCTGCATGTTTTCATTGCTCTGGTCTTTGACCGTTAATTAATATGACTAGAAACCTACAGATGCCAGCAACATGGTAATTAAACAATTATGTTGTTTGGGCAGCTGCAGGTGTCTAATCATCTTGATTTATGGTTGTCCTATGGTTTTGTATTTTCATTGTTCTTTACCCAGCGAGTCAAACAGTGGGATATAAATAGTTTAATGTATGTTTAATTAATCAGCCTTTCACATCACATTAGCGGCACATAGTTTGGGAATAACCACAGTATGATACAGGCGCGCGCGCGCGCACTTTGCAGGCTTCATTTCTCAAATTTGAGAGCTGCTCTGTTATATCTGCCATTGAAGAACATACAGCACAGGTAAATGTTAATCTCAGCCACACTTTTTAGCAACAGCAGCCATGTTAGGCCAGCATAGCCTTGAACAGAGTGAATGGGGTTGGTGTTCACCCAGAAATGTGTTCCGTTTCCCCAAGTTGCATGCAGGGGTTACACTAACATGACATCATCAGGTTGACAAATATGGTTGCCTTACCCCTTGGCCTCCGGTGGGGGATGGGGGGGGTAGGGTTGCTAGATCCAGACTGGGAAACTCCTGGAGATTTGGGGGTGGAGCCTGGAGACAGGGACCACAGGGGGACTAATGCCATAGAGATCACACACACCCCAAAAAAACCCATCCATTTTCACCACTGGAGCTGATCTTTGTGTTCGGGAGATGAACTATAATTCTGGGGGGTCTCAGGTCCCACCTGGAGGCTGGCATCGCTACCCAGAAAGCAATTATGTTCTTCCAGGATATCTCTGGGAGGGCGTGGAGACTGTACACTGTGTATACTGGGGTCCTCAACCTTTTTGAGCCTGTGGGTACCTTTGGAATTCTGACAACGGGTGCAGCCACAATATGGCTGCCGCAGGGGTGGAGCCAGACATAAAATCCAGCTTATCTTCAGTCACAGTGAAGATCCTTGTGCTGTGGTGTGTCCCCACCAATGCTTCCTCTAAGCTATGGAGTCTTTTGAGCAAAAATTCTACTTTGTGAGCTACTGGCATTAAAGTTGTGAGCCAGTGGTTTGGCCACCGCATAAATTAGTTTGCTCTGGAGCCATCCTTCCTGAGCCAAGACAGAAATGTGTGAGCCAGAGGCTAAAAAACTGTGAGCTAGCTCACACTAACTTGGCTTAGAGGGAACACTGGTCCCCCACCTACTTCAGTTGTGCTGTCCCTACCCACTTCAATAGGCAGGCTCTAGTTAAGGTGTTGGAGCTGCGGTGGCTCAAGTGGTTAAGACACTGAACTGCAGGCTGCGGAAGGTCAGTAGTTCAGCAGTTCAAGACCCAGGTGCCGCAAGACGGGGTGAGCTCCTGTCTCTAGTTCCAGCTCCTGCCAACCTAGCAGTTCGAAAGCAAGAAATTGCAAGTAGATAAATAGGTACCACTTCGGTGGGAAGGTAACAGCGTTCCGTGCGCCTTGGAGTTTAGTCATGCCGGCCACATGACCACGGAAATGTCTTCGGACAGCGCTGGCTCTTCGGCTTTGAAACGGAGATGAGCACCGCAACCCTAGAGTCGGATTCGACTGGCTTTCGAGCAAGGGAACCTTTACCTTTTTAGTTAAGGTGTTGGTGGGCATCACATTGGGGACCCCTTGGGATTAAATGGTTCAGTATTTACATCTGGATGCCTACACCCAAATCATAAAAGAAATACAAAAGGTAATGGGTAAGCCCTGTTTTAAACAAAATAGATTAACCTATAGTAAGAAGAAGAGAGAGAAGAGATTGGATTTATACCCCGCCCTTCACTACCCGACGGAGTCTCAGAGTGGCTTACAAACTCCTTTCCCTTCCCCACAACAGACACCCTGTGAGGTAGGTGGGGCTGAGAGGGCTCTGACAGAAACTGCTCTTTTTCAAGTACAGCTCTTATCAGAACCACGGCTTTCCCAAGGTCATCCAGCCAGGTGCAAGTGGAGGAGTGGGGAATCAAACCCGGTTCTCCCAGATTAGAGTCCGCGCACTTAACCACTACACCAAACTGGCTAATTCAAAGCCTTGGTTTGATAAGGACTGTAGAACTATGAAAAGTGCTCTTAATGCTATGTACATCAAACACAGGTGTAATAACAACACCCTAGGGGAATATAAAAACCTTAAAAAACAATATAAGGCCTTGATACAATGAAAAAAGAAAGAAGCCATAGCCCTTGCATGGGAGCAACTAAGCTCAGCAATCAGAGATTTCAAAAATCCCCATTTATTCTTGAATATGGTCTCTAATTGTACTACTAGATCTCCCTCAGTGTGCAGTAATACAATTCTCCCTGAAATTTGGGGAAATTATTTTGAGCAGCTCTATCGAGGTCAGGATGAGGCTGCAACAGAGGATCTGGATATAGATACTTTACCTTCTTGGCCCCCTGTGCATCCTCAAGAAATTAAGAACCTTATACAGACATTGAAATCCAATAAAGCCCCAGGCTCTGATCTTATATCGGCAGTTCTGATTAAGAGGAACTTTGGGGTTCTGGTTCTTATTACCTTATTTACAACTATAGATAGAACGGGTAGAATACCTAAGGACTGGGGGGGTGGCAATAATTGTGCCTATTTACAAGAAAGGGAATAGAGAGGACCCTGCCAATTATAGGCCAGTTAGTCTGCTAAGCATAATAAGTAAGCTCCATTCAAAACATTTACAATGGAAGCTAAAAGATTGGATGGAGCAGGAAGGTTTTTGGGGACAGGAGCAAGCAGGCTTTAGAGAGGGATGGTCGTGTTTAGATCAGTATGTGATACTGAACCATTTAATCTCCAAATACTCTTTGAACTCTTTAACTTCCTTGTATGCAGCTTTTATAGATTTTAAATCTGCGTTTGATTCTGTCTCAAGAACTACCCTATGGGAAAAGTTGAAATCCTCTACGATAGATAGGCGCCTATTGTTTCTATTGAGAGCTCTCCATAAAAATACTTTTATTAGGGTACAATGTACTCCACAAGGTCATCTAACGAACATGATTAGTTCAGACAGAGGAGTAAAACAAGGATGTATATTGGCACCACTTTTATTTAATATTTATATCAATGACATGGTTCAGTTTTTGCACAAACTTGAATTCCACCCTCCAAAGCTTGCAGACAGACACATTTCGATATTACTTTATGCAGATGACGCAGTTTTGCTTTCTAGGACCCCTAAGGGTCTTAAGAAAGCTCTGTTTGCTCTATCACAATACTGTGGTCAAAACTGCTTGGAGATAAATTACACAAAGACCAGAATAATGGCTTTTGCCAACAAGCCTAGGGTGTTTAATTGGTTTATTGACTCTCGTCCCATTGAGCAAGTTCGTTGTTATAGATACCTTGGAGTTGTATTTCAGTCATCTGGTTGCATGAAAGGCCATGCTGATTACCTGTCAGAAAAGTGCTGGTGCTATCCAAAAGTTATTTTGGTCCAAATGAGGTTGTAACTTAGAAGCTGCCATTAAGTTATTTACTATAAAAGTATTACCCCAATTATTATATTGAGCACCTATGTCCCTCCAGACAAACTTGACCTTACTTGGAAGAACGCAATCGAAATTTTTAAGAGCTATTTTTCAAGTTCCAACGGGTGTTTCAAATGCTGCAATCCGTTTAGAGGTTGGCCTGGTTACAGTGGAGGCAAGATTGTGGATTGCTGCTGTTCATTATTGGTTAAAACTGATTTTCTCACCCACTGGCCTTACTCATACTATGAACATATGAATATAAGAGACGCCAATGTTGGATCAGGCCAGAGGCCCGTCCAGTACAACACTTTGTGTCACACAGCGGGCAGAAATACCAGTGCCATCAGGAGGTCCACCAGTGGGCCCAGGACATTAGAAGTGCTCCCACTGTTGACCCCCCCAAGCACCAAGAAGACAGAGCATCACTTCCCCATAGTCCCTATCTATACCTTGTGGCTAATAGCCACTGATGGACCTCTGCTCCATATGCTTATCTTGACGGCATGCGCAGAACGTCTGAATAATAATAATATCAGGATGCTGTATCTGAGCTATATACAGTGGCTTTTATTTACAGTTATTTACACAGTCCTTTCCACCATGCGGTATCCCAGGTTCATAGAACTGACCGACAAGGTGCTTCGCAATACACTCTTCCACTGGTGTGGAACACTTGCCTCTGGACTACATTACATATATACAGTACTTGCACCAATCAGAGTCATTTTGCCAACTCATGGTGACATAGTTAATTAGCTGATGCAACCTAGTGCAACTTGCATCTGGTGACCCTGTCACATGACAGTCTTACCTGTCACCCAGATCAGTTTAATCTGACATGTGTGCATCATTGGCTGTCATCTTGCATACATATAATACAATATGCCAACACGCCTCCCAAGATACAGCCTATACAAATGATAGTTTACTTTTTAACACTTTAAATCTATTTACAGGTACACACTTTGTAAATAAATCAGCCAGGTTATCCTCAGAATTACAGTACTGAATGTTAATAAAATTTGTACACACAGCAACCCTTACATTCTGATACCTGATTGTGATGTGTTTACTTCTGGTTTTTACCCCTTGATTTTTAGCCAACTGAGCAGCTGCCAAGCTGTCACAAAAAACCTTGATAGGTAAATCACACTTTATGCAAAAGTCTTTTAATAATTGGTGAAACCATTCCAACTGAATAATTACATCACTTATAGCGGAGAATTCCGATTCACAGGAACTTAATGAAATATGTGCCTGTTTGATTGATTTCCATCCCACCAGGGCACCTAATACAGAAATTGTGAACCCTGTGGTCGACCTTGAATCCGGCCTTTCCCCCCAACTTGCATCACTGAAGGCTGACAGACCGTCTGTTTGTGCATCCACCTTTAGCACTAATTTTTCACTTGCTGTGCCCTTAAGGTACCGGAGCACTCTTTTTGCTGCAACCCAGTCTCTTTGATAAGGACATTGACATTGTTGACACAACCAATGCACAGCTATAGAGATATCTGGCCTTGTGCAGCATGACAAATACAGTAGAGACCCAACCAACGATTGATATAACTGTTTGTGAGGAAACATTTCTCCCTGCTCCTCTTTTAGGTAGTTTACTGTTACAGGCGTCTCAGTAACGTGAGCTTCACTCATGCCAAACCTTTCAATGAGCTGCAAGATCTTTTGCTCTTGGCAAAGAGTGTAATTACCTTGTTCATTCTTGCTTATCTGTACACCCAGATAACTCTGTATTTCGCCCAGATCCTTCATGTTAAACACTGATCTTAATGTTTCTGTAAACCAGTCCAATTGTTGTTGTGACGTGTACAATAAACAAAGGTCATCTACATAATAAAAGAGCCAGTAAAGCTGTCCTTTTAACTCTTTGCTGTATAAACATGGATCAGCTATACTCTGTTTGAAACCTTTATTTACCAGAGCATTATGAAGACATCGTCCCCATTCAAACGCGCTCTGCTTTAACCCGTAAAGAGCTTTGTTTAACCTTAGAACAGATGTATCAGACCCTGAATGAAACCCAGGTATCTGTTCCATGTAAATTTCCTCTTTCAAAGGAGCATTCAAGTACGCGGTTTCAATATCAAAGTGTCTCACTCTCATCCCCTTTGCTGCAGCCGCAGCCAGAGCAACCCTTATTGTTTCATTTCTGACCGTGCTTTGAAAAGTTTCATCATAATCTTGATATTGCCTCTGATCAAAGCCTTTACCGACCAGACGTGCTTTGTAGAGCACCTCACCATTCGGCTTGTGTTTTAACTTGTAGAGCCATCGACACCCAATTGCCTTCCGTTCCCTAGGCAACTCAGTGGGAGTAAATACCTCGTGTGCTCTGAGAGACTGATACTCAGTTTGCATTGCTGCTTCCCAAGCCTGGCGTTCGGTAGCTGCTAGAGATAACACTTCAGTGTATGTTTCAGGTACCTTTACAAATACATTATTTATACCATATCTCTGAGGTGGTATTCCCTTAGTAATTCTTGTAGACACTCTGGGTATTTGTGGAGAACCTGAACCAGTATCAGAGACTTGCGGTGCTGCTTCGGCACCTTCCTGCTTCACCTCTGTTCCCCCTGTACTGTCAGTAATTGGTAACATGATCTGCTGGGGAGTTTCATTAGCATGAATGTGTGACCAGTTGGCATTCTCGCAAAAATTTGCAGACCTGCTGAATACCAACATGTTGTGAGCGTTCACAAAACGATATGCTTTCATTCCAGTTTGATAACCAATGAAAGTTAATTTTTGTGCCCTGGGACCTCCCTTTCTTCTTTGCTTTAAAGGTATGTTCACCCATGCCTTTGACCCAAAAATTCTTAGGTGCTTCAAAGAAGGATTTTTACCATAGAGAGCCCTATAGGGAATGTCTTCAATTGTTCTACACCAAACTCTGTTGACATTGTAGGTGGCACATCTCAAGCACTCTGCCCAAAAGGACTTTGGTAAACCAGAATCTAATAACATAGAGTGCATCACCGTTTGTATAATTCCTGCTCGTCTTTCCACAATGCTATTTTCCTGAGGACAGGCTGTATTAGCCACTCTGTGTTCAATACCTTGTGCCTTTAACCATTTTTGCAAATCAGTAGCCATAAATTCACCTCCAAAATCAGTTTGAAGCTGCTGAATTTCTGTTCCTAACTGTTTTTGCACCTTTTTTGCCCATGTCTTAATTAATTCACATACCTCTGATTTCCTCTGCATAGGAAATGACCAACAGTACCTGCTGTGGTCGTCAACAATCAAAAGCCCATATCGTTTACCCGATAAGCTATTTTGATAGGGTCCTATTACGTCGGCGTGTACTAGGGCCAATACTTTATCTGTGGACCTTTGACTAGCCTTAGCTACTGGGTGTGTGCGTGATTTACTCTGCTTGCATATATCACAGTCTAAGTACATTTGGCATTTCTTTAACCTATCATGCCCTAGACATGCAAACGTTTTCTCTAATGTTGAGAATGACATGTGCCCCAGCCTTCTATGGTACATGTGGATACATTCATCATGCAATGCTTGATTGCTAATTACAGTTTTCACTTGCCCTGGAACGTTATCAAGAATATATACACCATTCTCCACTTTGCCAGTGGCAAGGACCTTATCTGCCTTCTGTATCACACATTGCTGTTCAGTAAATGTTACCCTGAACCCAGCTTTAGTTAATTCACCGATGCTTAATAAGTTGTGTTGGAGGCTAGGAACGCATAACACATTTTCAAAAGCATGATTCAAACAATGAAAATAAATTGTTCCTTGCACATTTGCTGATGCTGGTGCACCATCAGCCAAACTCACGTGTGCTGGACTAGCTGGCTGAGAGTCAGTCAGCAAGCTTGCGTCCCTTGTGAAATTCTGGGATGCGCCAGAGTCCAGGACCCATTTGTCCCTTTCAGAAGACCCTGACGCTGTCACCAATGTTGCTTGATGGGTGGCCACATGTTGAGGCTTGACACCGCCTCCGTCCTTGAGAACGTTGGTGGCCCTTTCTTTCTTCCGCGGGCAAAATCTTTTGATGTGGCCGGTTTCATTGCACAAAAAACATCTGCGTGCCTTCACGTGTAGAAGCGAAGATGCTTTCTCATCCTGTCGCTGACTCGTATGCTGCAGGCTGGCTAAACACCTGCTTTGGTTGGCTTGCTTCCCAGAATAGCTGGCTTGCTTCCCGGAGTAGCTGGCTGCCGTCCCGGACCTGCTGGCGTTGTTCCCAGGATGGCCGTTTGCCAACTCCCTCTGCCGGCCCCTCTGTTCGGCTTGAAGCAATCTTCCGGTCACATAATCAATTGAAAGATCCTCGGGCTTTACCCCTTCTAGAGCTGCCAGGGTCGGCTCAAAGGATTCAGGCAAAGAGCACAAAATTGTGTAGACCTGGTCTTCTTGAGAGATTTGTTTGCCCCTCTCAGTAAGAAGTTGAAAGCACTCATTTAAAGAGTCTAAGTGCCCTCTTAAATCATCTCCTTCTGCCATAACAGTCCTGTACAATCTCCTCAGGAGGGTAATTATTGAGCCTGAGGTTTTTTGTACATAAATATTTGCCAGAGCGTCCCATGCCTGCTTTGCCGAGGTCTTCCCAAATAGATAAACCAGCTGTGAGTCCGATACACTCAAGACTATAAAAGCCAGTGCCTTGTCTATTTGTATTTTCTCCTCTGGCGTGGGAGCCGCTGGGGGGGCTGAAACAAATGTCCACAGCCCTTCCTTTACAAGGAAGTGCTGCATCTTCATAGCCCACACTGTATAATTGGTGTAACTCAGCTTTTCAACAAACACGGCTGTTGGAGCCAAAGCCATGCTGATAAGCTCACCGGTTCCACTTGGTATCTGCTGCTGGACGGCGTCCTCTGTCTCTCCCGCCTCCTCCGAGCCGGACTGGGACGAGCTGTCGTCCGTGGACTGTGTTACTGCCTGGAAGACGTCCTCTTCCTCCTCCGAAGACATGCACGCTGTAGCTCACCAATTTGGACCTGGCAAACTTCCTCAGCTCAGTGCAGCCTTCTCCAACTGTACTCCAGCTCAGTAGCGCACCTCTGGGCCCATAACCCTGACGGCATGCGCAGAACGTCTGAATAATAATAATATCAGGATGCTGTATCTGAGCTATATACAGTGGCTTTTATTTACAGTTATTTACACAGTCCTTTCCACCATGCGGTATCCCAGGTTCATAGAACTGACCGACAAGGTGCTTCGCAATACACTCTTCCACTGGTGTGGAACACTTGCCTCTGGACTACATTACATATATACAGTACTTGCACCAATCAGAGTCATTTTGCCAACTCATGGTGACATAGTTAATTAGCTGATGCAACCTAGTGCAACTTGCATCTGGTGACCCTGTCACATGACAGTCTTACCTGTCACCCAGATCAGTTTAATCTGACATGTGTGCATCATTGGCTGTCATCTTGCATACATATAATACAATATGCCAACATATCTATGTTTATGATGCAAGATAACTTTGTTCCTTTATGGCAGAAAAAGATAGAGGATAAACTGGCTTGTTACGGTTTTTCTAATCAGTTTATACTGTCTTTGGGATATGCTCAGGCTAGATCAGTTCTAAAACAAAGAATATTAGATGTTGAGCGACAGATGAATGGGAGCAGGATTAGGAGCCCTGTATTTGATGTAAGTACACTTAATAACTTTGAGACCTTACATCAAATACTTAGATATCTGTAATCATAGAAGAATTTTTACCCTATTAAGATATAACGCTTTGCCCTCAGCTATTTTGGAGGCCAGATTTACTAGATCACTGAGGGAAAGTTGTATATGTGGGATGGGAACTGATGGAACATTAGAACATGTAATTTTCGATTGTAGTATATATCATAACATTAGGGAAGTTTTGATTAAGCCTATTGTTAACTCCTACCCAGGTCGTAATAGAAGGATACTTTTGTCAATTATGCTGGCAGGTGATAATCAAAACCTGACTAGGATGGTTGCCAAATTTGGTTGGTTGCCATACCGAGCTAGGAAAGATATAAAGTACAGATAGGCCTAGATTTTAAGTTCTGATCTTAATATTAGTTTTACCATTTCTGTATTTTAAACTTTTTAGATTCCTATTTATAATCTTAGATGTTATTAAATTTTATAATCTTACTGTTTTTTATCAGTTATTTATCTGCCTCCTATTGTATTGATTGTTGGTCTATGACCGTAATAATAAATGTGTGTATTTGTATGGGAGACACTGCTAAGCAATAGAAGAAGAAGAATTGGTTTTTATACCCCACTTTTCCCTACCTTAAGGAGTCTCAAAGCGGCTTACAATCACCTTCCTTTCCTGTGCCCACAACATGCACCCTGTGAGGTAGGTAGGGCTGAGAGAGTTCTAAGACAGCTGTGACTGGCCCAAGGTCACCCAGCAGGCTTCCTGTGGAGGAGTCAGGAATCAAACCAGGATCTCCAGATTAGAGTCCACCACTCTTAGCCATTACACACACACACAGAGAGGGAGGGAGGGAGGGAGGGAGGGAGGGAGGGAGGGAGGGGTGGGGGGATGACACTTCCAGCAGTCAGAGGCCAGGATTTTCACTCCTTGCTTACCTGTGTGGTATGCATTGTCTGACATCCTCAGATGGAGCTGGGGAGGAGCCAGATGTGTGTGTTTACATCAGGAGGTGGGATACAGGTAGGGATTCTGAGGCGACCAGTGTTAGCAACATGCTGTAACCAGTGTTCCCTCTCAGGTGAGTTGGTGTGAGCTAGCTCACAGTTTTTTAGCCTCTGGCTCACACATTTTTGTCTTAGATCAGGAAGGATGGCTCCAGAGCAAACTAATTTATGCAGTAGCCAAATCGCTCACTCACAACTTTAATGCCGGTAGCTCACAAAGTAGAATTTTTGCTCACAAGACTCCACAGCTTAGAGGGAGCATTGGCTTTAACAGTGTAACATGCTTGGATGCTTGTGCAAAGTAGATTTTCAGAGATGGGCAGTCAAAGGGTTTTCATGGCATGGAGCTAAATACCGCCTCCTGACAATTGCTACAGATCATACTGATGTTAAAGGGACAGCTACAAGAACCTGTTTATATGTTGGCAATCCCCCACACACTGTATCGCCTGACCTGTGTGTGGCCTGGTAGAGAGTCTATACGGTGCTTCAGAGAGCTGTGGTTGACTGGAGGCTTAGTCAGGCTAATTAGATGTTTAAATTCAGCCATGTTTCATGAAGAGTCACAGAAGAAGAGTTGGATTTATACCCTGCCTTTCACTTGGAGTCTCATAGCATCTTACAATCTCCTTCCCTTCCTCTCCCCAAAACAGACAACCTGTGAGGTAGGTGAGCTGAGAGAGGTCTGAGAGACCTGCTCTTGAGAGAGCAGCTCTGGGAGAACTGTGACTGACCCAAGGTCACCCAGCTGGCTGCATGTGGAGGAGTGGGGAATCAAACCCAGTTCTCCAGATTAGAGTCTGCTGCTCTTAACCACTACTACACCACACTGACTCTGGGGATCCCCTGGAATTACAGCTCATCTCCAGACTTTAGAAATCAGTTCCCCTGGAGAAAATCGAGGCTTTAGAGGGTGGACTCTATGGCATTGTATCCTACTGAGGTCCCTGTCCTCCCCACACTCCACTCCCAAATCTCCAAGAGTTTCCCAACCTGAAGAAGTGTGTTTTGCACATGGAAAGCTTACACTTTGAATAAAGCTTTGTTGGTCTTAGAGGTGCCACTGGACTCAAACTTTGTTCTGCTGCTTCAGACCAACACAGGCACCCACCTGAATTTTTCCAACCTGGATCTGTTAACCCTATCCCTCCATTTCCTGCAGGGGCACCCGGCAACCCTAGCAAGAGACAGTATCCAACTCAAAGTGCTTTAAAGCTGGTGGAGACCCAGATGTGGTCCTATCTTCTGCTCGGTTGCTCTTCAGGTTATTCAGCCCTTAAAGCGATATCGTATCACCTAGAAAGCCCTTTGTGGCCTTGGACACTCATATGGACAGAATCACTTCTGCTGTGTTTCACCAGGACAGCTTCACTCACCTGAACAAAACCTCCCAAACGAAGCTACCTCTGTGCAAATGCGTGAGACTGATAACTGTCCCGTACATGTACATTCTTTGTTATGACTCCCACTCTGTGGAATGGCCTGCCTGAGGAACTCAAAAAGATGCCTACACTTTCACTCTGCAAACTGTAAAACCAAATTGTTCAGGACCTGGGAGAACATTTTTGTAATGGGAATAAGACTGTATAGGATAATGCAGGAGTCCCCAACGCTTTTGAGCCTGCCGGCACCTTTTGAATTCTGACTCCGCCTGGCAGGTGCAGCTAAAAAACAGCTGCCTCAGGAGGTGGATCCAGCCACAAAATGGTTGCTGCAGCTTACCATGGAATGGTTCAGGAGGGTGCTTTTATAAAAGGAACAAGATTACAGTTCATTCCACTGTTTATTGTATGTATTACCTTGCTCCTACTGCCCTGTTTTCTATGTTTGTTATTCCGTTTTTGCACTGTTCATGGCACATCATGTTTGATACTTTTGTAGGGTTGCCAAGTCAAATATCCTTACTGGCAGGGGAGTGTTGCCGGGCTCCGGGAGCTCTCCTCTGATGTGCGCGCGCACAAAGCGCGCATGCGCCGCCAGTACTTCCGGAAGTGATGCGTGACGTCGATCACGTTGGGGGCGTGGCCCCAATCGTCGAAGGGAAAACCATAGCGTTTTCCCTCCGACGATCGGGGCCACGCCCCCAACGTGATCGACATGGTTGCGTCACCTCCGGTGACGCAGCCACAGTGCGCTTCGGGGGGCAGAGTTCCCCCTGGGGCCTGATTCCGCAGTGGCAGAAATCGGGCCTCCAAAGCGGGGGTTTACCCGCCACCCGCTCCCACTTGGCAGCCCTATACTTTTGGGGGAGAATTGATTCTAGTTTTTGTGATTGTACTCTTATTGCATTTTGTTGGATGTCTCATTCTGTTTGAAGGCATCGTCTCACACTGCGTAATCCCTCTTGATTCTCAGCAAGAAAGGCCGGTGTTGGGGACCTGAGGGACCACTGAGCTCTCTCCAATCCCAGGGGACTCCGAGGAGTCTCTCTCAGCATGCACTCTCCAAGACAGCAACACATGTGGGACTTTTCAAGCAATGCTTACTGGTCATCTGGTTGACAGTGACTAGCTCTTTAACAGCCCACAAACTGACAATCGGCTGGGAGGCAACCTGCAGCCAGAAGATGTTCAGTCACATCTCATGGTAGTTCCAGAGGGGTGGAACCACCAAAAGGGTCGCCTCAAGACAAGACAGGCCCTTTATAAAGTGAAAGGAAGCTAACCAAAGAGCACTCACTGGCTCTTATTCCTCACTTTGAAAGGAGCAGGGACAGGAGAGGAGAACAAGGGTTAAGAAAACCCTCTCCCATCTTAGTGTGAGAACTGTGGCCAGTCTACCAGACTTGGGCAGGTCTTCTACTGTGGCCTGTAAAGCAACAGATTAAATACCTCTGATATTCAGGGATAGTATTAGCAGAATAAATCCCAGAAACCTTGCTAAGCTAATGTCTTTGTCTGCTTTCTGTGACACCAAAATGATCCTGGAGTTACAGACTTGCCTTACTAGGAGGAGTTATATTTCCCATTGAAATGGATACGTCTCATGTAGCCCTTTGTCTCTGGAGGGACCTTTTGTAATTCAACTCTGACCAGTCAGGGTTGTTTGCAATCTCCTTGACATGGGCTGGTGTGCGTCTGTGTGAGTTAATACCTGGTTTCTTTCTCATGGCAGGACAGTATGAAGTTAAAACACAAGAACATCAGGAGAACCTAGCTGTCTTGGATCAGTGGTCATCTGGTCCAGCTTCTGGTTTCCTATAGTGGCTAGGCAGAAGATTCTTGGAAGTATAACAGCTGTGTTTGTCCCCCCCAATGATAGTTGGAAATATAATTATTCTGAGCATGGAGGTTCCCAACGGAACTGATAGATATTGCTAGCCTACGAATTGTGTCTAACCCCTTTTTAGAAGCCAGTTAAGTTGGTGCCTGACAACGGATCTTGTAGCAAAGAATTCCATATGTTAATTATCCACTTCCTGAAAAAGTACTCTCTTTTATCTGTGTTGTACTGTCAATTAATTTCACTGAGTGACCCACCAAGTTAATATATTATGAAAGAGGAAGAAGAAAATCTTGCAATCCACCAAGCATACTTCTATGAACCTCTATCACCTCTCCCCTTCACTGATTTTTTGCTTAAGCAAAAAGCCCTGATTCCTTGACCTTCACTTTGGGATGCACTTTTCCAGCTCTGTGATATCTTTTTTAATGTACACAACCAGAACTGTGTATGTGGCCACACTGTAGATTGGGGTCCCCAACCTTCTTGATCTTTGTGGGCCCCTTTGGAATTTTGAGAGGTGATGGTAAACACCATCCCAAAATGGCTGCCAGAATATGTGGAGCCAAACCTAAAATGTCTGCCCCAGGAGGTGGAGCTGAACATGATACCTCCCTCCTGTCTTCAAAAAAGAATCGCAGGAGAGGAATAAAGGGGAAGAAGGAAGGAAGAGAAGGGGGAAATGGATCTACACACTGACTAATGAAAGTCTGGGTGCTTACCAGTTGTCTTAACCCTCCAGTGCCTGTGGCTACTATCGCACCTGTAGAAAACCCTTTAATCTGAATGAGGGCAGCTAATAACAAGCCCTGCCTTACAGTGGCTCCACCATCTTTCAGAAAAGTTCAGTTGTCCCGAAGGAAAGTAATGGCAGGCACTGTGGCACCCATGGCATCATGCCGGGGAACCCTGCCGTAGATCTTTTCAAGGACAATACAATACAAGTGATTTTATTTTCAAATTCCTAATACTTCCTCATAGGGATGCCAGCCTCCAGGTGAGACCTGGGGATCCCCTGGAATTACAGCTCACTTCCAGAACTACAGAGATCAGTTCCTCTGGAGAAAATGGATGCTCTGGAGGATGGACTCTATGGCACTGTATCCCCAGGGCCGGCTCTTTCACTAGGCCTACTAGTATCTGGCCTAGGATGCAGATCTCCCAGGGGCGCAGCGAGGCCCCTGCCGCCGCCTGCCCACCCACGCCCAACATGGCTTTCTGGGCACCCACAACGCGCCCCTTCCTTCCCGCAGCTCCACCCTGCACAGCTCTCCCGGCTACCAGCCATTGCTGCTCCCAGCCGCGTGGGGGGCGTGAAAGGGGCCGAGGGGAGGGGGGCCAGCGCTGGCGCCCAAGACACGCTGGAAACGGCGGCTAGCCCCAGACGGGGCCCGGAGGCGCCCTGTTCTGCTCAGACCCGCCACCCCCTGCCTCCCCCCCCCCACCTCAGGCCGAAGACCGTCGAGGAGAGGCAGGCCGAGGGGCAGCCATGGGGAAGATGCGTGCTCTGGGCTCGGTGCCCCCCCGCCATCTGACTGCTGCCTAGCTCCCACCCCGTGCGGCCCTCCAGGCGGGGAGTGGGAGGCCCAGCCCAGCGGATGAGACTCTCCTCCTCGGCCCCCCCTTTGGCCCCGGGGGGGCAGAGGGTTCGCCGGGAGGAGGCGGAGGCGGCAGCGGGGGGAGCACAAGGAGGATGGCGGGGGGGACCCTGGGTGGCACGGGGGGGAGGCCTGCCCGAGCCCGGCCCCGAGGGTTGTGCTCCTGCTGCTGCTGCGCCCTGGCTCCAAGAACCTCCAGGTTTCCCCAGGGCCGGGGACCAAGGGAGGGGGGTTCACTGCCGGCCAGCTGGCTGGCCCCTGGGCTAAGCGGTCCAGACCTGCCCCCCCCCACGGAGTCCAAAGCTGGTCCTGCGGAACTGCCGAGATCAATGGGAGGAGATGGGGCCGGCCACCCTGCCCCCCACATCGGGACCCAGGCAGCGCTTCAGCCAGTGCTGCCCGGGGCGGAGCACTCCCCCCTCTCCCCTGCCCCCCCAGTAGACGAAAGAGCCGTCTCCACCTCCTGGCTCCCTAGCTGAAGCCACCGCCAGTCCTGTCGCCTGGCGGGAAGGGCAGCCTGGCTGGGCCCGACCCGGGCAAGGGGTGAGGCTAGCTTGTGGCGCCTGGTGCCCCCCCTCCCAGGCGTGTTTCTGGGAGGTCTCCAGGCCCCACCAGAAGGTTGGCATCACCTGGGGGCGCCACAAGCTGGCCTCGCCTAGGGCGTAGAAACACCTTGGTCCGGCCCTGTGTACCCCACTGAGATCCCTGTCCTCCCCAGGCTCCATTCCCTCAAATCTCCAGGCATTTCCTAACCTGGAGTTGGCAACCCCAACCCCTCCGTACTTTGCTGGTGGCCGGGGGGACTTGGCAGCCCTGCTTCATGCTTCCTGAGCATGGAATGTGCCTCATCCACTGCTGCCTGTGCACTGAATTGACATCGGCCATTTCTGCATTGTCATTTTTGTCACTCGTTTGTCCCTGTTGCTTCAGGGGTCCCCCCCCCCAATGTGTTTTGGTCTCTCTAATAGTCCCAGAGGGAGCAAAACACATGTGGAAAGGGGGGGTAACCCAAAGCAATAGGGGCAAATTATAGGCCCCACTGGTGGACCTCCTGGTGGCACCTGGTATTTCTGGCCCCTGTGTGACACAGAGTGTTGGACTGGATGGGCCATTGGCCTGATCCTACATTGGCATCTCTTATGTTCTTATGAGTGACAAAAATGACAATGCGGAAGTGGTGATTTTCATTGGGCTGTCCACCATGACTGCAAGATCTCTTTGTGTTTAGTGCATTGCCATTTTAAACCTCATTAGTTGTACTTACAAATTTTTGCCCTGTATATGCATCATTTTGTATTTACTCACTGCCACTTTGTTGCCCAGTTTGAAAAGAACATTCTGGAATCTTTCACAGTCTGGTTGTGTTCTCCTTGTCCTGAATAATTTGGTGTATTTTCTTCTTGCCGTTACAGAATTGTGCAACGTCCTCCATTTGGACTCCTCCCTGATATGTTTAAAAGCATGTTTGAATGTTATTTTTCAGTATGCTTGATTAGGGATTTAACCTTGCTGCATCTCTGCCAATTAGATATGCATTTGTTTTGACTGATAATTGGGTTATTACTATGTGTTTGGTTTTTTTACACTGCTTTGAGGATGCTTAAAATGTGTACAAATAAGTCCACAGATGTGGCCACTTCACTGCTACATCTATGAACAAATTAAATTAAGCTGGTCTTAATCAGTGATGTGGGGTAGAAAATTTCCCCAAATGGAAAATGTTCTGATGCTGTATTTTTCTGTGGAAATTTTTCTGCCCCACATATGTAAATATAGTCGTAAACAAACATATCTTGCCCTCAATATTGCCACCATTGGACAGGTGATGTTCTCCCACCCTCTCCTCTTTGAGGATCTCCTCATAGAATCATAGAATGTTAAGTTGGAAGGGACCTTGCAGGTCATCTAGTCCAACCCCCTGCACTCTGCAGGAGCATAGCCGAAAGGTAGCCCTACATACCTACAACATACCCGAAAGATGGTCGTCCAGCCTCCGCTTGAAAACATCCAGCGAAGGAGCACCCACCACCTCCCGAGGCAGACTGTTCCACTGCTCAACCACTCTTACAGTTAGGAAGTTTCTCCTGATATTTAGCCGGTAACGACTCCCTTGTAATTTCCACCCATTAGATCTAGTCTTGCAAACTGGAGCAAGAGAGAATAGATCTGCTCCATCTTCTACATGACAGCCCTTCAAATACTTGAAGACTGCAATCATGTCCCCTCTAAGCCTTCTCTTTCCCAGGCTAAACATACCCAACTCTTTCAGCCTTTCCTCATAAGACTTGGATTCCAACCCTCTCACCGTCCTGGTTGCCCTCTTCTGGACACGCTCAAGCTTGTCAACATCCTTCCTAAAATGTGGTGCCCAAAACTGGACACAGTACTCCAGGTGAGGCCTGACCATAGCAGAATAGAGTGGAACTACCACCTCCCTTGATCTGGACACAATGCTTCTGTTAATGCATCCTAAGATTGCATTAGCTTTCTTCACAGCCACATCGCACTGCAGGCTCATGTTTAGCTTGTGATCAACCAGAACACCTAGATCCCTTTCACATGTGCTGCTGTCAAGCCAAGTCCCTCCCATTCTATATCTGTGCCTTTGTTTGTACCTGAGTGTAGGACTTTGCACTTATCTCTATTGAAATTCATTTTGTCTCAGCCCACTGTTCCAGCCTATCTAGATCATTTTGGATCCTGACTCTTGTCTTCTTCAGAATTAGCAATCCCACCTAGCTTCGTGTCATCTGCAAATTTTGCCTAATTCAAGCTAGTCTTTATCTCCTCTGAGTTTATCCAGACAACACTACTGGCAAATGAATGTCTTGCTAAATCAAAGCAAAGCATTTTGCAAGACAACACACACTGCCTTGTGGAACCCAAGCTGCTTGTTCCTTGCAAGACCTCAAAGCTCTCTTCTGATCTGCTGCTGGTGTAGATCTTGCCAGCAGATCATTATCTCCTGTGTCATTCAGTTAAGCCGAAGACACCTGGGCAGGAACGTACAAAGCAGAATAGGAAATCTATCATTCCACTGTAAGAGGCCTCCATCCCCCCTATATTCTTAACATGGTTGCTTGGAGGTATTTCAATGGTTTGTGCCATTATTGAAAGTGGGTATTGTCCGGTTATTTCTCCTTGCTCAAAAAAGGTGTTTGCTGGTGGTAAGATTTACCGGTTTGAGAGTAAGGTTGTAACTGAATTAAGATGAAACCAGCTGGATACAAGACTGAAAATGGAATATCCTCATCCTACAATGCCACCTCTCCTCACTATTGAATAATCACCTTTTTGCGATTAGGTTTTGTGGTTTTTATATTAGGGAATGTGGTTTAGAGAAAGAGTTGAAACCCCATCAGCTCTCCATTAAAAAAAAAAAAAGATTAAACCATGGCTATAAATTGAAAAATTTGCGTTGTGATAAACATGATTGTAGCACCCTCTGCTGGCAAACTGAGGTTCTGCTAGCAGCAAGAACGAGTCTGGCTAAAATCTTATTGGGCAAGGTCCCCCTTGAAATCAATAAAACTTACCCTTAACAATAAGTAGTCCTAGGAATTAGAGCATTAGAAGGCATGGGGTGAACTTAGAAACACCACCGAAATAGAAATAATAGCAAGAGAATTATGTAGCTAAATCTTCTAGAGCACACTGGAATCTTCTAGAGAAATGGCATTCGATGGTGCACTTACTGAAGTGAAGTGGGGCTGGGCAATGTCTGGATGGAAAGGCCACTTACATATCAGCAGAAAAGGATGCAAGTTCAAGGAATATGTAATACATTGTTCTCTTAGATTTCCAGACCACCTTCCTTGCATTGGGACAGCACATCAAAAAGCATTTAAAAATCAAAAGAAAAAAGTAACAGCTGCCTTAGAATTACACCATTTAACCTTAGGACTCAGAAGCCACCAACGGGTGTGTGTGTGTGTGTTCAGCATTCTTCTGAGGCACAGACAAGGGTGCATGTGGGCTATATGGTCTTTTATTGCTCTCCCCAAAGGGAAATTCAGACCATGAAGTGTGAAATCATTGTGGGTTTTCTTGCGGTCATCAAAAATGTCCTTTATGGAGACAGCGCCATCTGGGGAAACCAAGACAGAGCCTTGAAGAATGGCTTAATCATGGCTCATGGAGAAATCTTTGCTCTTGCCTATTTCTACACAGCTGTGTAGAAGCCCCCACTGATGCCTCTCCACAGGCTCCAGGTGCAGATGGGGCTGAACTTCTAGAGAACATGAACATGAGAACATGAGTTTCATTGCACAGAAACTCAGGCTCCTAACAGAAGACACAGAAATAGTTGTATGTAGTCTCTCCATCAAAGATGTAATGCTTCCCCCTCTGCCCAACCCCCAACAATAGCTTAGGGAAGCAGCAATACATTTTTGATACTTCTCCCTCACTGCAAATTAGGAGCTGTCTTTGGAAGAAGTCCCAAAGCAAAACTTTGTTTTGTCTCTTATGCGTAGCCCTTTATGAATTCACTTCCATACATACATTCAAGACCACTACCGGGGTGAGATTCTAACCCAGCCCTCTGTCCTAGGTGGTCCTGAAGTACGCTGGCTTTCACAGTAGCCTAGATGCAAAGTTTTGTGTTTTTAAAAAAGTTCAGGCAGGTAGCCAGGTCGGTCTGACGCAATAGGTTTGAGTTTAGTGGCACCTTTAAGACCAACAAAGTTTAATTCTGGGTATAAGCTTTCGTGTGCACGCAGGATGGGCTCAGAAGACCGTAACTCTGCTTAGGAATTCTACTGAGAGCCATTCAGAGTGGTCCACACCCCCAAAAGGGAGAGGATATAGAAGATACAAGGCCTACTGAACAAGACAGGAATATACAGCAAAGCCTGAATGCCAGCTCTCTCATCACTCATCGCTACGCCCAGAACTTCTGCTTACCCTTTTGCACACTACAAGTAGTCCACAGACTGGTCCTCTTTAGGGAAAGTGCCTCTATAAAAAGCTGCAGACTTCCACTGAAGCACACTGCCACTGTGGTTATCAACCGGCCTTCACATAGAGGTGATAAAACACACACTGTGATGGAAAATGGGCATTCCTCAGCTCTGCAGCCAACCCTGCCCATGGATTGGGGAACAACAGGCTAAATATGGACAACAGGGTCAGCGGGATGAAGCAGTGTGACTGGCAACACCTGGGCACAGTGGTCAAGGGAGCTTGGTATGATGCTGATTGTTCAAGGATTCTCTAACTTGCTCAGGAGCCACACGTGGCTCTTCTGAGCACCACTCCCCCCATGTTCCAGGAAAGTGGGTAAAGTCTTTGCTTACTAGATGGGCTTCTGGTTGGGCAGGTGGTTCGCCACCATGAAACCAGCCACTATGGGAGGAATGGGTAAGCTGCGAGCCTCCTTGAGGAGCAGCCTTATGCCAAAGATGAAAGTAAAGTTGGATCTTTTGGTTGACAATAACTGTAAATATGGCTCTCTCTGTGAGCTGCAAAGTGAGTACCGCTGCTCCAACCAAAATAAAGGAACAGGGATGTAGATACTGATGCTAGGAGGCCGGTGCAGTTCCGGCCATTTGTTCGCCCACCTCTGGGTTTGGTCTTTGGGCAGAACTGTGATGTGTTTACAAGCAGCACTTTGATATTAGAGAAACAGGCATACTTTACATACTCTGAGAAATTAATGAGACTCAGATCACACTTCAATATCAACAGAAATAGACCAGCTAGAAATATTTCAGTTTATTTAACTTGTTAAGTAGAATATGAACTTTTAGCTAGTAGTACCAGAGAGTGGACTGTTTTTGTTTTTTTTAACTGTTTGGTGCTTAATGAACACAGTTTTTACAAAGGATCTCAAAGAGAAACAGGAGGGCCAAACCCCAGGAAGCAAATAAGTGCATGTTTTAAACAATGATTATACAAAAAAAAATGATGCATACTCCATATTCCCTTTTTTTGATAATGTCAGAAAGTGCAGATCTGAAAAGGTAGGAATTTCTATTTACAATGCTAACCAGTACATCAATACGGGAGGAACAAAACTTTTGTCACCTCAGTCGCAGGGGTTTTGCCCTTGCTTTAACAGCCACTCAGCTGGGAAAGGTTAAACAAGCACAGAAAGACAGACTGCCAAAGCACAAAAGAAAAGGAGGGGGAGCATTACTACACCTGTGACACCAGATCAAGGCTAAAGTTCTCAACACTTTCCTTTTATGAAAATTCATTCAGCATCACTGGCTGTTGTAATTAGCACAGAGGACCTTTCCTAAAAATAAGTGCAAAAAGGTCCACCTCAAGCTTATATCTAGAGCATGTTTTCTTAAAAGGGGAGTGAGTGGAGAAAATCTCTGCAGGAACACTTTGTTGCATGAGTCCTCCCCGGGGCATGTGTAGGCAAGCCAAGTGGTAGGAAGAACGCTGTCCCAGCAAAGTACACAATTTCAGCTTGAGCCTCAAGAGTAACAGTCCCTTGTCCGACCTCAGCTCTGCAAGAAATGAATAAGCCCAGTCCCTTGTTTCAAAGCAGGTATCTCACTGATGAGAGGAGAGTCAAAACACAAGCTGGAAAAGCCAGTCACGTACCCAAGCCCCCCCCCCCCAATCAGATGAAGCTTATCTGTCTAACCCCCTCAAAAAATACTAGGGTTGGGGGGGGGGTTGCTTACCATTCATCAGTATCCATTGAAAGAATTAACAATTGTCCATGGTTGTAAACAAGGGATTTTTTTTATTATTATGAAGAACTTAACACAGAAGGAGAGCATTATGGGGGCAGTGATCATCTTACCCATTCCCCCCGCCCAAATTTTAAATATTTCCTAGGCTACCAAGTCATCTGCCTGGAACAGCAAACAAGAGAACCAAATTCATATTTATTTAATGGTTGCTGATTTGGGAACCACATGGCATACACGAAGAAAAGACAGCCACATCATCCTCCATAGAAAAACTAATGCATGCAATTACTGCTTCCATTACCATAGACCCCAATGACTACGTGGGAGGGGAGGGGAAGGCGTAGTAGTTGGTCTGACAGTTGCTAGACAAAGATTAGATACTTATTTTTTTACCTCAGAAAGCTAGATCAGTGCTTTGTATTTAATTGGGCATACATACTGTACTGCTGTCTCATAACACATCACACCATTAAAAAAAAAACCCACAAAACTGGCATGCAGGCAACAAAAGAAAAAAAGGGGGGGGAGAAAAACTGCTAGTGAGAAAGAAAATGGCAGCAGATACTGGTCAGAGATTAAGCCTCCTAGGAAAAAGGAGACACCAAGCAGGTTGGAATATCTTGCTCTAACCCCTTTGTCCTCAGTTCACTACATCAACCACAGTAAAGTCATGGCAAGAGAGTTTAATTTCCTTTTTTTTTTTTTGAAATGTGGCATGATAAATTATGGATAGTAAATCTCCTGCTTGTATTTAAACCAGAATAAGGAAGGGGGGGTGGGGGGAGAACCAAAGTTCCTTTCCACATAAGGCACAGGACAAAATAAACCCCATTTACATACTCAAGGCGAATGATTTTTTTTTAACTGATGCAAATATAGTGACTCAAGCACATTATTCATAACAAAAACCCCACTGTTGTACAAAAGAAACCGTTAATGCTAAAGTTTTATTCTCGTACAATTTGCAGGCTGGAGCTGAAATGATTGCTCTAAGTTTTTAATGTTAAGACCGAACTATAATACAACCAGAACGTGATGCTGAGTTGGAGCTGGTACATTTAAAAAAAGAAAAAGGGAAAAAAAAGAATTCAGACATGATTTTCTTTTTAATACAGTTTGTTTCAAGAACATTATAGTCAGCGAGCTCTCCTAAAACAGAAGAAAAATAAGGGAGCTGTGTTAAGATGAGGAACAAAAAAAAAATATTTAAGGTTAAAATGGGCAAAGTGGTTTACTCCGCAGCAAGAAGAGGAGGGGCGGTGGATGGCGCTTGGTGAGGGGAACACATTCAGCAGCACTTGCTCTTCCAGCCTGTCACTCCTCCGCCACTGCTGATATCTACATTTTCACTGTTGGGCTCTTTTACAGGGGTCTACAATAAAGAAGCAAATACATGAGAGTTACAAGGCGTCCCAAGGTTCCAACGGCCATTTCTCAGTCACTGGAAACAAGTCAAGTGGAAGATTCAGATAATGCTATTCTTCTGAGCACTTAGTGCCAACAATGTTTTACGTTCTTAAGGAAGCAAGACAGGAGGGGGTTGGCAGGCAGGCGGGAGTCATACTGTAACTAAATGGTATTTTAAGTACACAGCCATGTTCTCGTGAGTCTTGATTTCCAAGAGATTTGGGGAACACTGAACAACACTTGATTTTGAGCTTATGGCCTCTCACAATGATGCTGCAAGACAAGTTACTATTTGGGGGGAAAGGGGGCTGATATGACAGCTTACAGTTTGGGGGGGTGGGTTATACACTGGGCCACAAGAGCTCTCAAAGCAAGAAATTAAGTCCTTAGTTACCTTTCGAAGAATGTCTTCTGCTAACGTGAGGAATGCCTTCTCAATGTTTATATTTGCTTTTGCACTAGTTTCGAAAAACCTAATCCCGTGCTCCCTTGAAATCTAAACCATAAAAAGAGAGAGAAAAAGTCTGTTAATTTGGTAAACACTTCCTGCAGCTGGCGCATGTGGGCAAAGGGCAACAGGGCCACCGCTACCCTTAGACTCCCCTTCCAGCAGTGTACTGAACACCACTTAACCACAGCAGCAAAAGTCAAGCACTCATAGTAAAATATAAAAGCCAGTCCTGCAGCTCAAGGGGCACCCTTTTCATAACAGGCATGACATGCTCAATGCAGAGAATGGGGTTAGCATGCTGAAAAACAAGACCCCATTGCACTAATGGGCTGGATTTCCAATAGCCCTCCAGACTGTTCCCCAGGGAACCTATGGGAGAGATCTCATTCTGAGGGGTAAAGGAGAAAAGAAACCATTTAACTACATAAGAGAAGCTGTGCTGGATCAGGCCAATGGCCCATCCAGTCCAACACTCTGTGTCACACAGTGGCCAAAACCTAGCTGTCATCAGGAGGCCCACTAGTGGGGCCAGAAAAAAAAATTGCAGTTTTCACAGTGACCAGACTGAAGTGGTATATTATAAGAGGTCAAAATCAAGGAAGAAAATCTTCAGTCTCATCGGTTTTCAACTTCAAGTTCATATCCTGAGATTTTTAAAATAAAAAATAGAACGTGACAAGCCTGGGTTTTTCACTTCTCATTATAATAGCAAAGGGACGATTCTGCAAAGCAAATGCAACACATCTACTGAGTTGAGTTAGACAGCTGTTGGGTCTGTGAGAAATCTCAACACGTGCAAGTTCACCCCAGATTTCCAGCCCTGACTAAGCTGCCCTGCCCTCCGTGCACATTCAAGTGAGGTCACCCCACGTGGCAGCTGCCCACTGCACTCTTCCAGGGAAGGTTCTCCCTAGCAAGCTTGATGATCAAAACAGAGACCAGAGACTTTTCACTGGTCAAGGGCAGGAGAAGTCTGGCCCATAGCCTCCTTGCCTCTGGACAGGCTGCCACTCACCTGCTCGCCTTTTGCTTTTGGTACCACCCTCTTGTCTTCCATGTCACATTTGTTTCCTAGCAGCATCCTCTCCACATCTTCATTGGCATGCTAGAGTGGAATCAGAAAGCAACTCTTAATTGTCTGCGCAGAGCCCCATACCAATTTGAAAGCAGAAATGAATTTATGTAGGTATGTACTGGCCACCAGATCCTACAGCGTTTGAGGACCACACCTTTTACTCAAGGCTACTGAGTATTTCAAGGCTGTTGAAACCTTTGAAATAAGACAGTCAAAATATATTCTATGGCAACTGAAGCCTGTGTGGCAAAAGAATCAGAGACAAACAGTCTTGGCCAGTCTTTGCTGAAGACCTTTCAGTGCCTTAGAAATTTCTGTTGAAGACACCAAGTTGTTTACTAGTTTCAATGAAGTTAATTTCCTGTCTCACTAAGATATGTATTACAGCTATGTATCTTTCCAGAGGCAAGGGATGGGTGATTAAGTCAACAGGTGCTAATGTGCTGTATAATATAGACTGCCTGAAGGAGAAACAAAGTTGTTTAGAAAAATGCCCAGTTTAGAAACTTTCACATCTGCATTACAAGGGACAAATAGGCCCCCTTAAGCCCTTAACTTAATCAATCACCGCAAAGACAGCCACTGGAACAGAACCAGAGAACCTCTCCTAATGCCTGGCCTGCAGGCAGTCCTATACCAGCTCCTATTGAAAGCACGAATGAATTAATCCCTCTCCCCCCAAGTGTGCCTCAGCTCCATCAAGCAAACATTATGAAAGGTGAGGGGTTCAGCTTCCAAATCACAGCCACTAGAAGTTACATAAGCTGAAGGCAACTTAAACCACCTCGTCCAAATATGCATAGGAGGATAGTAAGGCTCCAGTTATGCCTTGTTACTCAGTAGAACTGCATTCAGCAAATGGGCGTGATGCGTCAATTGCTAGGCTGCAACATGAGCTCGAACAGGACCCTGCCTCAAGCCTCGGCTTGCCAAGCACTGAGGACACACAATTTGTTGTTGTTGTTGTTGTTCAGTCGCACAGTCAAGTCCGACTCTTCGCGACCCCATGGACCAGATCACGCTAGGCCTTCCGGTCTTCCGCCGTCCTCTGAAGTTTGTTCAACTTCATGTTCGTTGCATCTATGACACTGTCTAACCATCTCATCCTTTGCTGTCCCCGTCTTCTTTGACCTTCAATCTTTCCCAGCATCAGGGTCTTCTCCAGTGAGTGCTCCCTTCTCATTTGGTGGCCAAAGTATTTGAGCTTCAGTTTCATTATCTGGCCTTCCAGGGAACAGTCAGGGTTGATTTCTTTTAGGATTGACTGATTTGATCTTCTTGCAGTCCAAGGGACTCTCAAGAGTTTTCTCCAGCACCATAGTTCAAACGAATCTATTCTTCGGCGCTCGGCCTTCCTTATAGTCCAACTCTCGCAGCCATACATGACTACTGGGAATAGCATTGCTTTGACCATGCGGACTTTTGTTGGCAGGGTGATGTCTCTACTTTTTATCATGCTGTTTAGGTTCGCCATCGCTTTCCTCCCAAGGAGCAGGCGTCTTTTAATTTCATGGCTGCTGTCACAGTCTGCGGTGATCTGGGATCCCAGGAACATGAAGTCTGTCACTACTTCCACGACTTCCCCTTCTATTTGCCAAGGAGTAATGGGGCTGGATGCCATGATCTTAGTTTTTTTGATGTTGAATTTCAAGCCCACTTTTGCGCTCTCCTCTTTTACCCTGAGCAAGAGGCTCTTTAGGTCCTCTTCACTTTCTGCCATTGGAGTGGTATCGTCTGCATATCTGAGGTTGTTGATCTTTTCCCCAGCAATCTTAATTCCCGTTTGTGATTCATCCAGACACACAATTACCAGAGTCCAAATCTAGGCACCTCTGCAGTATCCACTGTGGTCCTGCTGTGTAGCAGAAAGGGAGCCATGAAACAAGCATCTAATGTACTGTAGGATGCCAGTCAGATCTGGGAGATGGGAGAATGACACATGTAAAGGGATTTTTCCCCCAGCAGATCCCTGAAGGTTACATCTAAGCAGGTCAGGCAACCTGACAGACCTAACTTTCTAATTGTTTGAAGGAGAATTAATACCTACTGAATCCTGAAAATAAGAGGCATGTATCAATAGCTAAAGCAGCAGCAGGGTTGGGGGGGATTTACTGAGAGGGAACTGCTACTACCAGGTAGCTAAAATTCAAACAACAATTCCAAGATTACCAAGCTGGCCCCATTGCTCCTCAGGCTGACAGCACACAAGTAACATCGGGCCCGCCTAGCACCTCCAGACAGCCTTCCAAGCAAGCCTCTCCCTTCTCTTGTGGCCCTAATAAAAGCTAGTGCCGGAAGTCCTGGCCATCAACTTTGTTTACCTACGGCATACATGGATGGCAGAACTGCAGTTCAGGCTGGGACTCCACCAACTTCCATGAAAAATCATAAGCACAGGACAACAATAGCAAGGTGTGTGTGTGTGTGTGTGTGTGTGTGCATGTGCTGCAGTGATGAAGAGGTTCATTTCAAAATTTAGTTACTTAAAACTTGCACTAGACTAACAAAAAGAGCTTCCACCAGGAACAGTGTGGCATATTTTTACTGAAGGCTCCAGAATCAAGTTTAGCCTCAAGCAATGCTTCTAAAAAGCACTGTTGTGAATTAGCACCACCCTCCTCCCTTACTTTTTTCTATTCCTCCATTCCCTTCTAAAATCTGCAATTTTAATTTAAATGTTGAGAAGTCTGTTTAAGTAATACCTGCCATATCAATTCCAAGCATGGACTGCCTTCTGCCTTGTCAATTTGCTCAGCAGCTGAGAGCCAATGAAATCCCCTACACAATGGCTACTGGGGGGGGAGGGTATGTTTAGCGGCTGCACCTCAACTAAGAAACTCCTTCCCAAGTAAGTGTCACCTTATATCAAACGTGCTGACTTCTAAATGCAGGGAGAAATCTGTCCTATTCACTTAAGGCAGGAGTGGCAGTTGGGGTTTTAATAAAAAGAAATCATTACAGGAAAAACACATACAGAAAAAAAAGAGCTCGTTTAGGTAGTTTTGATACTGTATAGGCTAGCTTCAACTAATCTTGGTTAATTAGCATTAGCTACTCCAAGTGATCTGCTGCTTGGTTTTATTTATGACTGTTCTATAGATTTCTAAGCCACCGTGAATGACGTGGTCAGCAGAAGGTGAGAAAAACATTTTAATAAGCAGAACCAATTTGAATTATCCTGGAGCCAAACATGTCCTAATAAACAGGCAGTCCTGTTTATTAGCCTCTGCCCTCCACAGGGAGCCCATCTGGAAATGGCTCAAGGATGATAAAGTACTGTAAAACGGAAAGAGGCTGAGGAGATCCATGATTAAAGCGTTAACTGATGTCATCACCTACAGAAGCCTTTGTGCAAATTACAGCTCAGTGGTTTTTTCACTAACGGTGCTGCGTCTCTTTCTTCCACCTCATTTGACACTCATCCAAGCACCCTGTGGCTCAAGTGGTTAAGACGCTGAACTGCAGGCTGTGGAAGGTCAGTAGTTCAGCAGTTCGAGACCTGGGTGCCGCATGATGGAGTGAGCTCCCATCTCTAGTTCCAGCTCCTGCCAACCTAGCAGTTCGAAAGCCAGAAATTGCAAGTAGATAAATAGGTACCACTTCGGTGGGAAGGTAACAGCGTTCCGTGCACCTTGGTGTTTAGTCATGCCGGCCACATGACCACGGAAATGTCTTCAGACAGCGCTGGTTCTTCGGCTTTGAAACGGAGATGAGCACCGCAACCCTAGAGGTGGATTCGACTGGCTTTCGAGCAAGGGAATCTTAACCTTTTAAGCACCCTGCACTCCAACCTCATGAGCAGCTCTATACCACTTGTATTACTTGGGTATCTTAAGCAGATTATTCTCCACTTTGTATAAAAGCAGATGTTCCACTTACATTGTGCCACCACTGTAAGTGGAACCAAGGCCCATCAGACTGTTACCAATGATGACTCCTTCAATATTTTTACATTCAAGAGTGCACAAGGTGACCTTCGTTTAGGAAGAGCCTGATAAAACTCATGAGATTGACAGAGACATTACAAGGATGTTCATATGACTAAGAGGCAAACTATTACTAGGAACCCAAAGAGGTTGCAGAATCATCTGCTGTGGACATTTGAAATCTGGGCAGTCAGCTCAAAGATATGTTAGCTGCAGAAGCTCTTCACTGAATCTGCCCAGTCAATAGGGCCCCTCTTGCACAGGAACTTCATTATACAGCAGCAGTTCGAGGCACATGCAAAACACACATTACAACACTTGGAACAAAGACCTCCCCAGGACTCAACAGGGATACTGGTTTCCTTATCTCATTACATATGCTAACTCATTCAGTCCTCACATATGCATTCTCATACAGAGGGACTATACATCCTCTATATTTTAGTGTATTTCTTTTTCAGAATAGTATATTAGAATAGTGAATGTTATACAAGGAATATTGGAATGTTTGGCTGACATACACTGCTTCTACCTCGAAAGAGAAAATTAAAATGCTGTTAAGTGACCTCCACGCTCTGAGACTGAATGGAGAACCTCAAATTTATTTTAACATATTTATTGCTTTACTACTGTTGACCTTATAACCTTAGCGTGTTATTTAATTCTGGTTTTGCATAGCTTAAAACATCTTCATCGTGTTACATGCTAATGTGCTATTCAGCCCGTCTATGAGTTTGAAGCTTACCTCCCATTCCACTGTATTTGAAAAAGTGTGCTTTGCACACAAAAACCCATACCTTGAATAAACCTTTGTTGGTCTTAAAGGTGCCACTGGATTCTAAATTTGTTCTACTGCTTCACACCAACATTGCTGACTACCTGGACACATCCTACTCTGTTCCAGAAGGCCACTTTCTAATATGCAGCCCTTCAAATACACTGTATTAAATTTTTGTTCTCACCTCATCTATGTTTCTGAGCCATTTGCTGATGTTTTCAAAGCTTTTGGCATTGGTGATGTCATACACTAGCATGATTCCCATGGCACCCCTGTAGTAGGAGGTGGTGATGGTGTGAAACCGCTCCTGCCCTGCTGTGTCCCTGTGAAGGAAAGCAAAGACACATTCAAATACAGCGTAGCCATACTTTAGGTTAAAGAAGAGCAGCCAAATAGCAATATTAGGCAGCCAGTAGTCACAAACAACTAAGTTCCACTTCAGTATCATAAGACAGTAAGAGACCTGATTTTTCTTTGTGTAGGAACATTTAATACAGACTACCTTACCATTTCAAGGATCAGTCTACTATAGGATAGGTCCCTCTTACACCACATACAGTGGATGCATTCACAGTAGCGTGACAGGAATGCTTACCATGGCAGATTGTACACCTCCCAACCTCCATAAGAAGCCCATTGAGTTACACTCAGTAAGCAACCCTGGGGGGAGGGGAGAACCTAACATAAAGGTCCTTTTGTCCAATATCCAGTAACTTCTGAGGCTCCCTGAAAATTTTGGACTGTAAGCAGATTCACATGGCTCTTGCAGCACCATTGAGTTGCTAGTTTGGGCCCAGATACAGGTCCTGTGAATACACAGGTGCAAATCTAGAATACATAAGCCGGAAAAGCTTCCGAGTGATGGCTGAGCAAATACACATTGAGTCACTCTGATGTTTATCTAAAACATTTGTATACTCCCATTCCAAAGCTCAAGGCAGCTCATGAACACACAATGTAAAATTCACAAATAACCCCCCCCCCAACCTCTTCATGCCTACCAGAAGGCAGTGAGGAAGGATGCTCTTTGGCTCTGGTATCAATGCAGGGAAGAGTGTTCCTTGGTTACCGAACTTTGGGCAGTGAGGGGCCTCCATCGCCATGGACTCCAGAGGTGTTATGTGTCACTGTGTACTCTGCACAGCATCCCAGAGGCCCTTGCAACCTAGAGGCCATCCCCTCCACAGAACACTCATCATAGTGACTGACATTTTACTAATATAAATATAAAGCCCAGATGGCAGCTCCAGTCGGTCAACCAATTTCAAACCAATCCTGAATTACAGTACAAGAACACGGTGTGTATAAATAGGCAGCAGAGCTCTACTTGAAGGAAATTTCCCTCACGAAGAACACAGCATAATAGTGCAGCAGGGAATCAAAATTACCTGACTGTTCAGGCAGCACTTCTGCCTGGACTGGAAACAGAATAACTTAAAGAATCACAGACACAATAAGAGTTTGTAGGGTATTCTCAGCTAGCTTCAAGGAGATGAGCTGTCACCAGAAGATCTGCAGGTACTGTTGCGCAATGCCAAGGCCCCCCCCCCCCCAATCTCTAGTGAAGACTTTCATTCAACATGACTAAAGACATTTCTACTACAAAGCATATGAGGTGCTTCTCCACTATCCTGACCACAGCATTTCCCAAGAATTCAAAGAAAGCTGTTCTATATAGGTTTTGGAAGTGCCCACAACATTGATCTTTTATTGGGCAAGTACACAGGATAGGGCAAATAACTTTTAAGTCAAGTCATCGATGGGTGTTGTGCTGCTGACCCGCCACTGGAAGGTCTGCCAGGTACCCTGGAGGAGGAAACGTATGATGGCTGCCAGGCTCTCAGCCCCTGTTTGAGCCTCACATCTGGAGTAAGGCTTAATTCACCCCATCTGGCTACTCCTGTGCCTGCTGGCCCTCTCTCTATGGCTTGGATGACAAGGAAAGAACAGTCCCGGCCACCTCCTCCTTGGCTCTGGTCTGCCAAGCTTTAAATATCCCAGGCACCCCTCCTTGGTCCTGTCCCCCTGGCTCTCTTCTCATGAGGCTTGCCTCATGGTGGCCTCACAATCTACTGCCTATACCAGACAGGGGCTGTCAGAAAGACGGGCTGTGTGGCCTCACCCAAAAGCCCATCAGTGGTGCTGATCTCACCAGGCCTGTGTGCATCTCCAGCAGCACTGGATTTGTTCCTGGTGATCCAGAAGAACTGGGTAGTGTGGGGATCCATCCCAGAAGACATCACAGTGAGCTGACACCCCACTACCCTGGAGGGTGTGTTGCAGTGGGAGATGGGAGGCTGAAGCCTGGGCTGCTCCTGGCCTCTGACACCACCTTCTGCTGCAGAATCAAAGCTAATCGGGGGAGGGACACCACCACTCAGTCACAGAGCATCTGCTTTGCACACAGGAGGCGCCAGGTTCAGCTGAAAATACCTCTAAGTTAAAAAGATCAGGCAGAAGGTGATTTAAAAGACGTTTACCTGGAGAGCTGCTGCCTCAGTAGACAATACAGGTTATGACAGAGACAAAGGGTCTAACTCCATATAATGCAGGTTCCTGTGCTCCTCTGATAAGAGTCTAAGCTATGCCAACTGCGCCCCAGCAACATACTTCCCCATTCCCTGCTGCCATGCCACACCCACTCCTTAAGGAAGAATATCATCTCCATACCTATTATTTCATCTACAGTATTAAGACAGACAGCCCGTCTGCACCATATCTGTGGCAGGCTGAAGCTTTTTGAACATAATAAACATTAAGGTGGGGAAATCAAAGCCGAAACAGTTAGCAGTAAATTGGAAATTCTGTTGTAAGTTCAGCAACCACCCAAGGGAGTAATGCTTTTAGAAGGGAAGCAATTTTGTTATCGTAATGCTCTTATATTAATAGCGGGAGGATCATGTAACAACCATAATGCACTGCAATGCCATGAAATGCTAAGTAGTCCTTCCTGCACTGAAGGGATTTGTTGTCTTTAGCAATGAAAGCTTTCTTCATTTTCACTCATGGAATTTTACCAAAGAGCTGATCTATTGTAGCCTTTTAGCAAAGCTATTGACATTCACATAGGCCAGCTCCTCCTCTCCAGAGAATTATTATCAAGCTAATTTTAAAACTAGAAAAATTATTCACCCATTTTTTGGGGGGGAAACCCTTTTTTATTCAAACACATTAGGTCAAGGGAAATACTTCCCTTACTTTCAGCTTCTGAAATCTCTCTTCAAACCAATGACCCAAGACAAAGGGAAAGAACGGAAGTATGTGGATAGCCAGAAAAGGGGGGGGGAGGTTTGGGAGAAGGCAGATAAAAGGGACACTGGTTTCATAGGATTCTATGGGCAGTGATGGTGGAAAGTGCTGTCAAGTCACAGCCAAGTTATTACAATCCCACAGGGTTCTGAAGGCTAGAGATGGACAGAGACTATTTTCCATTGCCTGTCGGTGTGTAATAACCCTGGGCCTTTCCTGGAGGTCTTCTATCCAAGTACTAACCAGGACCAACCCTGCTTTGCTTCCGAGAGCACCTAGTCTGGCCCATCCAGTTCAGGGCACCTGGGAAAGTATGCTGTGCAGAATCATAAGAAGTCTACAAATAAAGTACATTCTGTTTTACAAAGTGATACGTTATGTAAGTGAGAACAAATTCTCAGATTTTTATGAAGGCACTTGTACTGCAAACTTCCAGTTCTTTCATCTTCCTCTTTCATTTTCAGCAACAGTTCCATCCTGGCAACTACCACCCCCATGAGATAGCAGTGTTACTGGCTTCTCTTGTGCCATCTTCAGCTATAGTTCTGTGTTACTGGTTTTTAATCTTGGTTTACTTGATGTTTAATTGATAATGTACGCCATTCTGAGCCCAGCTAGCTGGGGGAGGACAGCTGAAGAATCTAAAATAAATAAATAAATCTGAGCCTGGAAGGCTTTGCAGCACTCTCCTTGCTGCTTTTTCATCTTGTCATTTTTGAATACATGAAGCGGCCTTAAACCAAATATGTCAGGGACTGAACCTAGGACCTTCTACATGAAAAACAGACATTCTACCACTGAGCCATAGTTCTTTTCCCCTTTGATAACATTGTCTCCAGCCTCACAGCCTCTTTACAAAGGCAAACAGCTGTTCTCTGCAACATTCACAATGCGTTCCAACATAATTAAAAACCCCTCATAATTCATATACTCTTAAGGATTCTGCTGATACTTCACCTAGTACTGTGGGAATCAGAGGTTCTAGTAGCCATTTACTGATTAACAATCATGGCTGTGTGAGAACTCACACTACTAAGAACATAGCTCAGTGGAAGTGCATACATTTGGCATAAAGGTGGACCCAAATTCAATCACCAATATCTCCAGTTAAAGAATCACAGGTCAAGGCTAGGAAAGTTTCACCCGAGATTCTAGAGAAAGAAAGCAGTAGCTCCTATGAGGTGGTGATGGCCAGGAGAGAGGAAAACATCCAGACGGCTGCTGAGACGGGGCACGTTGATAACGTCAGACGCTGGCTCAGCGGAGCCAGAAGGACGTGGCTGGGACCAGCAGAAGACGCGAGTCGTGCACCCCATAGGAAGAACTACCCGGAACGAACAGAATGCCAAAGCCAAGTGAAGCGCCGAGTGCCGAAGCTGAGAAACATCCCAACCACCACCACAAGGGTGCTGATAGGTAACCCCTACCCCATATAACTCTGTGGCCCTAGTTAGGGAAACTCGTGTGATTAGCACCAATTGTAAGCCGCTCTGAGACCCTCTGTGAAAAAAGAGGATTCGAGCGGGATATAAAGTTGAAGGTTAAATAAAAAATAAAATAAAATAAATGGAGAAAAAGTGTTTTTCTCCATTATTGTTACAAGAGCTGAATCGAGTCTACCAAAACTATTCAAGGTGGTCTGTCGAGACCTGATCTCCTTGGGGAAGAAAATTCAGTGTAACACTGTGATGCTTTTGCTAGGTTCTTTACTGATGACTTCTGTAATCTGGTTCGATTTAGAAGCCGGCTTGATTGTAGACCCTTTGTTAGAAGCACCAGCTTATCATAGCTGAACAAAAAGTTTTGGCTTTGTCTCACTGACGGATGTGGATAGAGTGGCTTGGGGCTCTGAAGCCTTCCTTCTTGCAATACAG
>NW_015168654.1:762358-791184 GCF_001447785.1 Gekko japonicus
CCCGCCGATTAAGTCATGCTCAGAAAAACTGGAAGTACCTCTTGGGAGGACCGTGAAGAAAATATCTTCACAGAGAAAATATCCTTCAGTCTGGAGGCGGCAGTAGTCAGTCCTTTACTGAAGAAACCCTTATAAGCCAAACATAATCTGGATGATTATAGGCGTGTTTCAGATCTCCACATTTTAAGCAAAGGGACTGAGCAGGTGGCAGAACAACAGATGTAGGCACATCTAAAACATGCACATACTCTTGACCTTTTCCCGTCTGGCTTGCCTATTTGGTGGGAATGACTACAGTTATGGTAAATGATGCCCATTTAGACAGAAGCATTCCACAACTGTTGGAACTATCTGCTGCCTTTGATTTTATGGATCACACTATTTTATTACAATGGATGGAGAGGCTTATGCAGATGAAAAGAATGGTTCTTTGCTGGCTTGTTTTTTTATCTAAAGGAAGTCATTATTAGAGATCAAGAATAATCTGTCTGAGACTTTGAATATGGAATGCTAACTCTGTCCCCTGTGCTCTTCAATATTTATGTTCAACCACTGAATGAGATCATCCAAAAGTCAGGGATTAGGTGTGATCAATATGCTGATGACATACAGCTATATATTTCTTTGACTAAGCCTCTACAAACTGCACCCCCCCCCAGCCAGCATCTGGATGCTGCGAACAAGTGGATGAGGGAGGAACATGAAGTCAAATCCAAACAAGGGTCCTTTCTGCACTAGACCTTAAATCGTTGTTCAACCCTGTCCCCAAATTACTTTCTACACTACACTCGAGTTCACCCCTATAATTATCTCGGGGTATTTTTTGTTTCCACATTACATTGAGTCCACCCCGGTTTCACCCCACACTTGTCCCAGGATAAATGGATGCTGTTATAACCAGGGATAAATGCAAGGTATTGTGTCACGAGTTGAACTCTGATAAAACCAGGGATGAGATCAGAGTGCAGAAAGGACCAAGGATAGATGTGCTGCTCTTAGGAAGTCTGAGTTACTGGAGAGGATCCCATTTACAGCTACTTGATGGTGCAGACTCCACCAAGGGCTTAAGGGTCCTAACAGATTCTGTATGGTTGCTAGAAAAACAGTGGTGGCCACAAAAGACCTTTTTCATCTGTATCACAGTCACAGACTATCAACCCTCCCGGACAAACTGACTTTGCTGTACTTGTATAACCTCAGGCTGGTCTACTGTAATACGCTGTATATGCAGCTGTCCTTCAAGTCAACCCAGAAGGTTCTGCTAGTTCAGAATGTCACCAGCCATTTGTTAACTAGGAAAAGCTGCTTCCGTGATGTGGCTGTGCTTTTAGGAAAGCTTTATAGGTTTATTTGCTTCCAAGATGAATTCAAGGTGCTGGTGCTTAAACTTTAATGCCCTTCATGACCTGAGATCCCATATATTAGAAGGGCCATCTCTCCCCCTCATTAATCCACATGCCAGTTAGGTTCTGCTGATCAAAATGTGCCAAATAGCTGGTCGCGACCCACTGACATGCCACTGGTGTAGATGCCTCAGAGCTGTGGAATGAGTTACAGTCAGAGGTCTGTCAGATCCCATTGCTACTAGCTTTTAGGAGGGTCGTAAAGACCTTTATTTCAAAGGGTGTTCAGATGAAGTTTGTGAACATTTTCCTATCTGAGTTTTTTACATTGTGATTTTATCTTCTAAGCAAGGGGTTTTTAAATTGATGCTGGCAGTCTTGGTATCCAAAAAGAACAAAAGGTTTCAATATATTTTTACAATAAACCACAGATAAGACAGTTACTTATTTTCTTAGGCTGGGTGCTGCTACAATGGAACAAACTTTAAAACTACGATTTGCAAAAACATGAGGTGGCTCATACTGCCCAGTACCTTATTTATCACAAGACTCAGTCCTTAAATAGGAAATTGTGGCAGGACAATAAAATGCAGCAGGTGAGCAATGAAAACACATTCTATCAGAGGTTTTACCTTTTGTCCAAAGATGCTAATGGGGAACTAAGTTTAAAGAGGCCACATTGGTTATATTTATTATATACAGTTTGCTGAATCAGCAACTGCCCCAAAAGCATATTTGAACCAAAAGCCTTCCCAGGAACTATCACTGGGCCAATTTGCCCTTTTTCTTCTGGGTATGCAATTAACTAGTGCCTGCCCTCTGGATAATCTTTTTCTGTCCTGTAATTATAAAAAAGAAAACCTTTACGTTGCAGAAGAAGACTGTTCAAAGAACAGAACACTTGTTAACTGAATGGCCAGGGTCCGGCCTACCTAAGGGACCGCCTCTCCCCGTACATTCCCCCAAGAGCACTGAGATCGGGGAACTTCCATCGCCTGGAGGTTCCAGGCCCCCGGGAAGTGAAATTGACCCAGACCAGAACTAGGGCGTTTTCGGTGGCAGCTCCCATCTGGTGGAACGAGCTCCCGGAAGAGACTCGGGCCCTGCGGGACCTAGGGCAGTTCCGCAGGGCCTGTAAGACGGAGCTCTTCCGCCAGGCTTTTGAGGGGGAGCCGCTGCCGTCACTGTTCCATCAATGATATCCTAACTACCTACCCCATGTTGGGGTAGTTGCCACCCAATAGATCTGGAAAACACTCTTCCTGGAGCTCCTGCTACGAAGAACTTGGCCGCCAGTGTGGGACGTCGTCCATCTTGGATTTTATGTAAATAATTTTAGCACCAAATTTTATATCAGATATATTGTTTATTATGCTGCTGTTGTATTTATATTTTAACCTTTGTAAGCTGCCCCGAGCTGAATTACTGGATGGGGCGGGATATAAATCTCAATAATAAATAAAATTAATAAATAAAACTGCGCATGTAGAACAAAAAATGAACACTGACCCAGAAGCAAGTGCTGCTCAGATGATTAAAGAAGACCCCACATAGAAGAAGTTGGCAGCATACATGCATGAATGAGGTTCACGATGATAATAAATTAAAGTTTTGTAGTACCATATTTGGAAAGCAGTCTGCACACGGAATTATCAACAAACCATCAGTAGAATTGTCACTTACTCCAGGAACTGGACACAAGAGATTCCCAACATGTAATGGCTTAATTTAAGACTCTTAATTTTTACACCCTTACATAAGAACATAACAGACGCCAATGTTGGATCAGGCCAAAGGCCCATCCAGCCCAACACTCTGTATCACACAGTGTCCAGAAATACCAGTGCCATCAGGAGGTCCACCAGTGGGGCCAGGACATTAGAAGCCCTCCCACTTTTGACCCCCCCAAGCACCAAGAAGACAGAGCATCACTTGCCCCAGAGCCCCTGTCTATACCTTGTGGCTAATAGCCACTGATGGACCTCTGCTCCATATGCTTATCTAATTCCCTTTTGAAGCCGTCCATGCTTGTAGCCGCCTCCACTTCCTGTGGCAGTGAATTCTATGTGAATTCCACCCTTGTTTTTCTCTTACACTACTCACTAGTAAATTTAAATCTCATCAAGCAATCGGAAAAAGCACCTGCCCTTACAAGGATAATGTGCAGTGACACATGGTCATACTATTTCTCAAACACCCCCTTTTTTATGCCATCAAGCCACAGCTGACTTATGGTGACCCTGTAGGGTTTTTAAGAGAAGAGACATTCAGAGGTAGTTTGCCATTGCCTGCCTATGCATCATAACTCTGGCATCCCTTGGTGGTCTCCCTTCCAAATGCTGACCAGGGCCAAGCTTCCGAGATCTGAAGACATTGGGCTAGCTTGAGCTATCCAGGTCAGGGCCTCAAATACCTATAAAGAAAATAAATCTAGACACGTGGTAATTTTGATTTCTTCAGGGTACCACAGTTTTCAGCTAACATGTCCTATGGCCAGTATTCAAGTAGGATCGCACCAACAGATGCCTTGTTTTGATTTATGGGTCTAAAGTAGCACTTTGGGGAAGGAAGCACAATTGGGGGGGGGGTCACTGTCAGAATGATCACCGTTTTGTCTGGATCGTTTTCCCTCAGCCACTCCAAGATCATGCAGTAAGCAAAATATCACAACACTTGTGCAACCAGTAAGATGGGTCACAGAAGACAAATTCAGAAAGCACTGCCTTCTGTCTGAATAGGTGAGTATTTTCATCCCATTCGATGAAATCACCAAAGTCTAATTGTGGAGAGAGTGTCTGCTTTTTCATGCTGACAGGAGTGCTGTAAGTGGCCTGCCTCAACTCTTTTGGCTTAGCCCTACGCACAGCAAATTCAGAAGTATCACTTACCATATCTGTAGCTTGATCTTCTTTCCTTGCAATTCAACTGTTTTGATCTTGAAATCTATCCCTATGAAAAAAATGAAAGGAAAATTTAGCAATAAAGTATTACAGCAGGCCCAGAAAAAGTATTTAAGTGCTATACACAGCAGCCACGGAAAAAGCCTAACCCCTTGTACAGATGCATATACACTCTCCCTAAAGCACTGAGCAAGACTGACGCTGCAAGTTCAAATGACCAATCTATCACTGCTTTATGCTGGTGATCAACATACGCAGCTCTTCTTAGACAAGATCTAAACCCATATTATTGAACCTTCCCAAGGGACGTACTTTTAAGATAAAGAGAACAGAAATCTTTCATTATGTGCTACTATGTTCCAAGCCAGCATTCCCCCTCCATGAAGTAGACCAATCTTGACTTTTATAATCTTGGCTGCACTCTCTATCTGATTGGATATTATGGTGAATAGTTCAATGGAAACGTCAGCACGAGTTTACAATAATGAAAAAGCCAACCTCTTTTATTCCATGTGTGGATTATGAAGTGCAGGAGATATACATGAGCTGGTAAAGTTGCAAGAAAAGAGCAACTAACACAGTTGGTTGAGTATCTTCCCTATGTGACAACCAGCATGATGGTAGTGGTTAGAGTGTTGGACTAGATTAGGATCTGAGAGAGCCTAGTTCAAATCCTGCTCTGGCTTGCTGGGTGACCTTGGCTAGTCACAGTCTTAACCTAACCTGCCTCACAGGGTAATTGCAACAATAAAATGAAGGAGGAGAGAATGTTGCAAGCCACTTTGGGTCACCTTCCGGGAGAATACATGGAAGGCAAAACACTTGAGGCTTTTCTTTCTTTATAGAAGAATCTGGAATACAGGGGTAAAAGAATGTGACAGGTTTATAATATTATGAACAGGATGGAGCATATGGATAAAAATGTCTACTCCATACATAATACTAACACTTAAGAGTCATCCAACAGCATTTATATGCAGGAGATTCAGAACAAACATATAATGTGTGGAATTTGCTGCCATAATGGCATGGGGGGATTACGGAGCACAGAGACCTGTTATTAGCAGTGGTAGTTACACAGGTCAACATGCATGATACGCATGATACAGTATGATATAGTATACCTCAGTATATTGGTTGGGGTGCTGTCACCTTTCTACAAATTAAAATTTCCAGAAATTTGGAAGCCATGAAAAAAAAATGGAAATTTGGGGGGAACTGAAACATTCTATACTTATTTTCTCATCAAACCTATTTTACTGCTTTAAAATAAAATGCCTAATTTGTAACCTAGCATATAAAACTGTAAGATTTGGCATATTTTCAGAATTTAAAGTATAAACCTTTCTACAAGCAAAATTGTGAATATACTCAATGCTATATCAATCACTGCAAACTATATGCTATGCTTATATTGCATGTGTACCAGTTTTCCCACCTGAGAAGTCAGAACAATAGATACTATAACACTGTATTCAATACAGAGTTAAACAGTATATCACTGAAATTCATGAGCTCTTCAATACTGAATTGTTGTGTATATTATAGATTATTAAGCATGGACAAATTAGACACATTTAAATATATCCTTTAAAATATGCCACATATGTACATGATATACACAGGAATTATCTAATGCTTGAAGTTTGGTTAACATTTAGGTTGAGTGGAGACAGTCTGCCTGGAAATGTATCTGTTCACAACCACCATGAACAGCTTGAAAGTTCATGGACAGTTCATGCTGGTTGACCTGCCATAAACTTTAGTGCGCTGATTTGTGCACATTCCTAAATGGCACTAAAGGGGTGCAAGAAGAGGACTGAGAAGTTGTGCAGAACAGGATTACTCTACTGATCCAGTAGAGCCGGTTTGGTGTAGTGGTTAGGAGCACGGACTCTAATCGGGGAGAACCAGGTTTGATTCCCCGCTCCTTCACATGCAGCTGATGGAATGACCTTGGGTCAGTCACAAGTTCTCTCAGAGCTGTTCTGGAAAGAGCGGGGGGGGCAGAACTTAGAGGGCATGTAGAGGAGCATCCAGGGAAGGTCTCCTGCGACTCTGATGTCTCTAGCTTGCACATGATCCATTCTGTACATTCCTGAACCCGAGCCTGTCATTTTCCTAGAAAGCACTTTCCTGGGGGGCACCTTCTTTAGGGGGGTTGTATCTCGGACCCTGTAAATCCATCAAATTTAGAGGGCAGGTAGAAGAGAGTCAGCCAGTGATCCCCAGTGAGTTTGGTGTCTCTAGCATGTCAGGGGGGCATTCTACTGCATCACAAACCAAACTGGTCCATTTGGCAGCTAAAAGCTCATGACAGTTCATGATTCGCAAACTGGGCACATCCTGAATCATGAACCAAACTGCATTTTCCTGGTTTGTGCCCATCACTGGTGTCATCTGCAAATTTTATCTACCTCCTTAAGACTCAACTGCAAGTGAACAGAAACTAAAGTTTCCAGATAGTTAACCTGTGTACTTAAGAAGGCATCTGAAGAAATGAGCAAGGACTCATGAAAGCTCAGACCCTGCCACAAATTTTGTTAATCTTTAAGGTGCTACTAGACTCTTGCTCTTGTCTAATGTGTATTTAAGAGCACATCACATCATTCTGACTGACTGACTGATCCCAAATCCAGTTCAAGTTCACTGCTGCCTGAGTGCATTTATATTTTGATGTGCAAATCAATTTCAAAGCGTCCACAAAGTGATTAAATGCATTTGAATGAGAAATGGGAAAGCATTCGGCTCTCCAGAAAGTAGAATTCAACTGCTAAATTACGGGCCGGTGCTGAGGTAAAAGCCTCTGGCACTATCTATTCTACACGTCAAATCGTGAGTCACACCTATAAGTCACTAGCATTTCACTTTCACCTAAATCATCTACCCTGTCATATCTTTTCCCCTCAATTCACAACCAGAATTACTGCTCTGGTGAGACATCAGTCTGTTTGCAACCGTAGCCAGCCACATGCCTCTAGGAAGCCACAAGCAGAGCACGCAGGGCACAGCCCTTACTATCTCATATTTAAACACTTATACTCCACCTTTCCTCTTGAGCCAAGGTGAAGTATAAATATTTAAATAAACAGAACAGGCTTCCAACAGTAAGTATTCAAGGATACCTTGCACACAGAGATCTCAGTGAAGACAACGCAGATTTCAGCCCCTGCTGCTCTATAAATCACTTACATGAGAACAGGCCCCTCTATCCTCCTTTTCTGCAGTACCTAAGGAGGACCCAAGTAAGCAATGTCACAGTATTTCAACAAAACCGCATCCTTATATGAAGAAAATACACAAAATAATTGCAGTACCTCAGTAGTTTTAAATTAAAACAGAAGTTATTAACCGTCCCAAATTACAGAAGTGCTGTTACTGTAACACTGCAATGCTGCTCTGAATTTAATATAACTACATGAAGTACAAAACAACCAGACAAAGCATGGAAGTGTCCCTCTGAACTGAAATATGATCTTGCATTAAAGAGGAGGCAGAGATATGATAAGCAACAAGAACAATTAAGAGTAAAGGAGGGGGGGGAAGCTTTTGTATCATGAAAAGGCACTTGAGGCTCCCTTTATTTAGACTGTAGGTAGGCTAGAAACAGAAACAAAACTGAAGTACTGGGGGGGGATACTAGCGGGGGGGGGAGGAATTACTTTGCTCATGCTGATTTTTTGTAGAGTAATCCTCTGTCAGACTGGCTCACAGCAGTATCGTGAGCAATGCTCCCTCTAAGCTGTGGAATCTTGTGAGCATAAACTCTACTTTGTGAGCTACTGGCATTAAAGTTGTCAGCAAGTGATTTGGCTACTGCATCAATTAGTTTGCTCCTTCCATCCTTCTTGAGCTGACAAATGTGTGAGCCAGAGGTTAAAAAACTGTGAGCTAGCTCACACTAATTCAGCTTAGAGGGAACACTGATTGTGAGCAGTTTTATACCTTCACAATAGCATTATGTGGCATGGCATCTGGGTAAATGATGATCAGGTAGGCTTGGTTACCACACTTCTAGTTCTAGACATCATGGCCATCTTTCTAAAAGTAGAGATGTTAGCTTGTAGGTGCTGCTCACTTAAATGATAGCATTCCATCTTCTCCTCTCCCTCTTACTTTTCACAGCCAAGACTAGGGGTCTGCAATTTTTTTCATTACCGGTATTTTTCGGTTCAGGTCCACTGGACCTGAAATTTTTGGGGGGATTCCCAAAAAAAGCCCAGATCCAAATACTGGTATGGTATTCGGATCTGGGATTTTTCGGAAATCCTGAAATTTTGGGGCATAATAGACCAGAACAAAAAATGCCGGTAAAAAAATACCAGCCCTATCCTAGGGCTGACTTGGCTTCTCCTGCCGCCCAGTTTAAACTGAGCTGCATTAGAAGGTGGCACAGAGCTGCCCCTCCAGGAAGCGACCAGCTCCCCACAGGCACAGCAATCTTGGCTGAGCTGCCCTCTCCTGCCGTCCAGTTTAAGCTGGGCAGCAGGAGAAGGCAGTGCAGAGCTACGCATGTGGTGAACTCTCAACTCCCCACTGACCCAGCGGATCTTGGGTTGGCTTCTCTTCTGGGCTACAAGAGAAACCAGCCGTAGCCGAGGCAGTGGGGAGCTCTCAGCTTTCTTCCACTCCACCTGATCCCTGGGCTGACTTCTGCAGTCCCTTTAAAGTTTAAAGGGACTGCATAAGCCTGCTTGACAAACAGCTAAGAGGTGGGAGCAATCTACTCTTATCTCTCCGCTGTTTTTAGATCTACCTGAAATTCCCAAATGTATCTTGGATTTTGGGGGGATTTTTTCCGGTTTCCCTAAGAAAACCCTGAAACATTTGGGAAGCCAAAATATACCCGAAAAATCACATCAAGGTCAGTCTTACCTACTCTTACTTGTCGCAGCTCTCCAGGATCTTAGATATAAGTTTTTCGTATCGCCAACTATCTGACCCTTTTATCTGGATGTGCCAGATACAGAACCCAGGAATTTCTACATGCAAAGATGATGCACTACCAGCAAGCCATGGTTCCTAGGCCCAGCACTGTGGACCTTCCAACACATGCACTAACTGTGCTGCTCACCTTCCACACAGAAGGTAAAACTGGCCATGGCTTTCAGTGGCAGAACAAAACAATCCTATGCATAATTACTCTAGCCTAAACCCATTTATTTCAATTGGTTCAGACTAGAGTAACACTGTACGGAATTAATTGTTAATGTATTAGTTTGTAGCTCAGAGCCTAGAAACATGAAATGAAGCTGACCAAGGCTGTTTTCACCACTGTGATACACACTCAATCTCAAATCAGTGAACAAGCTATATTTCAGAGCTCTGCTGACCCAGTATACATACACACACACACACACACACGCGCACACACACACATACATATATACATATATACATATATACATATATACATATATATATATGAATATGATTTTTGCTATCCACCTAGTGAGAATTCCTGCCACAATCCTAAACTGTAATTTTCTTCCTAAATAGTTGTAGATTTTCCGGGCTGTATGGCTGTGGTCTTGGCATTGTAGTGCCTGACGTTTCACCAGCAGCTGTGACTGGCATCCTCAGAGGTATAACACAGAAAGATGCAGTACTCTCTGTGTCAATGTTTTCCTAATTTCTACCTAATGTTTGCCCATTAGTTTAAAACCCTGTTAAAATGAAATACTAGGTAGCAGTAACTTCTACACCAATGAACTGTAGTTGTAGTCAGCATTAGGAAATCATGACAGAGGAAAAAGGGAGCAAAAGATAATGGAGCTCACTTCCTTTCTCTTCCATTCACCTGCCTCTTTTATTTGGAGATGCCAGGGATAGAGATGTTATGCCTGCAATAACCTACAAGGATTGACATTAGGACTAGCTGTTCCAAGCTGACTAGTAAATGCTGGGGGGAAATACTGAGCTACATGGACCCAATAATTATGCTCTCAATATATACTATATATGTCCAGGGCCATGAAAATCCGGGACATGGCGTCCTTGGTGGCAAGGAGTTCCACATCATCCCTGATGACCCTGGCCAAGCTCCTAGGCCTCATGATATTATGCACAGACATGGTTCAATGGGCATGCCTTCATTCCAGAATTCTACAACGTTTCCTGTGACCATACCAGCAGCTAATCATGGAGCACAGGGAAATCAATTTGCAGGTCCCAGCAATGGTCAAGAACAGTTTGATGTGGTAGTCAAACCCAGAGAACCTTTGACTGAGTATGAGGTACTACACACCCAAAGAGATATTCACAGATGCCAGTCTTTCCAGCTGGGGAGCGATCCTGGAGGGAGAACCCATACAGGGCCTGTGGTCCCAAGAGGAGCGAACTCTCCCAATCAACCTGTTGGAGCTCAGAGTGATCCAGCATGCTTTGAGCACTTCACCATCAATCTTCAGGGCCAGCACATCCTGGTCCAAACGGAAAACACTGCAGCCAAGGCGTACTTCAACGAACAGGGCAGGTCCCAATCGTCTCTGCTGCACTGGGAGGCATCCAAAGTTCTGACATGGTCCGAGAGGAACGTGGCTTCAGTGTGGGCAGAGCATATCAGGGGGGCCACCAATACACAGGCTGACTGGCTCAACAAGGAAACCATCCGAGAGGGGAGTGGTCTCTCCAGCCAACGCATCTAGGGCAACCCCTAGTAGACCTATTTGCATCTCCAACAAATCATCAGCTTCCACGCTTCTTCATGAGGTATTACCACCAGGCGGTGGAAGCAATGGATACCCTGACTTCGCCATGGCCTGAGGGGCAGCTCTTTGCCTTCCCACTGTTTCCTTTGATTCCCAGGACTCTATGGAGGATTCAGAAACAGAGAGCAGAAGTCATACTGGTCACTCCCTTCTGGATGCATCCCCCCTGGTTCTCAACGCTGGAGGAAATGACAGTCAGTCCACCACTGATGCTCCCAGCGTCTCCGGACATGCTTCTACAGGGGCCAATATGGCATCCTCATCCGGATTGGCTTGACTGCTTGGAGATTGAGCGGGGGAACCTCCTTAGGCTAGGCTACTCTACTTGGGTTACGGACACTATATTGTCATTCAGACGACAGTCCACCATTCATATTTATAACACTACTTGGAAGGCTTTTGTGAGGTGGTGCAGGAGAAAGGGGAAGGATCCCCTGAGTCCCTCAGTGGCCCATGGGACACTCCTGCAAGGTCTCAATTCAGGTTTGAAGTCAGCAACACTGCGCCGGCATGTGGTGACGCTTTCCACAGTCTTACCCCTCATTGACACAGCACTCCCATATCTTACTCTTTCTTCAGGGTGCTACCATCAAGTCACCTTCTCAGGTTCATTGGTTTCCCACATGGAGATTACACACCGTGTTGACGGCACTCACTGAAGCACCCTTTGAGCCACTCAGAGAAGTAGGTCTGCGATGGCTGTGGATGAAGACCTTGTTTTTGGTGACAATTACTTCTGTGCGTAGGGTGTCCAAGAGATCGGTGCACTGTTATTAAGTCTATGCTGTGCATCTTCCACAAGGACATGGTCATTCTTCAGACCATCCCTGTCTTTCAACCGAAGGTGTCTTCCCCCTTCCATAGGATTTCAGGAAATCTACTTACCAACCTTCTGTCCAAATCCCAAATATCCAAAGGGGTGTGTGTGGCACTCAAGATTTACATTGGATGGACGGAGTCATTCAGAAAGACGAGACTACGTTTTATTATCGTTTTAACTGTATTAATTGTATATATTGTATTTTATTAAATTTGATGTAACCCGCCCTGAGCCTGCTATGCGGGGGAGGGCGGGATAAAAGTTGAATAAAATAAATAAATAACATTTCACTTCCAAAAATAGGGGGATAGGATGTCCAAGATGTCAATTAGCACAGTGCTCTGGTCCTGCATAACGGACACCTACAGAGCGGCAGAACTACAGGTTCCCAAGGGAATCACAGCACACTCTATGGGAAGCGCCTCAACTAATGCAGCTTTCACAATAGGGCATCGGTGGAGGAGGTCTGCAGAACAGCCACGTGGACATCGGTTTCCACTTTTGCGCAACACAAGTTGAATACCACTACTTCCGTGGATGCAGTGTTTGGAAGAAGAGTTCTCCAGCACATTGTAATGCCTACCAATGATGATGACCCACCCAGCTGAGGGACACTGCTCTGGGAGGTCCCAATGAAGATGTCCTCCTGACCTCAGAGGAGAAAGACCCTTCACGTTAAACGCCAATGGGCCATTTTCCTTCTGATTCCAAACACCTGCTAAAGACTCCTTTCCTTTAAACAGAGAAGCATAAAATGCTTTAACAGTTTAAAGGATCATGAAAAGGCTCAAAAATATATTGGAAGGCTTTAATTATGGCTGCTTTGCTCCTGAAGGGTGTGTGTGTCCCCAACACTTACCCCCCCCAAAAAAAAAATTCTTGCAGGGCAATAATCTATGTGCTCAGATTTATAGTCATTTCCAGTCAAAGAGAATCAGGGCAAGAAACCGACCAAAACAAGGAAGCAGCTCTGTTTTGTGCCAGCCCTAAGTAAGCAGACCTAGAGGTCATTCATAGCAGGGCTGGCAGGCAACAACTTTCTGCACGTGAGCAAGCATGGTGGATTCATCTTCCATCTCTTGCTCTGTGGACAGTTCCTGCATCCAGATAGGAGGCACTAGAGAAAGCAAGGGAAACTTTTTTTTGGAACTACAAGATCAGCTCTTCCGGCTACCGAAACTGGAAGTAAATACTGACTTTCCCAATATGTTGGCTACAGCATTGCGCCCTCTGTTGGATCAGATGACTAACCTCAATAACAACTTTGAAGCACTCCAAAAACAGTTGAAAGAAACTAATTTAAAAACAGAGGAGACAGCAAAATCAGTGAAAAGGGTTGAAGCCAAGACAAAAGCAATTAAGCAAAGACTGGAGGTAGTGGAGAAAGAAAGGTCCTCTGACAAAGACCAGCTTTTAAGACAACAAATGGAAAAATCAGGTTTTGTTCTGAGATTTCAAGGTGTTCCAGAACAGAAGGGTGAGAATCTGAAGGAAATTTTAAGTGAAGCATTGGCCCCAATGACAGGTTTAATTGCGGATGTATTACAAAGCGATATGGATATGATTTATCGGACATATCCAAAATTCATCAAGAAAAAAACTTGCATGGGAAGATAATGGTGAGATTCTCAAAAAGATCTACAAGAGACATGGTGCTCAAGGCCACAAATGGAACAACCCTAAAATTAAAGAAGAAGAAATTAAAGTTTTAAAAAACATAACATTCGAAATAAGAAATAAGAGGAAACAGTACAAAAACTTAACCAGCTTTTAACAGAAAAATTCCATACCATACAGATGGTGGACCTGAGGGACTTGTCTTCAACTACAAAGATAAAAAAGAAAAGATAGACTCTGTCTTAAAAGCGAAGATGTTTTTGGAACTGCAACAAAGACCAGTGAATGATAAGAAAACAACAGAGGAACACGACATGGAAGAAGAAAGCAGCACATATGGATCGGGAGGTTCGGAATTTACAGCGAGCAGTAATCCAGATGAGGACTCTGAATCAGAGAAAGCAGGGGAAACTTGACATAACCCATGCCTATGCTGCTTTATTCAGAAAAAAATCTCACTCAATTCAGTGAGGCTTCATCTCACGAAGTTTTCATAAGGCCATGGCCAAAAGAGAAAGCAAAACTGACAAACTTACACTTTCCTTAGAAGCAGAGATTATCCCTGAGCAACTACAGTGCAGACTTTGAACTCCTTAACCTAGAAACCAGAGCAACTGCCTTGCTGCCTTCAGTGGCAAGTCCCAGGCACTCTGACAACAGAGACAAAAGTTGACTCTCCTAAGCCACCCTTCACAGATTAACTATGGCTTACTCAACAGACAGCTTTAAAAAAAATAACCCATTTTCCTGATAGAGGCTGTCTCACAGGCTGCATGAGCACCCTTGGCAAGCTAAATGCAGCCCACAGACCATATGCTTGACACCCCTGATTAAGATCTTTAGCAAACTTCATAAGGAAGCAGCTTTCAGAGCTGGGGGGAAACTATTGTGAATTCCCCTTCAGGCCCTTCTTATTCAAGGTTGTTACATGAATGACACACTGGCCCCTTTCACATTACCATTCTAAACCAGACATTATCCGTTGTTGGCCTGGTTCTGAGTAAAGCGATACAGGGGTAGGGGGTTCATACATGAAACTTCATCCCATTAATGAGCTGTTTCCGAAGTGCTACGGTCATTTCAAACTGCTCTGCTTCCCCCCCCCCCGCCCTTTTTCACCAAGCGATCTTCCTCACCCTTCCCCCCAACATTCTAAGTTGAGTGCTATAGCGCTAAAGCAAATAGTCTCTCAATGGAGTCAAGACATCTCTTTGGTGCCGTTGTAACACTGAAGTGCTATATTGGTTTAGTGCTATAGCACTCAATTTAGACCATTTGGGGGGGGGAGCGAGAAAGATTGTGCAGCGAAAAAGGGGGAGGAAGCAGCATTGTAGGAAGCACTACAGACATTTTAAACAGCACAGCAATTCAGAAGTGCAATGAAGAGGTGAAAACCGGGAGAAAGCAGCTTTCTTCAAAAATGCCTCAGCCCCACTTTGCCAATGGGATGCAAGTGGCTTCGTATGAACAGGTAAATAAAACCCTTCAGCAGCCAGTTGCTAAAACAGTTATGCCTGAAATGACACCAAAAAATTCATTCAACTCGCTACTAAAACAGATTACAAAGGCTGTCTGAAAGGAGCCACTAAGAGGAATAGTGATTATTGTTGCAGTAGATGGCTTTATAAACCATATAAACCATTTACATATACTAACCAAGTTAGTGTTAAGTGAAGGCTCCATAATTTGAGGCAGTTTCACTCTGGTTACTAAATGAAGACAGAAGGCAGCCATCTCCATGATGCTGCTTGTGAGCTACAAGAGCATCTGACTAGGTCCTACTGAAGACAGGGTGCGGATTAGACAACACTCTGCCTGGATCAGACCAATTTTCACATTCTTATGCCGATGAAATTTGTGGATTTATAGGTAAAAACTAATTCTTTGTTCCTGGAAAGACCTTAGATGCTAAACAGTAAGGTAACTCCAGAAATCCACCTCCGAAAGAGAGAAACTGCTGTACTACTCATGTTGCCAGACCATGATTCCCACTGTTCTTGTCACAAGACTTTTACACAAGGTATGAAAGAAATGATCACAAGTAATGGCTTATCAATTCCCGTGGGGGGTGGGATGGCTGAACACATCCAGTTAAAGCAAAGGATACTAGGGATTCAAGGCCACTATAACAGGAAGAACTAGAAATGAACGATTTGTTACAAAAACCTGTAACTTGGTCTGTACAAATAGAACATATTTGGCTCTGGTCTTGGTACACTTTGGTTACAACATTAAGCAACACCACTTGTCGGTAAGATAAGAATGTTTTTTTATTACTGGTTTTAAAGTTTCATATTTTTACATGATTAGTATATGTTGATTTTTTATTCCTTTTCAGTTAAATATTAACAGCTGGATCCAAAACCATCTTTAACCTACAGAGTAGCATTTCAACATGTAAAAGGGAGGCAACGTTTTTTAAAAAACAAATCACGCCCCAGAGCTATGTGTCTTTGAGAGTATGAATCCTTTGAGAGAGCAACTTAAATTCCAGCCTGGTCAACAAAAGAAATAGAAAAGACTACCTCACCCTTTTATAAAGTTACCACAACAATGAACCAGAGATCTGGTAGATCCAGTTTCATTGTCTGGAATCAGAGATGCCATGTTTCTGGAGATTATGAACCCATGGCTCTCTCTTTTATGGGAGGGGGGTGAATTAAAAAATGCAATACTACCTTTCCTATAAAATTTAACATTTTACTGCTTTAGCAGTGTAAAATGCATAATTTATATCTTACTTAGCAAGTACGATTGCACTAAGTGGCATATTTATGTAATTTAAAAGTATAAATGCCTTAGTTTCTATAAGCACAACTGCAATATTTGACATTGCTCAGAACTGTTGCACCCTATGTAACCTTAGCATGCATATCATAAATTCTGCCATCTGAAAGATAGGGGAAAAATAAAAGTTGAAATTAGAAATCAAACCCAGTCACAGTAGGATTCAGCAGTATATCTGGATATCTAAGAACACTGAGAATGCTGAAAACACTGATCTCTTTACAGCATATTAATAGTTATCAGAATTACTCACATTTTAAAAAGCAACATTTTAAAGGATATGCTTGAACTCTACCATACACATAGAGATTAGCAGAAGCTAATGCTGCATTGTCCTACATAAAATTTTCACACTATACATTCTGAGTAAGACTCTGTCTTAAAAAGCAATTCACTCATTCCAAAAGAGAAAGTATTTCATAGAAATTTCCCTCCAAATTTTCCCATTGGAAAAACTGAAAGTCCTCAAAACACAAAACATATTTTTTTCTGAGTCAATTTATCTATCTGGAATTCAAGATAATCACTGCTTTCCTGAAAGCACAGTAAGGTAAAGACACAAGTCTTCTATAAGTGGGCCTTCACAAGTTTTAATGTGATGAGAAATGCATGAAACTCATCAAAGCAATATCTGACTACATTATCCTCTGTACACATGGCTGCAAGGGGGCTTGACAAATTATATCAGATGAGCAAGCCCATTTACACAGTTTACTTTAGAGTTCACAAATACATCCTCCCTTATGTTCTTGTTCAGAGATGCCCATGGACTACAATCTGAGAAAAGAAACACTATAGGATTAGCCAAAGGTTTATGCTACACGCCAGTGTCATTTTTTGGTAGCTTGTAGTGTTGCTTAAGTTTATAGTAAGCACTAAAATCCCCCACCCATCTTGGAGTAAAACTTATATTTGGATTTCCAAGAAGCTTTTGGCAAAGAGCCTCACAAAAGGCTCTTAAGCAAATACGACTGTCATGGGATGTGGGTAGGTCCTCTTAGGGATAAATAGCTAAAAAACTAGGAACCAAAACAGTGAAGTCACACAGGGGTCAGTTTTGGGAAAGAAGCTTATTTAACATTCAAGAATAATTTGGAGTCAGGAAATTATCAAGACAGGTTTACTGATAACATCAAATACTTCAGGAAGGTGAAATCCAAGCAAAGTTTGAAAATGCTCAAACATACACTTCAAACAGTGTGAATGGGAAACACAACGGCAAATGAAATGCAGTGTGAGCTGCACACTGGAAAAAAATATTACCTGCACATAAGCTGACGAGACCTATTTATTATTAGGAAGGGATGTGTAAAGCAACAAGTAAGGTAACTGCATAATATAAACATGGCATACCAATACTTAGAATACTATTAACAGTGCTAGTTTTCCAATCTCAAACAACTTTGGCCTGGTATGATAATGGGCAAAATGGTAGGTCACTGCCCTTTTAATCTCCTGCCCATCCTGAGGCATGTGGGAAGGACACCTTCTCATCTGAGAACAAACTGCTTGGGGTGTTTTTAGTACCATGTAGCTTTTGTCAGGTCGATTTAATTTCCATGAGTGATATCAACTAGATCTCGGGTTGTATGAAAGCTGCCACCTGCAGGCCAGACCCCTGCCCTCAACAACTTATAAGATCATATGGAAAGGTGACAAGATCCAGAAAACTGTGAGTGCCCCTTTATTGGAAGTGCTTTTTTGAGGTCCCTGAAAGAGGCAGTTATCAGAACTTCATTAAAGAAATCTTCAGCAGATAAACAGATATTAGCTAATTATACGTCTGTGTCAAGTCTGCCTTTTCTGGGAAATAGCAGAACTCCTTGAAGTTCACTTAGATGACACATCTGCCCGTGACCTTTTTCAGTCAAGCTTAACACCTTGCTTCAGGACAGAGAAGGAGGAGGAGGAGAAGAGAGGGAGAAGAAGAGGTTGTATTTATACCCCACCCTTCACTCATAGCAGCTTACACACTCCTTTCCCTTCCCCTCCCCACAACAAACACCCTGTGAGGTAAGTGGGGCTGAGAGAGCTCTTTCCAGAACTGTCCTTGAGAACAGCTCTGACAGAACTATGGCTTGCCCAAGGTCATCCCGCAACTGCAAGCGGAGGAGTAGGAAATCAAACCTTGTTTCCACGCACTTAACTACTTGAGTAGTAGTGGTAGATTATCTTAGTATACAGATAAGGGGAGGACATATCTGCTATTTATATCAGATCTTCTTTTTGCTTTTTTAACACCATGGACCATACAACACTTCCAAAACACCTAGGAGAAGGAGCAGACTTGATGGAGCAATTTTCAAACGGTTTAGACCTTTTCTAATAGGCCATGCTCTAAGGGCAACAGCAGGAAATGCATAATTCCATACGGGAAATGCAGAATCAGATACATACAATCCTTATTATGGAATAGGATGTCATCAGTATGCTGCTACTACCCAGTAGTATATCACTTGGTCTAAATAAGCAGAGGAGTCATCTCTGTGCTGAGCCACCGCCTGAATGTGGTAGTCATACGGCTAAGGGAGAATAAACTGAATCCAAATGAGACTGAGGTGATGCCCATTGCCAAGACGCTTGTAATTTCATTGAAAGATTCAGTTAAAATCTTAGAGGACTCCTTCTAGACCCAGGCAAATAGAATAGCAAAAAAAAAGCTTTTTTGTAGCTGCTTTTAATTTGGAAGTTGTCCCCATTTCTGCAGATACCCGATCTAGCCATACTGATCCATTCTATGGTAACTTTGAGACTAGATTACTGTGATACAATCTACATGGGGCTGTCAGTAAAGATGATCTGGAAATATTCAGGTGGTACAAAATGTGGCAGCCCATTTGTTATCAGCAGCCACCTTGTAGAACCACATTACACCGGTCCTGAAGTCTCTTCACTAGCTGCCTATGTGTTGAGCTGCTGGTGCTTACCTAAAGGCCTTCATAAAGAGAAAGAGCTCTCTCTCCCTGTATAAATCCATGCAGCAACTGTACTCCTTGCAACAGCATCTCCTAGGAACCCTTTCACTTTCCCAAATATAGTCTGTCTGGGCTTCTTCTATTACTGCTCCAATGCTGTGCAACACCCTCCAGGATGGGACGAGGCAGGTGTCTTCCAGTAAGGCCTTAAAATGGAGCTCTTTAAGACAGGTTGAATGTAGATGTGGGCTTTAGCTTACTTATTTTCATTACCTTAATAGATTATATTGTATTTATTATTATCCACCTCAGGTCCTGATTGTGACAAGATGCAGAGCAAAAGAATAAATAAGTTATAGAATGGGAGAAGAAACTGCTGAGATCCAGTAAAAAGACCAGGCAGTTTGGTGTAGTGGTTAAGTGCACGGACTCTAATCTGGGAGAACCGGGTTTGATTCCCCAGTTCTCCACATGGACCTGGCTGGATGACCTTGGGCAAAATAATTCTGGCACAGCTGTTCTTGAAAAAGAGCAGTCTGTGTCAGAGTTATCTCAGCCCCACCTACCTCACAGGGTGTCTGTTGTGGGGAGGGGAAGGGAAAGGAGTTTGTAAGCCGCTCTGAGACACCTTTGGGTAGTGAAGGGCAGGATGTAAATCCAATCTCTTCTCTTCTTCTTCTTCCTCCGAAAACAGACTGAAGAGACTGGAACTTAAGTTTTGCAACTCACCTTGAGTGGAAGCTATGTACACCTTTAAAAAATTATGGATGATAGACAACAATTTTAATGAACTGCTTGTTTTTGCAGTTTCAAAGGGAAACACTCCCTTTTTGTTTCTTCGGCCCAGGAGCTTCTGAGGTTATCTTAACATCTGATTTGTACACAGTACCATGTGATAAGACAGCAATATCTCCTGGTGGCCCTTCTAAGAAAGCTAGAAACTGAAGACTCACACTCAGCCAACATGCTTTGAAACATCCCCCCCCTTCCTATTTTTGTTATTAATATCCAGCCTGCTGAAGAGGTCTCAGGAACCCAAAAGCTTGCACTCACATTGTGTGATATTGCGGATGGGCCTCATAAAACAGTGTTGTTAACACTAATAATTTTGGCACAGAGAAGGACAAGTGACAAAACTATCCTCTCCTCAAACAAAAACTATGGTTAATATACATTTTGAAAGCTTTCAGAAAGTGCAAGTATATCTTCAGATGACAAGTACTTAACTTGGTAAATCTATTTCTACAGTAAGTCAGGATGACCCCTAACTTAGCTGGTTTTTAAAGACTACTGAAGAAATGCATGGAAGAAAAGCATATCATGCATGGAAGAAAAGCATGACAGTAACCCCAGAAGGTGGTGTATTTCTGATTATCACATGCATGCAAGATTCTCATGGACACCTTGATGAACCTTTAGCTGGATAATTCTTATGTTGATTTCCGCCAAGTGCAATTGCCTTTGTCATGGCATCAAGTCAAGAAGGCATCATTTAGTTGATTACCTGTGATCCAATAAATCATTACATGAAAACTGAAAGATGGTCAGTATTTGTTTTCCATTTAGAATTCCAAAGCAGAAAATCAGGAATCCTGTGTACTTCATAGTCCTGGGACTAATTTAACATACAATCACTGTAACCTCCTAGTGTTTAAATCGGGACAGCTGCAAACAGTGAGATGCAAGTTTTGTTTTGTTCAGAGAGGATGCTCTGTTATCTTGTCAACTACTCTTTGTTTCCTTATCCTCCTATTTCAAGCAGAAAATGTCCAGTCCTATAGTCTCCTTCACCTTTCCTAAAACCATATACTACAAAAAGAAAAAAATGATCCATGAGCACCGTCAGTTTACAGCTTTCTTCTCATAATAAAGCACATGCAACTGCTTGCTGTTTATAAGGATTTGATTGTTTACAGACAACTGAAGTGGGAAAATACATAATTGGTGATGAATCTAAGACTTGGAAACATTACAAAGCAAACAGTCCTGCAAGAGGTTTTGATTTTTGTAGAATGTTATTCTTCCTTAATTCTCCATTACCTTTAAAGACAGACATTTGAGATTTACCACTGAAAAAATAATTCCGTAAAGTGCTTGAAGAGTTATTTTAGGAAGCTAGAGGAAAATGTCAAAATTTGTTAGGCACAGGAAAAGGATTATAGCTGGGCTTGAACAAGCACCTAGCTATCTGAAAGAAGTCTGACTGTTCAAGCAGAAATGTTGAGTCCAGGGCCACTTCCCTCTATAACTGCTACAGCAAAAATGTAGTCTTATTCTGATTCACAGGCAGCAGGGGAGTGGCGGGGAGTGTGTAGGAGAGCAGAACATAATAGTGGGAGGCCGTTCCTTCCCAATCCTGCTGTATTCTATTCATTCCCTCCCTGAACTGAGTTGCTATAGCTAACACTTTCAAAAGGGGGAAAACAGAACCCAGCAGAACCCCTAGGAAGAAACAAGTACTTGTGAACATATCTTTTTCCAGGTCTAACTTTATCAAATAAAAAAATATGTTAAAGCCATCTAGTAAGAGAGGGAGGAGGAAAGGGAGTGACTGATGTTAGGACTGTGGCTACCAAGATAGAAGTGAGCTGTTTGGAAATTTTGGATGCATTAATTCCAAACCACACAGCTCAATGCCAGAAATGAAATTGTGGCTACAATTATTATTTCTGAAGCTTCTTGTACAACCAGTTTCACAACATCTGAAACAGAATGCCCCAAGCCTCACAGGTATTCAGCCTGCTATGAAGAACACAGCTTCCAGAATAGTTCCTTACAGCCATGCATTCAGAAAATCAAGGATGCAGATCTTTCATGGCTGCCCCACTATCCTATTTCACTGGGTTCTCTCTCAGCCCAGTTTTCTTTACATAAGAACACTGACGAAAAGTATACAAAAGTCTCAATGCCCATTGTAATTTTTCCAAAGTTACCTAGATATATCTATATGTTTCATAGTTATAATAAAGGGCAGGAAGTCCCAAGCAGTCAGTGAACCCAATAAGTTCACAGCAGACTACCTAAAGTACTTTTTGAATGACAAGAATGTCAAGTGATAAATCTTTGTGTTTAAATTGTTTTCACCTCAAGTGAGCAGGTCTTTGGCCCATGTGAAATTAATATCCAAGTACCCCAAAAGCATGTGAAGTCTTTATGGCTCATGAACTCTAGCAACTCTTCATGTAAGCATCACAAGTACTTCTGAACATGGCAGTTGTTATTGAAACTAATCACATGACAGACAGGGTAAAAAGGAGGGCAGGGAGAAAACTAGGAAAGGAGAAGAGTCTCAGGAGTCCAGTCTAATACATTCAAAGGAAAAGCTCAGAGTGGTTTGTATTCTAATTCACTGTGCTTTCTTGGACTAATTTAAATGTTGCAGCTTGCCTTTGAAGATACAACCCTTGCTCTATTCAGGGCACTTATGATGACTTGGGGATTTTAGCACTGGAGTATATTTATAGCACCCCTAGCCAGGGTACTGAATTCATCTGCCCTCCAGCCAGTAACTTATTTTTCGAAGGAGAAGCTGAGCCACAACTAAAAATAACCAAGCGTTATACATTATTGGTCAGATGGTATACCAGCATTGTCAAAACACCCTTAATTTAAAAAATCCATTGTCGCCTGAAGTAAATGTATCTGATCCTTGTACCAGATCAGTGTCAAAGACTGCTGCAGCTTTGTTAAATGAGGCAAGCACTTGTGAAATTTTGCTCCACTTGGAAATCAGCAGATCTGTCAGGACTTGTTTAAGGGCTGCAAAAGAAAGCTTGAAGGCTGCGGTACAAGGGAAAAAAGATCCCCTGCACTCACCCACCAATACTCGAAGAATATCAAACCACACTAGAATTTTTAATGATTAATATTTGATGTTCCAGCTGCCTATCTTTCGGGGAAGTTATTCTACAGTAGTTACAGAAACAGTGTGGTTTGCAGGTGCCTGCAATAGTAGCCACACCAGAGGCTTCCAGTATTTAAATAACATGCCTCAGAGGTTTGCTGAAGACTGGCGGTCTATAAATAGCCACTCCCAACTTTGCAAATAAGTCTGAAGATACTAGCTTGCATGCCCACACATACTTACACACTTGAACAAGGCTTCTCCACCTTAAAGTGCAAAGAGAATTCTTCTTCACTACAGGTGACCAGGCAAGTGGCTATTATAAGTCTGAGCACCCTCTAAGCAAAAATAGATTACAAGTAGGAAGGCTGTGAAAGCTAGACATCAGTTCAATTCAGGAAAACCAGTTGTCTGTAAAGCAACTGTAACACTAAATTCCACAGCACAGGAAAATATGACAACTTTTGTGCATCTCACAAAAAGGGCTTCAGTTAATTAAATGTTGTGCTATGATAAGCTTGCTGGCATAAGGTGCCAGAAAACTTCTTTCTCAATACAGCAGATTAATTAACCTAACCCATTACATTTTCTAGGTGTGAATACTACATATATATGAATACATTTGAGAGATGCTACTGGCTGTTCCTTCTCAGCGAGTGTACAGTCATTAGAAAATGTAAGTTTACCTCTGCATTGTATGCAAAATGGCTTTAAAGTAAGCTACTCCACAGAATCTTAACAAAACATCCTACCACCATAGAAAGTTGTTTACGGCAAATTCAAACAACAAACAAACAAATGAACATTAGCTATCATAACCTGAAACAAATTAAGCATAACCCTGAGATATTAGAACTATGGTAAACTGGATTTCAATTAAACTCTACAGAGAAAAACTTCCAGATCAAAAAGTGAATTCCCTGGGGTTCATTAAGACTTTGTGCTTTCCGATGTGCTGCCTCCTTTGGGCCTTACATTTAGAATGACCTGGGCAAGGTCATAGGGAATAACAACACTCATCCCTTCCCCTAGCAATATAGCGCAGAACATTTAAAAAGTGTTTAGCCGCACTATTCAGCAAGTACTGGTAGTACACGGCACTACAGATCAGAGCTTAATCTAATACAAATGGCAGGGTACTATAATATGTGGACTGAAGTACATCAGTAACTATCATGTAACAGTGCAACTAGCTGATACAGCTGAGAGGTCCCAGCACATTAGTAACACTGACTAAGAGGAATGGCTGCATTGGCCAGGAAATAATAAAACAAAGCCTCCGCTTGTAACCTGAGATCTCCAGGGGAATTTTTTTGTATAAAGGACAGAGTATGAGAAGCATCTTATTTAACGGCTCCTGATTTAACAGATATGGCTTATCTGGTAGAAAGGCTTACAAATAAAAAAATATACCAAATTTCCACCATTAATTCCTTTGCTGCCACCTTCTCCCTACAGGTTAGGAGAGAGATATTACACTCCTACTGTTTAATTACTAGAAAAAAATATCCTGCCCATAGGAGAGAAATACTTATAGGTGTCTATGTCAGAGACAAGGCAAAGAAAATGACTAGAAATGCTTTAAGGAAACACACTTGTCACTTGGTGCTCAAAGCCAGAGATGCCTGAACAACAACATTCTAGTGCAAAAACTGTGCTACTCATTGCTGTCAACATACTGATGCCCTCAGTCTTCATTCAAAAGATAAGGTTTGGCTCTTAAGTTTTTCTTCAGGTATTTTCAAAACCGATCAACCTAGGAATTTTCATAACCTAGGCAAGTCAGAACTCATCTTTCCTTCTGAGAGACAGAGAGAGAGAGAACAAATTTGTAGAGGATACATAGCCCCAGAAATAACTCAGATGACATGAAAATACCTAAAATTACAGTTGCCTAATGTCAAATGTGGTAGACAACAAAGCACAATCCAGACACCAGTTTTCTCCAAGGTAATATTTTCTCCGTTTCTGATAAGTCCACCATGCTCCCTATTTCCAGTCAGGTCAATGTGCAAAACCTAAAAGAAAAGCAAAACTCCTCCTAAACCTGATATTTCCTAGCAGAAATCATGCAATAAACCCTACATTTTTCATATTTTTCAAACCTGTTTTGTGGCCTACAAAGGTCTTGTTGAAGACAGTTCTCAAGAACAAAAATAATCAATGTATTAAGTGTTGTCCTTGTGGTCAGCTAGTCTTCTGTTTTTGCATAGACACATGCCCCCCCACATGAACACACCAAACATGCACACATGATAACATGATAGGGTGTGACATGCTGGGAAAAGATATTAAGAAGAGTGACATTCACAACAGACTAAAGATTTGGGAAGCCTGGTAAGAATAAGAAGCCCTGAACAACAGTGATGTCACTCCAAGGAGTAACTGAGATATTGGTGGTAGAAAGTGCCATCAAGTCATATCTGGCTTATACTTGGAGGCCATAATGGTACTTACTCTCCAAGTTATAGTGTGAAGAGATAGAACAGTGTGGTGCTGTTAATCAACAGAATAACTGATAGGTATAAGAAGACACTAGTCAAGTGAAGAGGAGCAACAGCAAGCAAGTACAACAGAGCCACAACTATGTCTTGTATTAACATCACAAAGTAGGCCAACAGCAGGGGTTTGGCAGAGGTCCCTACTGTGGAGCAGGAACAACAGATGCGGCTATTCTCAACAAAGAAGGAGAACTATTCCAATGCATCCATAGATTATAAAAACAAGCTTAAGAATTTTACAATAGTTAAGTTTCTTCATCAAGAAAGGGGGGGGGAGATATTATGGGAAAGAAGAATGGAGTTAAGGAGAGAAATGAACATCAGCCCACAGAATAAAGTCTACCCTTGGGAGGAGAGGAGAGGGAACATTGCACAGCATCCCAAAGTAGTGATTGGCCATTACCAACTAAAATAAATATTACTGTAATGAGACGGTGCCTTAGGAGCATAAAAGTGACCCTTCTCCCACGTTCTGCCTCATAGTGCACTAAGCTGGGCATGTCCGTGCTGGGAGAGGAAAGCATCCGCCATGAGGAACGCTCAGAGGAGGGGGAGGATCCTAAGGGCAAGAGCAAGGAATAAGAAACTGACTGGAAAAGAGGGCAACTGATAGGTATAAGAAGACACTTGTCAAGTCAAGTGAAGAGGAGCAACAGCAAGCAAGTACAACAGAGCCACAATACGGCGAGAAAGCCGTATTAGAATCCAAGGGGTTAACTCCCACTGCCTTGTCAATGGCCGCTTAGTGGGTGGGGTAGTAAAGTCTTGGGCGCTTCCTTACCGATGGTGGAGATGAAGGTGGTGTTGAAGGCATCGTCGGAGAAACGGAAGAGCACGCAGGTCTTGCCGACGCCCGAGTCGCCGATCAATAGCAGCTTGAAGAGCAGGTCGTAGGTTTTCTTCGCCATGGGGGCCCCCCCGCGCCGTGCGCCCCTCCCTCGCCAGGCTCCGCCTCAAAAGGCCTCCCCGCCGCTGCTGCTCCCGCCGCCGCCGCCGCCTCCCGTTTCTCCGAGCCCCCTCCTCCGTCAACACGAGACACTCCACACGGGCCGGGCCGGCAAAGGGAGGGGGGACGGGAGGTACAAAATGGCGGCCCAGGCGGCGGCCGAGTTGGGCGGTGGGTGGGTGGCAGAGGAGAGAGAGGAGGAGGAGGGCGGCTGATAGAAGCAGCAGCGGCGCCGCTCTCGGGCGGGCCTCCTCACGGGTCGAGGTAGGCGTCAGTGGTTAAACCCGGCTTCATGCCCTTCCTCAGCTTCGCCCCTCAGGCAACGCGCCCGGTTCTCCTCCCTCTCACACAGGCAGGCCGCGCCACCAGGCCTGACTGACTGACTGAACAGCGGAGCGGAGGGCGGGGCTTACGTACGCCCAAGGCCGGGCGAGCAAGAGGGAGGGAGCGCGCACGCCGGCCGGCCGCTCCCTTTCTTTTCCCACTCGCAAGAGGAAGCAGGCGCAGGATTCTGTACCACGTGATCGACCGGGAGGCGCGCACGTAGCGACGTCGCCCACTGTCAAAGTTGCGGCGCTCGCGCGGTGTAGCGGTGAGGAGGGACAGCTTGTAGTTACATGTACGTACGAAATAGCCGCGCGACGTGCCCAATCACAGACTGGTGCCCGGTCTTGCCCCTCCCTCTCTCTCCTCCCCCCTCCCGTCTGGCCGCACACGCACGCGCCCTGAATGAGGCCTGTTGTGGGGAAGGCAGAGATGATGTCATGAACTCCTGCCCTTGCGCATCACGGATTGGGTGACTGGCCTTGACGGTGAGTGGCTCTATGCGAAGGGGCGATGAAGTTCCTAGACGAAAAGAGGCATTGGAGTAGGCATGCGCAGATGGACTCGAACCAGCGTGTGCTCGAACTGATCCCCCCTTCCCGGCGTGTAGTTAGCTTGCTTATGTTAACTACGTGATATACTAAGGATGGGGTTTTCACTCGCTTAAAACTGGCTGCTCGGAGAAGGCTCGGTTTTCCTGAACGACTCAATCCGAATTAAAGGCCTATGCATCGTGAAAACGAGGCATGCTTCCTCTGGATTTTGTACAGATCTATTCAGCTCACTGGTCAATGCCGTCTGCAGACTTTGGTCTAAGATTAACCACTCCACAGCATTGTCACAAGTTGTGGTAGGTCTTCATGCCTTACAGCAAGCACGTTCAAGCTCACATAATATCATGTAATAAAATAGTCCTATATAGTCCCCCCCGTGCCCCCTACCAACCCTCGCCCCCTGGCCACTGGTGGCAGATGGGGGGGGGGGGGGAAGGTTGCCAGATCTAAGTTGGGACTGGGAAACTCTTGCAGATTTGTGGATGGCGCCTGGGGAAGACAAGGACTCAGTGGGGTACAATGCCATAGAGTTCACCCTCCAAAGCATCCCTTTTTTCCAGAGGAACTGATCTCTGTGGTCTGGAGATGAGCTGTAATTCCAGGGGATCCCCTGCTCCCACCTGGAGGGTGGCATCTAGCAAAAGGCTACATTAATTAAGGAAGGTTTCTGGCCAGTAACTCTGCTGTGATTAGATTCTGGCTGTTTTCCGACACCCTCGAACAGAAAACTGCCAAGCACAGTATTGCTGCAAGAGAATTTCTGGGCGCTTGGACACTTGACAGCGAGAAATGTGCTGTCATCCAGGAAGCAACAGTATTTTTTCCAGCTTTGTGTCATCAGGCTGGTCCTTTTTTGACACAAAACTGGTGAGAGTACATCAGCACTCCTGTTCATGGGGACTGAAAGGGCAAAACAATTTTCTTTCAATAGACCACTATTCAAAAAGGGAGTACCTGTCTTCTAAAAAACATGACATTAAGTTGAATATTCATGGGCCTCAGACTCATCTTCATAGTATGCAAACTCATATTCTTAGGAATGCGTTCTCAGAACATAAGTAAGGAAAGGTGGCATCAGAAAGGGAGGTGTGGGTTATGGTGGCAAGAAGAGGAGCTGCGGCAGAGGATGTGTTTTGCATGCAGCAGGTCTCTGTTTCAATCCCTGACCACTTAAAAAGATCTCAGGAAGCAGCTGTTGGAAGAAGCTCTTTCTTGGACTGAGACCTGAGGTGCCTACTGCTAGTCAGAGAATACTAGACTAGAGAGACAAGTAGTTTGACTCTGCAAAAGATTACTTCCTGTGGAGACAAGGCAGAGTGGCTAGAGTGTCAGACTAGGATCTCGGAGATCCAGTCTGGAACCCCCATTGTGCCATGGAGGCTTACTGGGTGACTTTGGGGCAGTCGCACATATTCAGCCTAGCCTGCCTCACAGGGTTGTTGTGAACAGGGGTATTTTTGTAGAAAAAGAGCAAGAGAAGAGAGAAGGGGTTTAAAGTTTAAACCCATTAGAGTTGGGCCACAGAAGGAGGAAGGAAGGAAAGAGAGGAAGGAACGAGGGGAAGA